>NC_046163.1:49697297-49997297 GCF_011064425.1 Rattus rattus | reverse complement strand
CAAGTAAGCATTCAGCCTGAAATATACAACTGTAAGGACCACTTGGTATTAGTTTTAGCAACATTAAGTGGTCATAATTTGGCAGTATACCTTTAAAGTACACAGTATGTCAAAATGACGCATGCCATGTGAGAGTCACAGGTGGCGGTGGTTTCTAGTGGGAAAGAATTGGGAACTGAAAAAATAAGATATCAGGAAAGGATTCCTGTTTTTGTCTACCCTGTTCACCCATATTTGGAGATAAGCCGCTGTACCCCCAAAGGCTTCACTTGTAGACCATGGGGCCTCAGGCGGCCCTTTTCATCTTACTTCCTGCTTCCACTTCATTGTCCAAAGAGTCTTTACAGGGAATTCCCTTTGTGTTGAGTCAGGAACACAACTAGTATAAAATATGGCTGTAGCGTTATAAAATAATGCATATATTCAAAATGATAACCGTAAGCCAGATTTTGAAGCACATGATTAATGAGTTTAAACTATCATACTTATCACAACATTGGCTGTGTGCTTGGCTGCTTGTGTTGTAGCAAGGCTAATAATGTATGTGACTACTGGGAGAACAACTCCTATTTCATTTGAAGTGTTTGCCTATTGGAAACATCGGTTTGACACATTGGGGTGGATTTTCTACCTCAACTATCTGAGTTTAAATTTTATTTATATGAACTTATGTGAGTGTCTATTCATATGTGTTAGTTTTCTGTTATGGTAACAAATACCCGAGATAAATCAAGTTAACAAGCAGAAAGGTTTATTTGTCTCTTGACTTCAGAGGTTTTAGTTTATGGTCCCTACGCTCAGTCTCTTTGGACTTGGAGTGGCACAGTGCGTTATCAGGAACTGACATGAGGAAGTCCCCTTATCTCACAGTTACTGGGACGTGAAAGAGAGGCAGAGACTAGAAACCCAGTATCCCCTTCAAAACAAGGCGCAATGTTCTGACTTTGTCTACTAGGCCCTACCTCATAAGGTTCCACCACCTCCCAAGGGACCCACACCTTCAGTGTATAAGCCTTTGGGAAGCATTTGAATATAAGCCACAGCAATTTATATAATTATAAATTATATTTATAGGATACTTACAGGGTTTTTAAAAGAAAATGAAACACTGCTTTTGTTTAGTCAGTTTATAAATATGAGCTTTTATACTTACCAACGTTATTTTAAAATTGTTTGCTATGTACAGGCCTAAAGTACTTAAGGACATCAATGTTTGACGTGTTCCTAGGCCTTAGTTTTTCGCTCTGTGTGTGAATCTATAAGGCCAGTCTTGCTTGCTTTCTAGCTACATGTAGCATAGACGCGTGCCATTTTAATTTCAACCGCTTCATTTTGTCGTTGGTGTTGGTTTGGTTTTGTTTTTCAGCATGCTGGAGCAAGATTCCAGGAGAGTGAAACCTAGTGTGAGCCCTGCCAATCAAAGGAGGCATCTTTTAGAGTTTTCAGCAAAAGAAGTTAAAGACACGTCAGATGGTGACAACCAGAAAAACAGTTACAGGTAGGACAGCCTGCTGGCCTTCTCAATTTCATGAACAGGAGAAGTCTTACCTGACTGCAGCATTACAAGGAAAGGGCGTAGAGGACTCATCCTTCCTGGGCTTTTACTCTTGAGGTTGAGTAAGGAGCCAAGGATCTTACGCAATGCAGCACAGCAGAGCTGGAGGCCATGATGTCGGAGAGCAGTGATAGAGGTCATGATGGCAGAGAGCACTACACGCTATTTTTTGCTTATCTGTTTTTTACATGTTGGATTGTCACATTTCTGAAATGTTGACATGCTAAAAACAGTATCTCTAAAATTGATAGTGTTTAAGTTTCTTGTTTTTCCAAACTGTGCACAAGTTTTTCTCTCCATATTCTATAATTTTGAGTTCTATGTTTGTCCACAGGTGATCTTTCAAAAATTTCATTCTTAGTTTGATAGTCTTTGGATTTACAGGGTTTGATTAAATATAGTTAATTGCTAAAAAGAAGAAAAATTGTTTATTTGGTACTTGAAGACTCTCTCTTTTTGGATAACCTTTATAGGAATATTAGTTATTCCGAAATGATCACAATAGCCAGATGCCTGCATGTGTTTGCTCACACTAGCATGAAATAAAAGGCTGACTCCTGTGTAGTGGTTGGCGCCCATGTGCTTCCTCACTGTAGAGGTCCGGGCAACTCTCAGGCTGAAACTCAGCACCTTGAAAGGAGTACCGGAAAGATGTAAGCCATCTCTGTGTCCCCACCCGGTGTCACTACTGGAAAAGAGATTATAGATTCTTAGGTCTCTTGAAGTAGTGCAGAGGGTTATTGTAGAAGAATTTAGGAGATTAGGCAAATACTAGTTCATTAGTTTGAATTCTTGCCATCATCTTCATCTTCATTGGTATTAGTGGTAGTATTTTTAATACAAAATACTAAAAAAAAATTGTGTAATATTGAAAACATCAAGTATGGATTTGTTCTGAACTGAATTTTAGATGTTTATATGTGTTATCAGGACACCTATATATTTTTCTTTGAAAAAAATAAATATTTAAACTGCTATTTTACTAGTTTATTATCTTTTAAAAGTATTTAAATTTTTTAGCTGACACAGTGCCCGTGCATATTTACTGTCATTCGGTGTTAATAATATATAATGATTAGACAGAGTAATTAGTGTATCCATCATCTGAGACAGATACTCGTTCATTCTCTGTGGTGAGACATTCAGATTCTTTTTACTAGATATATTGAAGTACTTGATGCATTGTGGTCAACCATGGTTTGCAGTGCTTCAGAATACTTAATCACTCTTACCCAGTTGCTCTGACCCCTATTCAGGACTCGCCTCCCACATCCCTCCCTCTCTCCCCCATACCTTTTAGACTCTGATATGCATGATTGCATAAAAAACAGACCTCCCCCCCAAAACAAAACCCTGTCATGGCAGGTTTTTAGCTTGCTCATCTAACAGAGAAAATATGGTACTTTGTGTGTGTGTGCTTTGTTTCCTGTAAATGTGTCCACTGTCAGTGAAAACAGCAGAATTTCAGTATCTGTTTTCTTTACTTATCATCAGTGGGCAGGTAGGTTAATTCCCATGCCTTGGCTGTTGTGACATGGGCCTGCAGATAGATGCCTTTCTGACATGCATTTTGCTTCCTTTGAAATGAACTGTTGTTTCTAGCTCTCTGAGAAACTTGTAGTACTGCAGGTAAAAATCTGTGCCTTGCTCTGGGCTTAAAGGAACTGAGCTGTTTTCATTCAGCGTGATGTTGGCTGTGAGCTGTCGTGTGAGTTTTATAATGTTGAGACAATTTTCTTTTATATCTAATTTTCTTTTCTTTTTTTTCTTCAAGATAGGATGTTGAGTTTTTTAATGCCTTTTCTTCATCTCTTGAGACAATCATTAAGTGTTTGTTTTCCATTCTGTGGACACAGTGTGTTACACTTACTGATTTGTGTATGTTGAGCCATCCTTGCATTTCTGTTCTATGTGTGCTTGATCATGATGGATCACCTTTTAATATATTGGCTTTGAGTTGCTAGGACTTTGATAGCATTTCGATAGCTGTGATCGTCAGAGACTTGGGTCTGTGGAGTCTTTTGGCTGTGTTCCTGTGTAGTCTTGGTATCAGAACAACTTTGGAAGGGTTTCCTTTCTTTCACTTCTTTGGACTAGTTGTAGACAAGTTTGTGTCAGTGTCGTTTTGATAGTTTGTGTTCTGGAAGAGTCTCATTAAGGTGCCAGGCTAGCCCCAACCTAACGGTCTTCAGCTCGGCTTTTGGGACAGCAGGCAGGCTAACGAGCCACGATACCTGGCTCACATTGGCTCTTCTTTTGCAGTTTGGTAAAATTCAGCAGTGAAACTGTCTAGCCCTGGGCTTGTGTTCTTTTGGGGTGGAGATGGGGACTTTTTTTTTTCTTTAAAACAAATTCAGTTTTCTTACTTGCTGTGGGCCCATTCAAGTTTTCTATCACCTGCATTTTTAAATGCCTCATTTTGTTTCAGTTTATGGTTCAAATAATGGAAGGATAGATCATAATCCTACTGTTTAATTGTTATATTTGTTTGTGATTAGCATATTACCACTAGCAAATTGCAGTTGCATGGATTTTTTCAGTGTTAGAAGTGTGTGTGTGTATACAGATCGTATTTGTAATAGTATAACTTACCAGCCAAACTGGGACACTTTTATGAAAGTGTAGTAGTAGTCTAGCGAGAGCTAGTATTCATTTTTACTTCAGGACATAGGGCATAAATCACAGTTGTCTTCTAGTAACCAGCAAAGAGTGGTTTCTGCTTGAGGCATGAGCCGCAGAGTGTCGCTAGTCTAGGAATTCTCATCAACTCCAGCTCCCAGCATTGCACTTTGCTTTAGTGATTTGTTTGCTGACATTTCTCTTCTCTGTGTAGATGGTTTGCAAAGAGCCAAATCTCTGACCGGCTGTGGGTCGGTAGGGTCTGATTGTCTCCAGACTGAGTGCTCACTTAGACTCTTCCTTTCTCCCTTTTACCCTGTCCAGTCTACCCTTGTATTTCTCCTCTTTTCTTCTCTATAATTTGGCTGTTAGAAGGAAGTTAGCCAGCACAGGTGTGCAGAAAGCATTGCTGGAGTTTAATCCTATGGAAAGAAAATTACAGGTCAAAAATATACTTTTGAAAGCAATTTTTGGTTTTCCTCATGGAATTCCTGTCTTTGTTAATTATGTAGATGTGATTTTCAAGTGATGTGTGTGTGTGTGTTTCATATAACTTTAGCTTTCACTTCTTTTCTCTTATGTGTGCCATACTTAGAAATCATTATTTTTATTCTGAAGTTAGTTGTCCATTCTGGTAGGTGTGTGTTTTTGGGAGCATTGGGGGGCATGTTTTCATTGTGGCAAATCTAATGACAACCCATGTGCTCACCTAGAACTCTTTTTCAGGATTTGGCTAAATGAGTCACTCCCTAATCCTTATAATTTTTAGTCTTTCTTTCTGTTTTTGTTTGTTTGTTTGTTTTGTTGTTGTTGTTGTTGTTGTTGTTTTGGACTGGCTGCTGCTTGTGGTGTTAGGGATTCAGTGCAGGCCCTTCCTTGTATAGGCAAGTACTCTATCACTGTGGTATTTCCTTGGCCCTGGTTAATTGAGACAAACTTGCTCTGTAGCACAGGGTGCTTTGACCTGTGAGCCTCCTGCCTTCACCTCCCTTGTGCAAGCTTATCGTGCTCACTCTGTCTTCCCTCCTTCCCTCCTGATTTCCCTGGTAAGCTTCTCCTTTGTGCAGATCCCAAGCTGTGGCGCTGGGAACTCCGTCTACCTCCTGCTGCAATGACTCATCTGTACTCCGGCCTCCGGAGTGTGCACATGCGTGAATCTCAAACTCCCATCCACAGGTCGCACTTCTCACACACGTGCTCACGCATCCAGTCGTCTCTGACGTTTTCCCTTTCCGTATTTAACTAATATTTGGCTTTGATACAATTATAAGGCTTAGGGATAAATTGGGGTATCTCACTTCTTTACTTAGTAACTTCTCTTTTATTTAGCAAGTCGTAACTATGACCCTGTCTCTGTCTTTCTGACTTCCTCTCTGTCTGTCCCACATGCCCACAGCTCTTCAGCAGTCTTCTGTGTTTCTGGAGTCTGTTTTTCTCTCACCTGCTTTTTTCTCGTATACTCTTCCCCTACTTTCCTCGCAACTGGTTTCCTCTTGTCCTTTAGCCTTGACTTATATCATCCTTTCCTTAGTTTTACCTGCAGGAGATCCTGCCTTCCTTTGTTGTTTGAGTCCTTTGTTTATTTTACAATAGTTAGCACTGCTTGGCTGTATTTTATGTATTTGTTTTCTTGTGTTTGATCTGCCATTCCTGCTGCTTTGAGAATGGACTTTTGTTCTCTCTTGGATTACCCAGCACATAGGTGGTGTTCCCCAAATATTGAATGGATAAGTGAAAAGCATGAAGCTTACCATGTTCAATTTTGTATATTTTTTGTACTTTAGCATATCTATAAATTCAGAGCATCTTATACAAAAAATTCAGAACAGATCTAAGATGGATTAAAATACAGACTGAAGGATGTAACTAGTCATAACAGGCCCAGTTCCCATTCTGATTTTCAGCTCAGTGATAATTTCTCAGCTCAGGTTTTGTTTCTTATCATATTCTAGATGTGAATCCTGTGCTATAAAGCAGTAGGATAGGGACAAATGTGTATTTTTTAAAGTAACTAGTCATTGTCCTTTAGTGTTTTGTTACGGACTCAGGGCCATCCATGGCAAGCATTCTACCACTGAGCTAAATCCCCAACCTGGTTCTAAAATATTTATTCAGTTTTTCAACTTTGTCACTTTTCTCCTGCCAAATATTTTAGGGCCTACTCTACTCCCACTTCACACAAACTCGTATTAGGGAGACTGTTGAGTTTTGTTGTCACAAATGACCACAGACCTGTAGGCCTTGTCATTTAATACTGTTTTTTCCCTGCCAACTGCTAACTCTTTCCCTTAATTTCTCCTCTACTCCAGCGACACCGAAGTTCACTGACTTCACACACAGCATGTGCTGCACAGTAAAGAGTAGCTAAGCAAATGTGAACTGCCATGTCTTAGAGACTTAGAGAATGACAGGCCACCATATGGTCTATACTTGATTCTTTCCGTTACGTTCATTTCCATCTTGCAACATAAATTTGGTATACTTTTTTTTTAAATGAAAATCGACACCACTAAGCTTTATAAAATTTATGATACAAGGAAATGATTTTTGTGTATGTTTATTTCAGATATGATCATTCTGTGTCCAATGACAAAGCCTTAATGGTGCTAAGTGAAGAACCATTACTTTATATCCCTCCACCTCCATGTCAGCCCCTCATTAACACGACAGAGTCTCTCAGGTAAGGGGTGTGGATTGGTACAGAAACTACTGTGTGGCACCCCCCCCTCCCCCCCAGCAAGCTTCAGAACATAGAACAGCATTTCTTCAGCTTTACTAAGAGGCCAAGAGAATCTGACTTATTGTTGGATACCTGTAACCTGCAGTTGTCCAGGTAGAGATGGGGATGGGTCATCCCATGTGATGGTTGCTTGCTTCTGTGTGTCTTGTTTGAGTGAAGGGATGAAGTGGATGTTAGAGTTCAGGGCCAGGCTAGACTTGTGGACATAAGATTCTCAGCAGACAGCATCCCCCTTTTGAGATTGGGAAGGTGATATCTGACTGTGTTGTCTGGACATATATTCCATTATTTCTTTGAATTTTGAACTTGTGATTAGGAGCTTGTCTTGTAACAATCCATGTCTTATTAAAATAAACAGCATTGAATGTCCTAGGTTTTTTCAAATTAAATCAAAAAGTATTGTTAAGTAGTCAGATATGTTGGGCTGCTCTTTGGGTCCTAAAGAACAATTAAGTTAATTTCCAACAAAAGAATAAGCCTACTATGAAATATATTTGATCGCTCTGTTTTTTAGGTTGAACCATGAACTTCGAGGCTGGGTTCATAGACATGAAGTGGAAAGGACCAAATCGAGAAGAATGACAAATAGCCAGCAGAAAACCCGCATTCTCCAGGTCTGCTCTGCCTGTGTCTGAAGGAACCACTTGCTTTCTTCCCTGGGAGATTTGGGGACTTAAGCCTTTGTATTTCTCACTGTGGCTGCTTCCGATGCTGCAGCCATTGCCACCTACTCAGGCATGGTGCTGCTTCCCGTGCCCCTATTCTCACTCACTCTCTCCTCTCTCTAGCAGGGCACTGTATCACAGTAATTAACTCTGGCTGCTAGAGCGCTGCAGAGCCTTTATAGCTGGGTGGGATAGAAACTCATCTCTTACACGGATTCTTCATAGCTCTAGGATTTAGGAGGAAATCCAGTGAAATAACTTCCAGACTGGGAACTGCATATGTAAAAAGCCCCAGGACGGAGCAGTGTGATATTTACAGAACCTCAAGGAGTGAGTAGAGCTGGAAGGAATGCTGTGACTGAGGGGAGAGTGGTAGGAGTTCAGATCTGAGAGGCTGTGGAGGAGAGAGCGTAGTGAATACCACAGGCTCTGGTCTGAACTTCGGATTTCATTCTGGGCATGAAGGACACCACTAGTGGGTTTGGTGAGGGGGTGGCTTGATGTGAGTTGTACGTGTGAAAGGTCAGTTTGGCTAGGACTGGTAGCGCTCATTGTGAATTTAGGACTCAGAACTCAGAAGCAGGATGCTGAGTTCAAGGCTAGCTTGAAATATATAGTGAGACCTTGTCTCAAAACAACAAAGAAACAAAAACGATCATTCCAGAAGCCACACGAAACAGACTGATGGGGAGTAGGCAGCTCAGGTAGACTGCATTCCAGTGGTCTAGATGGAAGGTCTTTGGTCTATTCTACTGTGGTAGATGTGAAGGGGTAGGAAGGAATGGGGACCTAGGTATATTTTGAAAGTAAAACTGTTAAGGAATTGCTGCTACAAAAATAAAGAGGTATTGGCGATAATTTCTGTGTCTTGGGTGCTGGATTAATGCTGATGCTATATATAGAGACAGAAACTGAGGAAGGAGTTAGGGACAGGAGTCAAGAGCTTTAGACACAGACTTTAGACAATCAACTGAAGATGTCCAGTAGACAACCATGTGTCTACATCTGGACTGCAGGAGAGAAGTTGAGGCTAAATGTTTGATTTTTGGGTGCTACTCCCCAGTGTGAAACCAAAGTCCCAGTGTGAAACCAGATAGAAGAGAGAGTGATAAACTAGTGCTGCGCATTGCCCATGTGTGGGCTACAAAGCATCCCTTGAAGGTGGCTGGACAGCAGGATGGAGGGCAGGAAGGGGCAGTGCGGCTCCAGCCAAGCCAACAGGCTGTGACAGTGAAGGCGGTGGCGGCGGGCACTACTAAAACTTGCCATTCGAACTCTCTGGAGACCCTGGAGGCTCTTTTACTGTGGTTAAATGTCAGAAGCCCAGGGAAGGGGATGTTGGAGAGGAACATGGAAAAGTGGCAGTAGTTGTTGCAGAGAAACTTCCAGAAATGGTGATAGAGAACAAGAACCAACAAGGAGGTTTTGTTTTGGGATGGAAACATTTTTACCTGCTTTGCACGTTTGGTTTAGGTGCTAACAGGAACATCTTGCTGAGCATGGTGGTGGCACTGGCCTACATCCTGGCTCTTGAAGGGCAGGAGAGACAGGGGCAGGCAGTATCCTTGAGTTCGAGGCCAGCCTCGTCTACATGAGTTCTAAGCCAGCCAGGGCAACAGAGTGAGACCCTGTCATCAAAAGAAATTGAAGGGAGTTGAGGGAGGGATAGAAAAAGAGGCATCTCAGCCAGGCATAGCGGCAGTGAATATCTGTAATCACAGAACCCAGGAAGCTGAGGCTGAATTTTAGGCCATCCTGGGCTGGAGGGCTAGAGTGAGACCCTGTCTCGAGTTGGGGTAAGGGGTGGAGGGAGGGAGGGAGAGAGAGAGAGAGAGAGAGAGAGAGAGAGAGAGAGAGAGAGAGAGAATAAGAATGAATGCGCATGGGAGAGCAGGCTTAACTATTTATTTGGAAACAGGACATAAAATGTTAAGTGTAGTTGAGCTCGTGTTCTGACTTCTGAGGGTCTGTGTCTGTGACTACCGAGAATGTGCTTTCCATGGCCTCTCCAACCCCTTCTTGCCTACTGTGGCAGCTTCATTGGTTGTTAGTACTCCTTGAGGCTATAGGCAGTCACAGCCAATGCCGTGAGGACCTGACAGCCCCAAAGCTCTTCCTGGTATTGGAACACGGGCCAGCACTTCAGAACATATTGGTCTGCTGAACTGTGCACATGTATCAGCTACCTCCTCAGCCAGTGGGGAAGGAGACTGGTTCTGCTTCCATATTTGGAGCAAGTTTATCTTTCTGGCAGAGTCTAAATGATCGCAACCCCAGTGACAGAGGTTTCAAATAATGTGGTTTTTCAGGCTTCCCTCCTTTGCCGTATAGAGGAAGAGCACAAGATTCAGGTATAGGCCGCTGTCAGCAGATAATCTCACAAAGCTCATTTATGAAAATTAGATGGTAATTCTTGTCCTAAGTGGAGGTTTTTGCCTTGTCTTTATAATTTTTCACACTACTCCTTCCTGTTTTTCATAACTATGAAAGGGTTTTTCTCTAATCCTGAAAGAATTCTAATGTAAGAGAAGTCATGTTGTCCTAAGTTTAGCCCATTATTTATAGATTTGCAGTTTAGACTACAGCCCCCTTCTCTGCTATTTTGGGCGCATGTCTCTCTATTGGGTGCTTAGATAATAGTTCAGAAGTCTAGGAATCTTAGCTATTACTGAAAAAGGGACGGCATGGGAGAATCTGATTTGAGTAAAGGAAGTTCTGGGCTAGCTAGAACAGTCATCTTGGTTGTGCTGATGTTAGTGGAAAAGCATGTAGGAACTTGTTTGGTCTCTTTCTTTGTGTTGCCTGTTCTGTTCTGTTCTGCACCTGTTCTGCCATTCCCCCACCCCCATTTCAACATTTATCCCTCTTGATTATTTATTTTAGATATAAAAATAAGTCAGTTTTAAAAAAGTATCCTGTAAGTTTGGCAAACCGACATTTTTTTGAAATTTCTATTGCTTTATTCCAGTATCATGTCTTTGACTTGACTTGTTCTCTTGCATACTCTTACTTTCCTTAGACTGAGACGATTAGGAAAGATCAAGGGTGAGTGAAAGCTGCCGTCTATGATGAAGGCAAAGAGAAGGCACTTTGGTAGACCACAGTTGAAAGGACTGATATCAGGAGGCCAAACAATAAGGCATTCTAGATAGGCATGGGATGTACATCTACAGGTCTCGTGCTCAGGAGGCCAGAATAAGAGAATCATTTGAATCATTTGTTTGAGACCATCCTGGGCCATAAAACAAGACCCACTTATAAGGTGGAAAATTCCAAAGCTTTTTAGACTATGAAAACAATGCCAGATACAAACCGATGTTGGCAGGGAGGAAAAACAGCAGCATAGGTAAATATCCCAAATATCCCAGTTAAACTAACAGACAATAAAAAATAAACTCTCTCTCTCTCTCTCTCTCTCTCTCTCTCTCTCTCTCTCTCTCTCACACACACACACACACACACACACACACACACACACACACACACACACACAGAGAGAGAGAGAGAGAGAGAGAGAGAGAGAGAGAGAGCGCTCCCAGCAACTTGTATTTTAAAAGCAGGATTAAAAACAGCCATGGAATTTATAGCTTATAAGAATGCAAAGGATGGGTCAAGTAGAATTATAAGTTGTTTGTTTGAGGCAGGTTCTTACTAGACTGACCTAGAACTCACTAATTAGACCAGGCTGGCCTTGAGCTCAACAGAAATTCATTTGCTTCTGCCTTCTGAATGCTAGACTTGAAATTAAGTTTTTATACTGTGCAAATATTATCCTACAGTAGGCTGTGATGATGTGACATGGATAGTAGTGGACCCTATGTATATTATTTTCCCTTACATATATAGCAAGGGTCATTTGTAAGTTAAGCACAGGAAGAGACTAGCAACAGTAATTCATAGCATTTACAACAATGTACTATAATAAACCCCCCAGTGTCATTATTCTTGGCTTGAGGCCATTATTCAGTTAAATACGGTCACTTTTATGCAAGCACCGCCATAGCATGGCAGTTGATGTGAGGACCGAGATGCTTACTAAGTGGCTAGCGTGGCAGGTATATGTATGCATGGATGTATGTGCTAATTGTCAAATAAGGCCCTTGTAGGACCAGAACTTGCAAACCTTATGCTCATCTTCCCACACTGGTTCTATTTACCAAATCTATTCTTCTCTTTTTTCCTTTAAGCATTTTGTATTGGCTTCTGTCTTAGTATTTATTACACTTTATTGTTGTATAGAACCCCCCAGTCAGACCCCGAGCTTCTTACAGGAAATCAGGTATCTAATTTTGAAGTCTTTATCTATGTAAAGATAGATATATGAACACGGTAATAAATTCCAGGAGATCTACTAGACTAGTATTTATATATAAAAATACAACAAGGTCACTTTTAACATAATAGTAGTAATATACCCTTGAATTCTGATTCCCTTACAAAATTCTCCTAAAGATTAACTTACTAAACTCTCAGGAAACTAAGAAAACAGAGTAGAGAGCAAGTGCCTTGTGAAATAGAGGATTCTAGTGAGGCATACATGGCCACTGATGGTTCCATACTCAACTGTTGTCTGGACAAAAAAGTCATGGGTTAGATGCCTTTCGTGAGATTCAAATGGGAGTGTTAGGTGTGAGGAATGTGTGTGTGTGCAACTCAGTGAATAGTGGAAATTTTGTTTCAGAGTCTTTCCTATTTAAGAATTTGTCTGGAACACAATACTTTTTACAACTATAAGTTGTTACATGTCCTTTATTGTTCAGCTTGGTCATAAAAGTTGCAGCGGGTAGATTGAACTTGGCCAGTCAGTCTGTAAACTTTGTGGGAAGTACCTGAACTGTCTTTATAAGACAGCGTAAAATATAGTCCTAGCCTACAGCATGGCCTAAAGTATTCTAAATAACCAACCCAGACGGTTTTTCTGTTATTTCTTAAACTTCTTTCTCTCTTCCAGGGTGCCCTGGAACAGGGCTCGAATTCTCAGCTGATGGCTGTCCAGTACACAGAAACCACTAGCATCAGGTAAGAAGATGCAGAGGCTTTTGGCCAAAGAGCTTGACCTGTCTTTTAGTGGAGTAGGAACGCACACCTCCTTCTCATGCTCCTCTGATGACTTTTATTTCAGTTCAAATGAACATACAAGACCAGTTAGCAGTCCCAGCAAAGGAATACCTCTCTCAGATCTCTAAGTACAGATTTAGTCAGAAGATTTTGTATCATAATTTTGCTGTAATCAAAGTGCCCATTGCTTTCTCGTTCCTGATTTTAATGTTAGTTTTTTCTCTCCACCTTGTTGGTGCAGGGTCACTGTGGTTTCTGTTGTACCATGAACTCCTCAGGTTTCCAGTTGACTCTTCTGTCCCCGCCTCTCACATCACTGTGCCTGTGCTGGGTCACAGTTGTGCCCTTCGATGCAGCTTTTCTGAATGTGGATTCTGGGATTGAATGGGACTTTCAGTGTTTTGGCTCTTGTAGCAGGTATTTTACCTGCTGAACTGTCTCATTCACCCTGGCCGGGTGCTTTACATACACCTTACCTTTACATTTATATAATAGTTCAAAGTATATTTTATGTAGGAAAAGGCTGGGGAGTCAAATTTTTTTTTTGTTTTTAATAATTTCCAAAGTCATGAACTAAGTGGTAGAACTCGACGTCAGACCTGATCTGTGTGACTTAGTACTGCATAGCGTGACTGGAGATATTGAGGGATTCCAGAAAGAGCAGTACCCAGCAGTTCAAATGCTTTCTATCATCAAGGCAGTGGAACGTGAGGAGAGCAGAATGGGAGGTAATCCAGTCATGTAAGAGGCTAGCTGTAGTGGGGTGGATTGGTAGTCACAGCCTTTCTAACTTGCTCTGTGAACCAAGCAGATTAATGTAGCAGATCTAGTGCCCAAAGTAATATTCTCATAAGTCACATGTTGCAGAGCATCACATGACCCCCGATAAATATGTGCTAATTAAAAAATATTAAAAAGTCAGAAGAGTTGTTAAAATGCTACTGTTTTGGCTGGAAGAGGTCCTTAAGATTCAAATGTGACTTTAGAATGGACGGAATAGGGAAGACCCTTCATGTTGGAATATTGATGGTATTTTCTATTTTCTCACATCAGTAGGAATTCTGGGAGTGAGCTGCAGGTGTATTACGCTTCGCCTGGAAGTTACCAAGGCTTCTTTGACGCCATCCGCAGGAGGGGAGATACATTTTACGTCGTATCATTTCGAAGGGTAAGTCATTTTGAAAGAATAAAGCAAACGTCTTTGAGAAGCTGCTGAATACAAGGCCTCAGACGGAGTTTTGGAGGAGGAACACGGGTAGACAGGAGGCAGCATCTGAGGAACCTGAGCGTGGCACTGAGGTCAGGTGCACACTGTGCACTGAGGGAACACAAACCACATTGATTTTTATTCCTCGTCACCCCTATAGCTATGCCCCTTGTTTCTAACCAGCGGGAAAGTGAAACAGGAAGTGACGATTACCTATTGGTGTATTTTAAGCCAAGGCCTGTTTGGTAATTAAGAAACAAACTTCTGAAGTGTAGGCTTAAGATTAATCATGGGCTGATTAATTGGTCAGTTGTGGAGTGTTTAGATCTCTATTTCCAAGTTTCTTTGTTCAGTTTTTATTTCGTTTTAAAACGTTTATACTTCTTGGTGAAGAATGTATTAATCAGTCAGGTTATATAAGCAAAAGTGTTTATACCAGCATTTTTGAATGTTAGACTACATGAAAAAAAAGCACAACCATTTATAGCCCATCTGCTTTTCCTATAAATGACAATATATTCTTCTTAGAGTTTCCATCTGATGGTCCCTTAGAGAGTTCTTCTGTATTAACCAGGAAAACAGAAGTGACTGGAATTCCTCAGTGATTTGCATCCTAAGCCATTTCTTAAAAAAACTTTATTATGTTTTTAATTACATGTAAATATTGGTATTTTTTTCTCCCATTAAGCTTACTTTGCTGCGATTTGGGGCAGGGGTGAAGAGTAGCTTTTCTCACACCTCCATGGTACTTTGAATGAACTGTGCCTATAAATAAATAAGGAAAAAGTAATTAGCATTCCTGTTTCTTAGTGTGCTTGTATAATAGTTTATTTAGGGAGGGCGTGTGGATTAAACAATGTAAGCACACGAAGTCAAGAGTGGGGGCCAGAAGCAGATGCTCAGAAGAGGAAAAGAAAACTGGAGAAGGGTGAGGAACGCTGTGACCTTAGCTGTCATTCCAGTGACCTTTAGAATGCTGTCCATACATTCTTCTTTCAGAGTCACTTTATCTGGAGAAAAGTTTTAAACTCTTGGGGCAGTTTCTGTTTAAGAACAGGTTTTCTAGAGAGATGATCAGTTAGCAAACTGTTTGCTGGGTCCATTTCAAAGCTAAACATGGTGGCATGCAGGTAGCAGTGTGTGCTTGTTAATTACTACCCTGATACTCAGCACAGGGGCCAACACTCACAGCAGGTACTCAGCACTCAGTACCTGTTGAACATAGATGCTGTCTACGGCCGTGCTTCTTCATGCACTGCAGTTACAAGGTATTTTTCCATGCTTGGCATAAAGAAATGTGACTGTTCTATGCGCTGCATGACATAAGCGGTGTGAATGCAGCAGACTTTAGGTAGCACTGGCTTCTCCCTTTCTGGATGCTGCAGGCTGAGTTCAGCAGCTTTCTGTCTTGGCTCCAGGCTAAGAGGTGAAGGAACTACCTGATGGATTGCTTCATGCTTCTCAGGGTCATCAGGTAGACCCTTACGTTACTGGTAGTCTCAAAAATTTATGATAGCTTTTTGGAGCAGATGAGCTGTAGTAGACCTCTCTCTGGTCTTTGGCTTATTGTGAACTCTGGAGAAAGGCTATTGTCCTATACCAGATTTAAGCAACATGAGTCAGAAACTTAAAGCTTGAGACAAACCGTAGGAAATGCTCTGATGATTACAAACTTTGCTTGGCGGTGTTATTTATGTAAAATGCTTGCCAAAGGTGTATTCCCATGGGTGACCACAAAGGCAATTTATTGCTTAAGTCAATACATATATTAATTTCCTAATACATAAAGAATTGCATATTTTCTTAATGTGTATAATTTATACCTTCAAAGTTTAAATTTCATATACAAAGCATAGTAAGTGATTGGAAGTGCATGGTTTATGCACATACATATATTAGTGTGTGCATGTTTAGAGGCAGAGGAATTTCCTGACTGATAAAGATAAATTAGTCTATAACCTTTGCTTTACAAAGTCAGTGCTCTTTTGTTTGTAAGAGTCGACAGCTTGAGTGTGCACATGGAGGTCAGCCATTACTGCCTTCACTTATGTGACCTTCAAGCCGAGTTCTAGCTGAACTATGAGTAGCTGACCTTGGAGTGGTAACTGCACTTTAGAAAACGCCTTATCTCAGAAAATGGAATTCTTTTTAAAAGTCCCCTGTTCAGAATATTTTTTCTCAGTTTTGTCTTTCCTTAAGATGTACTTGCATTCAGGTCTTGACGTATATTATAAAATAATAGAGCAGAGTTATTGAAGTGTCCACTTCACTTAGGTGTACTTAATGTATATCGGCAATGCTCTTTTTATAATCCTTTTCTATTTCATTATACATAAATTGACGTCTTTATGCAAACTTTGTAATTCACAAAGTTGTTTTCAATATATCCATGAATTCCTTATATTTAATCATATAAGTATTTCTAATCCTATTATTGATGACAAAACTGAGGTAGAACGAGGTTAAAATAACCAAGTATCTAATACAAAAAGCGTTAGAACAGTGGCTGAAGATAGCGACACATGTCTGTAATCACAATCCTTGGGAAGCTTTGCCAGGGGTCATGAGTTCAAGGCTAACCTGGGCTTCTTCATGAGTTTGGTCTTATAGCCTAAGACCAACCTGGGCTATAGAGTAAAACTCTGCCTCAAAACAATATCAGGGTATGGTGGCACACGCCTTCAATCCAGCACCCGGGAGGTAGGGGGCATCTTGGTATACATAGAGAGACCTTGTGTCATAAAACAAAACAAGACCCCTAAAACAATCAACAGTAAGTGAGTAGGTAAATCAATAAGTAAATGTGACGGAGAAGCTCACATGTGGGATCCCAGCACTCTGGAGGATGAGGCAGTGAGCTTGAGGTTAACTTAGCAGCATAGCGAGGCCCTATCTTAAAGATGAACAAATACATTAGTTAGTTTGCACTGATTAATGGCAGAGTTTAATAGTTGATAGATCAATTTTTGATATTTTCTCTCACATTAATTTCAGGGTTTTTATAAAGATGGAATTTTCCCCCAAAACAGAGATATATCCTAAGAATGAATATATAAAGAAAAATGTAAGGGCCTCTTACTGATATCTACTGTGACGTAGAGCAAACCACACAACCCTGGATCTTTAGCTTCCTTATCCAAGGTGAGAACCTTAGAGAGCACTGGCACTTCCAGTTTAGCTTTAGAAAGGGGTTTTTATTTTTTTAATTTCGTGTGTGTGTGTGTGTGTGTGTGTGTGTGTGTGTGTGTGTGTGTGTGTGTGTGAACTGTCTCTCTAGAAGGCTGTGTAGCATTGCTTTAAACTCTTAAATTTTACTAAATAGTTCAGTCTTAGAGTTTTGAAAAACAACAAAATATCAAGTTAAAAGATACACTTATCTATTAAAAGTTTGACTTTGTGGGGTTGGGGATTTAGCTCAGTGGTAGGGCGCTTGCCTAGCAAGCGCAAGGCCCTGGGTTCGGTCCCCAGCTCCGAAAAAAAGAAAAGAAAAAAAAAAGTTTGATTTTGTGATGGCTGCCAGTTTTGTGATTTACTTAATGCCCTTATAGTGCACAGTATTATCAACCTTTAGTTCTTGTTTCTGTAATGAAGTTATCATCCCATTTTACAAGTAAGGAAGTGAAGTACAGAAGGGTAAGGGTTATTGTAATATGGTTCAAAAGTGGCAGCACTAGAATTAAACCGAGGTAGAATTTAACTTCAACAGAGTCTGTGTGTGTTTGTGTGTTTATTTCCATGTGGGAGTGCTCTGTCTGCATGTACACCTGCATGCCAGAAGAGGGCATCAGATTCACCATGTGGTTGCTGGGAACTGAACTCAGAACTTCTGAAAGTTCCTAACCACTGAGCCATCTCACAAGCCCAGAGAATGTGTTCTTAATCACTTTCCTACATTGCTGTTTTAAAACCTTTGTTTCCATATCTCTCAGAACAATCAATTTGGAGTTTCATTCTGTCACTCTCTTTGCCCCAACACAGAGTTGCTTTGGTTTAGTTCCAAAGAGAAGAAGACCAAGGCAAGCCCTTGTGGAAAACCAAGCCACTTGCTACTGTGCATAATTGTGTAGGAAGAACAAAACAAGCAGGAAACCACAGGGGAGTATTGTAAGCACAGGAGGAGAAATGGAAGAGTGTACTACAGAGAAGGGAAAAAGCATCAACTGGTTTATTTTGTTTAAAACTTAGAGGTCAAGGAGGAAGAGTTCCAGAAAGAGGCCGTCAGCAGCACCAGATGTCATAGGGTCCCTGAGAGTGAGAAATGAAAACCCTATTTACCTCTGTCAACTGAAAGCACTCGTGACTGTGGGTCCATTTGTGGTGGAGGAATCCAAAAGGATCCACACGACCAATAAGAGAGAGTATGAGGGAAATCAGATGGAGCTCTTGGTAATACAGCATTGAGTAGTAGTCAAGGAGAGCTTGACTTGCTAGGCAAGCACCTTCTCCCTGTAGATAGAGACCACATGTGTGGTTAATCTACACATAAATGCAGGAATAGTGATGTTCTGTACTTGACAGGTGTTCTGAGGGAAGTGAAGCGAGTTAGTCCAATGCTTGCTCATGTGTAGGGATGGTTTTCTGTTTAAAGCAAAGCACAGAGAAAGGTGAAGAGTGTTTTTGTTTACTTGCAGTCGGACCACAAAGAAAAAGAGTATATGGAATTTAAACCAGATTTAAAAAATAAAATAATGTTTAAAGTCTTCCCAATATATTAAAAGTCTTCCAGGTCATGAAGAGATTGTTATTCATAAGTGGGGAAAAAGTTGTAAAATATAAAGGTTTCTTGGTGGTGATGGTGCGTGCCTTTAATCCCAGCACTTGGGAGACAGAGGCGAGTGAACCTCTGAGTTCATGGTCTACAGAGCAAGTTTCAGGACAGCCAGGGCTGCACAGCGTCTTGAAAAACTATATATGTTTGTTCTTTTCAGTAGAACTGTTTCTAATTAAATTTATACATAATTTTCAAGGTTCTCCTCTTATAAAAGCTAGAAAACTAGCAAAGTAGCTTATGAAAGCATTTTATGTCTTAGCAGAGTTTGGTACAAGCTTCTTCGTGATGTCACAAAACTTAATTATAGAGGAAGCAATTATTATATTATAGGGACCAGCTATGACTAAGTGTGAAACACTCATGTCATTTCCATCTCCTCCCTCCGCATGCAGTGACTTGCTCAGTTTGGACTTGTTTAACTTTCGACACCTTCAGCCGCGTTAACCTTGACGTTTTATCATTTCTTCATGAAAAATCGTAAGTCTAGTAATTGTGTGATTTATTTTCACACATGACTGCTGGCCTACTGTGAAGATAACTGTTTGAAGACATGTGGCATCTATCGCATGGAAAACCCACCAGATGCCAACAGGATGGATAATTAGCTCTAATTGGAGCCTAACATCTGACTAATTAATGGCTTGACTGTTGGCTTCATGTCTCTTGTCTCTGCTATGGTGTAAGTAGATTGAGCTCAAGAAACCCCTCTGCCTTAGGCGTCCTTCTATCCCCACCACATAGCACAGTGCCAGGTGTGCAGCACATAGTCAGTGAAGAATAAATGAATGAAAAATTAATGACCTGGATACTTTGATACTATCAATTTGATAGTATCAATTTGATACTATCTTCAGGTTATTTTTGTGATAGAAAACATGTGTCACAGCAGCAGCCGGAGCTCTTAAGCAGGGGTTGTATGTATAGGTGTAGGTGCGCCTACATACATTTATTACTCTACAAGTGGGGGTCAGAGGTCAGCTGTGGGTGTTGTCCCTCAAGTATTCTCCACTGTATCTTTTAAAACAGGCTTTCTCCTTTGGCCTGGAACTCATGAGAGTCTGAACTGATTGACCAGTGAACCCCAGAGATCTTCCTGTCTGCCCCACCCACCTACCCCCCAACCTCCCACCCCCATCACACCCCCCAGCCCACCCCACCCCACCCCTGTGCAGGAATTACAAGCACACACCACTCTGCCTGACTTTCTTTTTCGTACAATATATTCTGATCATGCTTTTTGCCTTCTCACGTCTTCCCAGATCCTCCCAATGTTCTAGGATCAAACACTGGCCTTTATGCTTACGTAGCAGAACTATCACTGACTGAGTTATTTGCCCAGTCCCCTCTTGAGCATCCTTATCAGGGCCATCTATGTCACATTGACTGCAGAAACCAGTCTTTCAGAATAAGTGAACGCAAATGCACCTTTGCAAGTCTGAGGATAGTTTTGTTCTAGGGAGGGTCTAATAAGATCTTTGTGTTTCATGTTTGAGAAACTAACCTTGGTAATATATTTGTAAGTGGAGGTGATTATTTTTCATAGATTTTTGTATCATTTGACCCTCCAGAATGACAAAGCCTCAGACTGATTAGTTCCCGATGCCTTTCCGTTACATGTATCTGTGATGTCCTAAAGGATAGGACTGTGTTAACATTATATTCCCCATGTAATGTGTATTTAAAAAACATTAAGACACATTTGTCAACGCAAATGTAGACCATGTTTGGATATACAGTGCTTTGAAATAAATCTCGGTAGACCGACTTTGTCATTGCATGAAAAATACCTTTGAGAGAAAGAAGGCACCAACAGAGCAGAGAGAGCAGGTAGAGGCTCTTCAGGTGAGCTGAGGACAGTTTTAGCTAAGCCTGCTTTGCACACAGGCTCTTAGCAGCGTGTTCATGCAGCTCTGTAAGTCTGAATTACTCAGAACAGTGGGACATCTTTCTTCTTTCTATCCCTTTTCTAAGTATGCTTTCCACAACAGTGTGGGCTTTATCCTTTCTCTGACAGCCCCCTCCTCATCACGTGCTTGCTTGTCTGCATTGCTGGTGACTGCTGTGGCCAGTGAATGACATGGCCTTTTTCCTCTATCTGCTCTACCTTCCTCTTCCAGGCAGCTGCCAAGATTTACAGTTTGCTTGTTCTGGGATTTTTCTTCGAATTTTAATAAAAATGTCATTGAGGTTCAAAGAGTCAGGTTGCAATAGGGACTACCATGTGCCAAAGATTTGGGGTGGGTAGAAATATGTTTTGTAGAAACAGTGACTTAAGTAAGGGAATGTGTCCAGTACAAAGAGCCTTGGCTCTGACTCCAGGCCTTTAAGAGTGGATAACTGAGGTGGTGTTTTTTTAAAGTGCTTTTAAGAATTATCAATTTATCTCATTAAAATCAATGGGAATTATCCAGACATGGTGGAACATACCTTTAATCCCAACACTTGGGAAGCAGAGGCAGAGGCAGGCAGAGTTCAAGGCCAGTCTGGTCTACAAAGTATGTTCTAGGACAGCCAGGACTACACAGAGAAAACCTGTCTCAAAAAACAAACAAGCAAGCAAGCAAACAAACCAGCCAGCCAACCATAGCCATGGGAATGCGGAATCTCTAGGAAGAGGATCTAGAAAGCGTTGGGGGTGGGGTAGAATTGGATTTGGTACTGTTGGAGGAGGAGGAGCCAGCAAGGAGACTGAAAAGGAGCAGGCTGAATGGAAGGCCAAGAGAGGAGACTTTATAAGGGAAGGAGTAGTTGACTGTCAGCCAGGGCTGTGGTGTCACGTAAGATGAGAGTAAGTGTGCCCTGGGGATGTTAGTGGGAGCCATTGGTATCTGTGATAAGAGCCTTTGGTAGTGGCGGTTTCAGTTGAAGACTAAGGATTAAGTAGTGAGAAGAGCATAATTGGTAAGAACTCACTTGTCAAAGGGGGAAGGGAACAGAAAAGTGGGAGGTTGGATTTTGGTTTTCAGCTATAAAGACCACAGTGTTAAAGAAGTAATCCTATGTCTGAGAAAGGGAAGATCTCAGACAGGTAGAATTATCCTTTCTAGAAGGCTGTCGTGGTCTGCTCTCTACTCCCCACTCCCAGCCCAAGCGTTCGCATATCCCAGATACTGAGCTACACTTTAGTGAACTACACTTTAGTCCCGCCTTTCTTCTCAGGTCATAGAAACTGGGTGAGTTCACCAATGGGAGGCTACATTCCAGGAAGACAAGAGAGGCATCTCTGAGGGTTTCTGTTTTCCCAATAAAGTACAGTGACATTGTCAACTGACTGTGAGGATGTTGAGATAAATGAGCTCTGAGGAGAGACAGCTATTCTGAAGTGGTTGTTTAAGCCAGCAGGATGGTAAGTCCACACGAGTAATGGATTCCTGAGCCTCGATATGGAATATCGGGGTCAAACCCGAACCTTGACAGCAGAATGGCAGATGCTGGGTTGCATAGTTCTGCATTCAAGGTGTTTGCAATCTCGACAGTGAAAGACATGTCATCAAGTGTGATAGGGCTGGGACGCACAGGAAGTATGGCGTGCTATGACAGCACATACTGACTAGTCTTAGCAAGGGCCTGCCCTGTCCAAGGGCATCTGTCTGGAGCCTTAGCAGCTGGGCCAATTCCTGACTGCTCTGACCCACTTACCTACAGCGGTGACAGCACAGTTCATGGAGGACAGGACGACCCTACGAGGCGTGATGGTGTGCCGGATTACCTCACCTCTGTACGGCAGCTCGTTTGCCTTCTGTTGGTCATCAGTAGTGCCTGCTGCTACTTCCTTTCTCCCTCGGCTTTGTCGTGTTTCCCAAGTTCCACTTGTTAGAAACTTCCTGCCCTTTTTTTTTTTTTTTTTTTGTTTTTTTTTTTTTCGGAGCTGGGGACCAACCCAGGGCCTTGCGCTGAAACTTCCTGTCCTTATAGATTAAATTATTATTTGTAAATGGTATCTTAAAATTCCATTTGACATGGCTTTTATCTATTTCAACGTAAGTAAACTTTTAATTTCTTGCTATTGAAACGGGGAATATTTAAGTTCCCATATCCATCTTTAATTTTTGTTCTATCACCTTCTGGTGTATTAACCCTTGTAGCATTCCTGGGAACTATACCACTTGGAAAATTCTAATTTTCTTTAAGAATAAAGTCTGTGGCTGATTCAAATGTATTCATCTGTCAAACATAAAGCAAAGATGTATTATTTAACACCGTTTATAATTAGAATGGAAGCAGTTTTATACCTGTACAGTGCTCTGCATTTATGAGGGTGGTTTGGTATTACAGAGCCTTTTGGAGAGATGAGCGGTAAATGACAAATTAAATTTATTTGTACATTTTGTGCTTTCACACACCGTGTACCATACACACATGCATGCACACTTCCGTACACCTCTATAATCTTTTCGATATTTTTGAGGAGGAATTCCCAATTTCGATGACATCTAGTTTGTTGTTATGAAGTACTGCTAATCCCAGCTCACAAAGATGGCGCCCTACGGCTTTTCTTCTGAAGCACTTGTAGTTTCCTGGGTTACTTAGGTCCATCTTGAGTTAATCTCTATATTGTATTTTACATTGTGTGTGTGTGTGTGTGTGTGTGTACGTGTCCATGCGTGCACACACATACATACTGTGGTGCCTGTATGAAGATCAGAGGATGACTTGCAGGAGCTGCTGCTTCTTTTTCATCACCTGGGTCCTGGGGATCAAACTCGACCGTGGATGGGGCTTGGGCAGCCAGCGCCTTTTTGCCGAAACATGCTGGCCCGTGAGTGAATTTTTACACATGGTACGACGTGTGGCTCAGAGTCTACCTTTTGCTTGTAGAAATCCAGTAATTTATGATCTTCAGTGCTGCGTTTTTATCCAGTATATTTTTTTAAAAGGAGAATTCCAGCAAAGCCAAGTTTAAAAGGTTACACCAGACTGCCAGTTGTCTTTGGCTTGGTGAGTTTGTACCGTTTCCTGGAGCTTCATAAAAGGATGTCTTGTGGTTAAACTCCCTCAACCCCAAGTGTCCCGTCTTCAGACTCAGCCAGCGGAGTGTTATTTACATATTCTGTGGAAACGTAACTACACTATAGGTAATTGCAGCAGTCGTGTCATGGGCAGAAGAAACTGCCAAACTGAATTCTAGAAACCAGACTAGACAAACATATGTGGGCTAAGAAATGGTCATAAAGTAAGAGGAACTAAAAAAATAAGGTTCTTGTAGGAGCTGTCTGCTACTCTCTGCTCTATTGGGGCTTTGTTTTCCTTATCTGTATTAAAAAATTCATAATCAAACCTTCGGATGAATGTTTTAAAATATATATTAATATATATTCTTCCTGAATATATTGTGTCTTAAAGAATAGGGAAATAGCAGAGTATAGTTTAATGTATATCATTGTGCAGTCTTGTGGAGAAATAAGAAGAATATTTTCATTCAGCTGTGAATTGGTACTTTTCAGATAGTGGAAAAAGGAATTATTGGCAGGGGCTGATGTAGCATTTTTTGGTAGGTTAATGTGTAATATGAGGTCAGAAAGATCTGGGTGTTAACAGGCATTGTTGTGCTTACAAACTGCAGGACTCTAGGAAGATGCTGTCCAAAACCCCAGTGCCCTTATCTCTGATACAGTAATAATAACAGTTACCTCTCACTGGGTCATTAAGAAGTCTAAACAAAATGCTACATCCAGTCCTGTACCAGTACAGTTCTGAACACAGTATGTTCAATACATGCATGATTTTCTGTCATCTGGGGCGGGGGTAACTGTACGAAGAGCCTGTAAGTGGATAAACAAGACAGAAAAATGTATGTTTGCATTAGATTTAGCAAGACTCATCTCCGAACCCTTCCACCTCACAACTCCTCAGAAAGATTCATTTTCTTTATATTATCCATGAACAGACTGAAAATTGGCATGGAATTAAAAATGCAAGCTATTCGACAGTAGCTGTGTTCAGGGTATACTCTGTTACAGGACTAGATTAATAAACAGTTGATTGAACTAATTTAGATGTATCCTTTTTAGGATTTGGAGGAATAGGATGCAGAAATTTGAAAGGAACACCTCTTTCCAAGTAGACTGTGGGAGTTGGTAACTCTTTCTACCATGTGGGCCCTGGAGACTGAACTCAGATTTTTCGTGTGGATCTTTGGGTTAAAGGATAGAACTAGATTACAGAAAACCAAGTGACAGTGGACATGTGTTCTAGTTGTTTCTAGGACTTTTCAGATTGACTACATCATATTCATTTGAATGCATTTTATGACATCAGCTGATAATTAGAAACTATATTGTCTTTCCTCTGACCATTTTATGCTGCTATTAGATGGAAGCCATATGACTAATGTGTCAAGAGCTCATCCAGATAGCACAGGTTATTAAGATTAAAATAGCTAATAAGGTAACCTGAATCATATTATCAAGTAGCTCATCTGTTCTGAAGAGTCATCTTCACTTGTGCCTGGTGCTTTAGGGCATGATTGTTAGTGATAAGGTTTATTTTAGCTAAGTATAGGGATGGGGAGATAGTTCAGTGGGTAACATGCTTGCTGTTCAAGCATAGGCAGTGTGGAGATGCCGAACGTGATAATCCCAGCACCATGGCGGCAGAGACAGTGAGGTCCAAGGGCTCACTGGCCAGTCAGGCTGGCCCACCTGGTAAGCTCCCTGCCAGCGAGAGGTTCTCTTAAAAAACAACGTGCATGACACCCAAGGATTGACACCTGAGAGTGACTCTGGCCTCCACATACATATGCATACACATGCATACAAGAAGTATGTGAGACTAATAACTAGCCTTTCATGGTCACCCAGGTCCCTGTGTGCTTACAGTTCCTTGTCATATGAAAGCCCCTATCATTTTACAGCAGTTTTACCCAGTTTGTATTCATCATAGACTAAAGAGAATATGGTATTATCTATTAATATTTATCTCAACCAAAGAGGTCCAAAATAACATTTAAAATTTACTTCAGTCTTATGTGCAGTGTGCCTAGTTTTAAATAACATTTAAATTTTTTTACTTCAGTTTTGTGCGCCATATGCCTAGTTTTAAGATGTAAAACAAGGAAAATATCACTTAGAATGATTTATTTATTTAGAATGATATATTATTCAGACCACAGCATATAATTCATTGGCTTGTCTTTTAAAATTTACGTTTTTTCTTTTTGCTAGTGGTATTTTAAAAGAGAAATTAAGAATTGTATTGCAGAGAAATCTGAAAATGTAGCCCCAACTAGTAAATGGAGGTATCTAAGGGAACGCGGTTCTCTGGCTAATCACCGTTTTACTTGTAGAAATAAAGTCTACAGCGAGGGGAGTTAGCAGTTCTGGGGCGGCCTCAGTGTGCCGCGGTCCCAGGGAGCCTGCTGATGTAGCACCCAGTTACAGGTTGTTCAGCTCCAGAGCTTCTGGCTTGGGCATTCTCTTACATCTTCCTCGCTTAGTCATTCAGAATCCTGTGGTGTTGCCAAGTAAAACAAATCTCACACTAATAAGCTGTAAGTAAACAGAGGGCATGAGTCAGAGCCAGCATCGGCCTTCTTCCCCGCGTGCCTGCCCGCTGCTCCCAGGCCTTCCCCGCGTGCCTGCCCGCTGCTCCCAGGCCTTCTTCCCCGCGTGCCTGCCCGCTGCTCCCAGGCCTTCTTCCCCGCTCCCCGGCCTTCTTCCCCGCGTGCCCGCCCGCTGCTCCCCGGCCTTCTTCCCCGCGTGCCTGCCCGCTGCTCCCCGGCACGTGCAGTTCGCACAAATGAACTCCCGTTCTGCGGACCAACTCTGGTTTAGTGAAGGCTGTATTTTAGAACTAGGTAATTAGTAGTGCAATGTCATGTCCCCAGAGTCAGAGGAGAATGTGAACCTCTGTGTCCTTTCAGTGGGAGGAGACAAAAGGAAAATGCATTCCTACTTTTTCTATAGAAAGCCCTAAAAGTTCATCTGGAAGGTGTCTGCCAGATTTCTAAAAGAAACGCTATGTGGTGGAGCATAGCTCAGCAGGTTTTCAGGGGCAAATGAAAGATAAATTGCTTAGATGTCCTCCATCCTTCCTGATAAAATTTTAGCCTATTTTGCATCATTATTTAGCCATTCAGTACCTTTTAACCAAATTTGGTGTTTCATACATTAAAAACAAGTATGTGGAATGTTTGCTTCCAAGTATTTGTAATAATGGAAGAAAGTGACTCATCCAAAATTCCAACAGGGTGGTAGGAGCTATAAGAAAGAAATGTAACATAGAATGCCCGAGATTCCGCATAAGCACAGTGGTTTTGGGGGACTCACTGCCCTCACTGGTGTAAGACGTCCATCCAGGGCCTCCACAAGCCTGGTGTATTCTTACACTCCAGTTTGCACCAGCTACACTGACTTCCTTAAGGAAAAGGGTATCTGAAGAGCTTAGATAGGTGATTCAAGGAGGATGAGGCCTGTGAGTGGGACTGGGAAGCAGTGTGAGAGGTGCTTCACATGAGAGGCGCCTGTGTAGGACTCTCAAGCAAAGTGGTTGGAATGTAAAGTGGGTTCCGGGAAATAAAACATGGCAGAGTCATGAGGGCACTGTGGACTATGCTTAAAGAATTTGGTCCTTACATAGAAGACAGGATCAAACTTGCCTTTCATGAATAAACTATGATTGTTTGCACAGGCATTTAGAAGAAAATTTACTTCTAAAGGAAGGAAATTCTTCTCCAGCTTAAATATATTAAATACATATACAGTAAACAAAATTAAAATCTGGAAGGGCCATATTTTAGTTTTTCAGGAGTAGGCTAAAATAGTTATGTACGTTAAATATAAATAACATTGTGAAGATAGAAACTAAACCCATGTGAATTTCTGTGGGAGACCATGTTTGGGGAGTAGTCATACAAGCGAGACTGACGCTATCTCACTGAGGTCCTTGGCGTTTCCAGACTGTTGACTGCTCTGTGCCAAACACATACCATCTAATGCTTGATCCCCTCTCTACCTTCCCCCTGGGGATAAAAAAAGATTTTCCTGTCTGTTTGATAGTTTTTTAAAGGTAGTGGAAAAGGCTTATCATATCTAAAAGCCAGTTCTCTAAGTCACTTTTTCTTGATGGAACTTTTTCTTCAGGAGTTTCTGGAACAGTATGAAACAGGATGAAACCACGTTGGTGAACTAAGCCTCGACTGATTACACACCCTTGACTCAGAGAAGGGGAGGCTCCCCCATGGTACCCACCTACCCTGGCACATCAAGCCACTGCAGGACTAAGTGCATCCCCTCCCACTGAGGCCAGACAGGGCAGCCCAGCTAGGGGACAAGTGATCTGAAGGCCCCACAACAGCGTCAGAGACAGCCTCCAGTGCCAATTGTTAGGGCTCACATGAAGAAAAAGCTGCACATCTGCTACATATATGTAAGGGGCTGGGTCTAGGCTCCTTTATGGTCTTTGGTTGGTGGTTCAGTCTCTGTAAGTCCCCATGGGCCAGGTTAGTTGACTCTGTAGGTCTTCTTGGGGTGTCCTTGACCCCTGAGTCTCACTCAATCCTATCCCTCATTCTTCCTCAGGACTCTCCAAGACTGTTCTCCTTGGCTGTGGGTCTCTGCATCTGTTTCCATCAGCGTCTGATAAAGCCTCTCAGGAGACAGTCATGCTAGTCTCCTGTCTTCAAGCACAGCAGAGTATCATTAATAGTGTCAGGAGTCCACTCTCTCCTGTGGGATCTCAAGTTAGACTAGTCAGTAGTTGGCCCTCAATCTCTTCTCCATCTGGGCCCCTGCACTTCTTATAGGCAGGACAGATTTTGGGTGGAAGGTTTTGTAGATGGATTGGTGTCCCCTCCTACCACTGGAAGTCCTGCCTGGCTACAGGAGGTGGCTTCTTTCAGGCTCCATATCCCCTGCTGCTAGGAGTCTCAGCTAGAGTCACCCCCAAAGTATCCCAGTCCCAGAGTTGCCCCCTCCACCAGTTTGTTTTCTGTCTCCTAGCCCTCCTTCCCTCCCCTCCTCTCCCACCCAGTTCCCTCCCTCTATCTACTTCAGATGTTTATTTTATTTCCCCTTCTGAGAAAGATTCAAGCATCCTCCCTTGGATCCTCCTTGTTACTCAGCTTCTTTGGGTCTGGATTGTAGCATGGCTATCCTGTACTTTAGGGATAATATCTACCTATAAGTGAGTACACACCACGCATGCCTTCGTGGGTCTGAGTTACCCCACTCAGGAGGGTATGTTCTGGTTGCAATCATTTGCCTGCAAACTTCATAATGTCCTTGTTTTTAATAACTGAGTAGTATTCTGAGTAGTATTCATGTAAATGTACCATGTTTTCTATATCCATTCTTCAGTTGAGGGACATCTAGGTTGTTTCCAGTTTCTGGTTACTGCCAATTATGCCACTATGAACAGAGTTGAGCAAGTGTCTTTGTGGGACGCTGGGGCATCTTTTGGGAATGTGCTCAGGGGTGGTATAGCTGGGTCTTGAGGTAGGACTATTCCCAGTTCTCTGATAAACAGCCAGATTGAGTTCCAAAATGGTTGTACAAGTTTGCACTCCCACCAGCAATGGAGGAGTATTCCCCTCGCTCCACATCCTGGCCAGCACGTGCTGTCACGCGAGTCACCTTAGCCATTCTGGCGGGCACAAAATGGAATCTCAAGCTGAGACGTTTTTAACCAGTATTTGTCTTTAAATTTTTTTAAATTATATTTTTTATTTTTATATTTTATTCTTGGGAGGGGGGCACATGAGCAAATGGATCGGGAAAATGGAGTTGAGGTTGTCAGGCTTAGTGAGAAGCAACCCTGTCTGCTGAGCCATCCCACTGATCCTGCCCAGCATTTTCCCAGTCAACAGCCCTCTGAGGTTTAGAGCACCTGCTCTTAGATATGGCCACCAATTCTATTTGTTCCTTTTAGTGTAACCATTAGACCGTGTGCATTCTAAAGCAAGCTCTTCTGACGTTGAACTCATTCGTTTTTCGGACTGTATCAGTGTTTGTTTAGAAAGTGCCTAACTTCTGGCATTTTTGTTTGGTTTTCCTTCGCTGTGTGTTTGACTTGAACAAGTGAAGAGGATAGATTTCCCTGTGAAGAAGGTGAAGTCATCTGATCCATAAAATTGCTTTAATCGCTATTTAAAATTTCTTCCCTGAGCTTGTATCTGGAAAGATACATTTTAGACAGTGGATGTATCCTTAACATGGTATGAACATCGGCTCTTCTAACCCATTTATAAGCTGTTTCAGGGGAGACCTCGTTTTCACAGTAAAATCTTGAACTCTAGCAAGGGAAAGCAAGTTTACTTTCTTCTATTCAGCTATGTTATTAAAAAGCAGTGACAGGGAAGCCTGACAGGGAGACATCTGTCACTCCCCGTCTCCAGAGACTCAGGTCTCTTATTTCCCCGTAAGGTGCTGCATCTGCTTCAGAAAAGCACAGGGGACTGCGTCCATCCGAATGTTAGGGCATTTGCATGTAGTGACACCCAGTTGTACACAAGTGGGTAATAGACAGTGTAGGGAAGGCTGAATACTGGTTAATTTTTCATCAATCATCTAAGCTTTAAAACATCTGCTCTTTATATAATATAGCCATCATCTTTCACGTGTTCCATTTACTCTTAAACTGTCAAACTGGTCGCCAGACTGAAGTAAATTGTTCCTAATCCCAGCATGTCTGCTACTAAGAAAATATGTAAGGCCTTTGTAGCTAAAGACTTCTGCTGTTTGCATTTTGCTCCCTGTCCTAACACTATGTCATATTGAATTGGTGGTGGAATGCTTTTATACAGCCGTACTAGAGCAGTTAATCTCTGTGATTTTCCTTTTCTTACAAGTGGTTGGAAAAGCTTCTACAGTAAATAAGCCTGCTCCAGAAACTAATGTTAAAGCATGATGCCCAAGTCTGAACCATTTCCCTATTATTAGTACTGAGTCATAAAGTGTCCCCTTTGAAACAGGAGCTCATTGCGTAGCCTTGGCTGGCCTTGAACTTATGATATAGATGAGACTAGCTTCTCACTCTTGGAGATCCATCTGTTGCTGTGTCCTGAGTGTTGGCATTAAAGGCTGCACCACCACATCCCAGCTTTTAAAAAAGACAGCTGCCAGATGGGGATGGGGTTAAGATTGCTCTAGGGTGTGTGTGTGTGTGTGTGTGTGTGTGTGTGTGTGTGTGTGTGTGTGTGTGTGTGTGTGTGTGTGTAAATGGCTCAGTGGTTAAGAGCACTGACTGCTCTTCCGGAGGTCTGAGTTCAATTCCCAGCAACCACATGGTGGCTCACAACCATCTGTAATGGGATCTGATGCCTTCTTCTGGTGTGTCTGAAGACAGCTACAGTGTACTTATATATTACAACTAAATCTTAAAAAAAAAAAAAAAAAAAAAGAGTTCTTTTTCCCCTTCCTCCCAGGCTGGTGAACAAGTTCCTTCACCCTGCAAGCCGCATCACTGGCCTTTTTGTAGCACAGAGCTCTAGATTGTGATTGGAAGATCTGCTTCAGAACAGGATGGAATTCCTTCCTATTTTTTTTTTTTTTTAGCCAAAAGACCAAGAAAGGATGAAATAACTTTTCAAAACCATGTAAGTAGGATAGAAGAGCCATGATTTTAAGGTTCTTAAACTTATGAGTGTAAAGTTATTTCTAGGTTTTTTTTTTTTCTCGGTTGATTACAAAGTTTGCATTTGTCATCAAAGACTTTTTCTAGAAGTCTTAAGAGATTTTCATATAAATTCTCACAAATCGTCTGAATCAGCAGGTAACTAAGTTTAATAGAATTTATTGTGTTTTCAAGTTTCAAAGGACTCTCACTGTTTAGAAATGGAAATTACATGATAACCCAAAGTTCAACAGTCATAACAAAATAAATGTTTCGTTTATTTTAAAGGCCTTCACTTATCGTGAAGGGTGAATAGGGTTTTGTGTCCTAGCAACATAACATGCATAGTAGAGGATGAGTGATTATATTTGTACCTGTTTTAATACTGAAACTTTGTTTGATTCGAGATGCACACAAAAATAGATATGTCCTATTCATCCTATTTTCCAGAGATCCTTAAGGTTGTCTTCCTAGCTAAGGAAGTTTTTCTATTGGAGGAAAGTGGAGATCAGACAGCTAGAGGACGTATACTAGATGACTGGGGCAGCACCCTGCTTCTGCATCTGGACTCCATAATAGCTTTGTCATCTCTCTGCAATCATTTTGTTACTTACTGTTTGTCTTTCTCTCTCCCAAAAGCCCTTAATTCTGTCTGTAAGATACTTACAAAAAAAGTTTCTCCTTTTTTTGGTCTTCTGGTGACCAGATGAGCTGTTCCTGGCTGTGTGAGTTGATGTGAGGAAGGGATCTCACTCCTGTTGATGTGTAAATATTTCCAGAAGTGCTAGTATGCATTTACATTTGGCATCTTAAGAACTGTACTAATCTCTTTGGGAAAAAAAAAGACTTGGTCCAGCTATAGGAATAGCTCACCCCTGTTCTCTGCATTACAGAACCATTCCTATAACCTGCACAGATACCTACCTGTCCTGGTGGAATTACTGATGGGAATTACTAGTGGCACTGTTAAGAGGTGTGGCCTTATCAGAGGAGATGTGGTCTTGTAAGAGGAAGTGTGTCACCGTGGATGTGGGGCTTTCACGTCTCATATATGTATATATAAATTGTGTGTGTGTGTGTGTGTGTGTGTGTGTATGCTCAAGTCTGACCATTGGAATCAGCCTCCTCCTGGCTGCCTGCAAAAGACAGTCTTCTGGCTGCTTTCTGATCAAGACATAGAAGCCTTGGCTCTTTTAGCACAATGTCTGCCTGGAGGCTGCCATTCTTCCCACCATGATGATAATGGATCGAACCTCTGAAAGTCAGCCTCATTAAATGTTTTCCTTTATAAGAGTTACGTTATAAGAAGCCCTTGGTCCTGCCAAGGAGTTACCTTATAAAGGTGTCTCTTCATAGCAGTGACACCCTAACTAAGGCAGTCTTCTATATTGGATGATTGTGTATTTGTTGGTTTACCCCCCTTTTTGATGAATCTTCCAGTCAGTAGCTGAATTTTATCATTTAAACATACAATGTTTCATGAGTAAGCTCATAAAGTGTCTTGTGTGGAGAATGTCCAGTGTTATTGTTTCTTATCAGTGAAAAACTTGCGTGAGTTCATGAATAGGAAATAAATCTGTAATCAGGAGAACTAGACTCCTTTCACAATTTGGCCATATTAGCTTTATTATTTAATCTCACTTATCATAAAATTTTACAACAATGACATGTTGAAAGTACTATTTGTCTCTTTACTGCTTGTAAAATTTATTTTGCACTTTCTTGATATAGTTTCCACTTTATATTTCTTAGACATAGAAAGGTGGTTTTTGCCCTTATTATTTACAGGAAGAAATGTCACCTCTGAAAGTTCTACAGCACCCCACCACTCATTCATCACAAAGCCAAGTCCCAAAATGGAATATCTTCCATATCAGGCTGACAGAGACATCCCATTTAGAACTGTATATCCAAGGACTGACACACATATTCATATTCATTCTCTCTCTCTCTCTCTCTCCCCCTCCCCCTCCCTCTCCCTCCCTCCCTCTCTGAGGGTCTCTGCATCTTTTCCCATCTGCAGCAGAAAGCCTCTCTGATCTGATGGTGCCTGGATTAGGTACTGATCTGCGTATAGAAGAATGTTATTAAAGTCCTTTTATTGGTGATTTTTTAGACCTGCTGACCTTTGGGTTACCTCGTCTCACCTAAGCTGTGTTGGGTTCTGTCTCATGGAAGTGCCTTAAGTCAAATCAATTTGTTTTTAAACTTCATGGCTCTAGAATGAAGATTTCTAAAGTAACTGAAGTGATCTTTTAAGTTGAGTTCAAATCTCCTATAAGCAGGCTATCATGGGTATAAGATACTGTTAAGTGTAAATTTTTCTTTAGGAAATATTTTTATTAATTTGTTATCTAGGTCATAATGTATACTTCAATGAAAGCCATTAAAGAGAGACTAAACTTGGTGACCAGGCCATCTCAAAGGCCAGCTTAGTTTTGGGACTAAGAATGCCTAAAGCAATGGTGGCCAGAATGCCCCTGAAGCATTTCTAAGGAAATACTGTATCTCTTCTGGGCTTTGGGCAAGAACCTGAAGTTGTAGTCCTCTGTACCATTAGTTCAGGGATGTTCCATACACTTTAGAAATAAGGTAGGAGGTAGATTGGACTTCATGTTTTGAAATTTCAATTACCGTGTTTTTAGCTGGACAAAAGATGTGCACCTCTGTTGATGAGGGTGCCTGAAGGCAAGTCAGGTTGTTCTAAGTGCTCCTGGAATATTCAGTGCAGTGTCATTGAATCCCTGTAGCATTGTCAGGAGGTACTCGTGCTTTTTTTATTTTATATACTATATTTCTATTATTTTATATACTTTGGTAGAAAAGAGGGATTTTAAAAACTTATTCATTCATTCATTCATTCATTTACTCATTTATTTATTTGATGTATATGAGTGAGTACCCTGTAGCTGTCTTCAGACACACCAGAGGAGTGCATTGGGTTTCATTACAGATGGTTGTGAGTCACCATGTGGTTGCTGGGAATTGAACCCAGGACCTCTGGAAGAGCAGCTGGTGTTCTTAACCGCTGAGCCATCTCTCCAGCCCCAAAGGGAGGGTTTTTAACTCACCTTTTTATTCATTCTAAAGTTATCCATATATCATACTTGATCTTAGAAAGCTGAGAAGCACTGAAAGTGTTTTGAATTAAGTTGAACTAAAGGAAAAGTGATTCAAAGCCAAGACAGTTGATTCTCTCCTTGTCTGTAATACTTATGGCAACTGTTACAGCTGAGCACATCCTTGTATGGATGAGTGTACTTAAGAAATCTGCAACAACGTTGAGAGATTAAAAATGAAAGATCAATTAAGTTCTGTCATATTTTCTGTCTTCCAATTTTCTGTCTTCCATATCTCATATCTCTGTACTGTAAATGCTTTAAAGTGCCCAACCACTTCTCCTTCCTTGTTCCCATGATTTCAGTAAGTGGCTCACTCTGCAACAGCTGCAAGTTATTCCCAACATCTGCACTGTGAGTGCTAATGTCCTCCAAGTCCATTGAAAACAATGCTCTCACCCCATTAACAGCCACCGTCATGGCCCACTGTTTTTCTAGCTGAGAGTTAGGGAAGAATGAGTGTAACTTATCAGAGTAGGGAGCTCTGGCCGCTTATCTATGGTCAGGTATATACTGCTTCATTTGTCCTTCCAGTTTTCTGTATGTAAAAAGCTAAATAGTTTCTTAACTATGAAAAGGCATTTGTTAAATAGTAGTCTTTAAAATAGTCTCATTTGCTAATAAATGTAAAGATTAAGCATTCAGGTTGGGAAATAATTTCATAAACTTTAAATGGCTAGATGGAGTGACATGAACTTTGGATCCACTATCTCGTTTCTCTACTGCATAGTGGGGAGCTTAGTCTCTGCTGTTTACCTAGAAGTTCCACTTGGGGTGAGCACAGAGTTATGGATGCGTCTTCCACAGCCTCCTCCAGTACATCTTTTAGGGGCACCATCTGGAAATGAAGAAACTCAATGGACTGTAAGATTGCTCTCTGGGAGTAATGTTAACTTCTGACAAATCCTGAGTAGTTACATGGGAAGAGGCCCCTTAGCCGTTCTTGCCAGCATGTTGAGCTGGCAGTTAATATTTTTAATAAGCAAGTAAATGAGACATCTTTTACATTTAAATAAATGATCATCTCCTAAGTTTACATTAGTTTATGTATTAGGAAGAATAAAGTTCTTACTTATGAATGTAATTTCTGCTTATAATTATAGATCAAAAATTAAGAGTACTGGAGAGAAATGAAGCCAGATATTTTGACTAGCACAACAAATTACTATAGCTTATTAAAAAAATGTCTCTTTGGCTGGGCATGGCCTGAACTCCCAGTCCTGGGTCAGCCAAGGCAGAAAGATTGAGAGGCTGAAGTCTGCCTGACGACAGCAAGCCAGTCCCGAGGGTCATAGAGAAAAATGCTTTAAGAGAAAAAGTCCCTAACATTACAGTACTCTAGACGGAACTCTATGCTGTGTGTGTGTGTGTGTGTGTGTGTGTGTGTGTGTGTGTGTGTGTGTGTGTGTGTGTGTGTGTGTAGAAGGCTTTGTCAAGGAGGGACTGAGCCATCCTTGTGTGTGTTTGTTGTTTTCCCATTCCATTTAGCATCTGAGTAGTACATTTCGTGGAGTTCTGTGAAGAATGATGTATCTTCAGCTTATTTGAAGACAATTATTGTTCTGTTAACTTAATACCACTCTGTAATTGCAAAAAAATGTGTCTGTTTTGGTGACATTCTGAATGCTTCTAAGTAAATATTTTTATTAATACAAAATAAATAAATAAATGAAACTCTCCCAACTGGGGAAAAAAAAAGAATGATGTATCTTACTGACACAAAAAAGGAAACAGACATTTTGTGTTAAATACAAGTAAAATGTAATAGATAGAATAGTAAAGAAAAGATGCTTCCTTGTTTTTGTTGGATGTGATTTTCTTTTACCGAGAGACATCCCAGAATCCACCCGAGTAGTGGCAGAGTAGTGGTAGTGAGCCAGTGCTAGTAGTTAGATCAGATGCCTCACACGAGGGAAGAGTACTTTCTTTCTTTCTTTCTTTCTTTCTTTCTTTCTTTCTTTCTTTCTTTCTTTTCTTTTCTTTTCTTTTCTTTTCTTTTTTTTCGGAGCTGGGGACCGAACCCAGGGCCTTGTGCTTGCTAGGCAAGTGCTCTACCACTGAGCTAAATCCCCAACCCCGGAAGAGTACTTTCTACTTGTAGGGTCTTAATGCCATTTTCCGTAGTTGGTGTAAAGCCTTGCTTTTGGTCTAGAGGATGTCGGTGTAATGGAGTAAAACTATGGTTAGCACAGTTGGATCTAAATCCCAGCTGGGTCTTTTTTACCTCCTGGGTGTGGGGCCTACCTGATCTCTTAGGTCTCTTCATGCTCTGTTCCTCTGTGCATAGAATCATCATGTAATTTCTATCATACTTATTGATTTTTAAAATGTAATAGCACATCTTTAAGAAAATTCTCTGTGCGTCGTCAAGATCTAAGAATTTGGGTGTGGAGGAAGATTCTTGCTGTAGAGTGGCTTACAGGGAAACACTGTATTTATCTACTTACCTGAAGGCTACAGATACACATCGAGATGCTACATCTCAGGAAATCACAGAGGCAGAGGGCAAACACATGGCATTTATATGGGTTCTGGAAGCCTGAACTCAGGTCCTCATGGTGCTGTAACCAATGAGTCATCTTCCTAATCCCAAACTGGAAGATTTAAGGAATTAAGAACTAAGAATGATTATAAGTAAAGGTGAAGATATAACTACATACAAAATTAATAATTTCAATATTATCAACAGAGCCATAATAAGAATTTGCCTGAACAACTCTAACATGTTAATCAAAATAGGTATAGTTAATAAATACATATTCTTATGTATTAGTAATTATTCTTTTTGGTTTCAAGTCAGGAATAGTGGAAATTCTTGTGAATGAATCTTTATTCTACTGTAGTTAGCATATATATATATATAGTATATAGTATATAACATATAATATAATACACATATAATATGTAATATATAGTGCATACATATTTTTATATATGAGCTTTACAGCAGCTGATCTATATGAATGACATGGACAGTGCCTTTTCTTCTCATTAAGGCAGGGTCTCTCAACTAAACCAGGGCTCATCAGTATCCCCCTCGCCAGCTCCTATGCAGATCCTGTCTTTGCCTTCAAAGTCTGGAAGCTTGGAACCTTAGAAGCTTCATGCCATGGACTGTGTGTGTGGACTGTGTGTGTGTGTGTGTGTGTGTGTGTGTGTGTGTGTGTGTGTGTGTAGAGAGTGAGAGAGAGAGAGAGAGAGAGAGAGTATAAGTGTAATGGTTTGTAAGTTCTGAGAAACTCAAGTTATTTTCTTCCCGAGCGTCACATATTTTCATATTTATTTAACTTCGCAGTAAGTTCCTGTCCCTGGAATGCTGGTTTGCTTTCTTTTTTCCCTGTGCTGGGAAGCTCTTTCTCATGCTTATTATTCCACGTCATTTATATATTTTTTCAGTTCGTTGTTGGTGGGTGAAGTCTTTCAGTGACTTCTATGAATGCCAGAGAACACAAGCATTTCATCAGTCTAAAGAATGAACTAATGGTCATATTCCCACTAAAAGATTTAACTTGTTTTAAAGGTGATGATTCAAAACTTGGAGCACAGTTAGCCACCCCACCCCCCGCCCCCAAATCCCCGTAGGACAATACTATCTTTGTATGACACTTTCCAAGAGGCTCCCATCCGTTCAGTCTTTGTTGATGAGGGGCATTGTGTGTGTGACTTGCACTCCAGTGCAGGATTCAGAGCACATGTTTTCTAGTGCTTCAGCATTAATCGATGGGTCATAGCAGCTGTGTGGAGGGCTAGCAGAAGAGAGTCGACCCTGCCGTAGATTTTCCACACACTGTCTTGAAAGTTCTCCTGCATGGGACACTACGTTAGAATATTTGTACCTATTCTTCAGAGGCATCTGGGAAACATCTGAGCTCTGATGAGGGAGGCAAGTGATTTCTAATTAGTCTGATTGTCATTAGTTGTCCTTTGTATGTTAACTGTTTCTGATGAAGAACATATTTCCTAATTGGACACTTGGAACATTCTCCTTTAGCCTATCTGATGTGTGTTTTGGTTTTACCATAATGTCAGATAAAATCTGAAATAAATTTGCCATAATTTGAGAATAAGCGTCTTGAAATGTGTCTACTTCATGTTCTTTTGACTTAAGACTTCAGTTAACAAGGAAAAAGAAGGTCCATTCACTCGCTTTTAAAAGCTGTGGCTGGACATTGGTGGTGCACATCTTCTCCATCCCAGCACTGGAGAGGCAGAGGCAGGTGGATCTCTGTGAGTATGGTTATGGACAGCCAGGTCTACATAGTGAGACTCAGGCCATCCAAGGCTACGTAGTAAGTCCTTGCCTCTAAATAGATAGATAGATAGATAGATATAGATAGATAGATAGATAGATAGATAGATAGATAGATAGATAGAGACAAGTTTTGATTACCTATAGGTCAGGGCTCTTGGATTAAAAAACATTCCAAGATCTTTTTTTAACCTAGAAGCCTTCTTTGTATATCTGCCCTAAATTTCTTTAATTCCTAGTAAGACAGACTATAAATTTTGATCAACAATACTTGTTTTTGTTGGGAATACAATTAAATCCTCATTTAATTGTAAACAAGATTGTGAAGGTTTCAAAAGCTTCCCTAAGGTTGTGAGTCATGACCATGGTGACTGGGGAGCCACAAGCTGACCAGAGCAATTATCAGTCTCTTTTTCATTAAGTCATGTCTAGGATGTAAGAAAATAATATGAAATGAAATTGGGGGGAAGTCAGCTGATTCTCGTATAGTTCTTGGCCAAAACATTCTCACTGTTTAATCACTCACATTCTATCTGCAAATGAATCTTGAAAGTAAATAAATTAGAAATAGACATATAAACACCAAGTATAATGTGTTAATTGATTTAACAGTGACAGAAATTGGAGATTGTGGGGAACATAAAAACAGACCAGTTCATTTTAGAAGCTAGGCCTAGGTGGTAGAAGGCGGAAATGGCCAGAGAAATAGATAGGTTTGAATCAGTCCTAGAAGATTGAAAATAGACACTTCAACAACATCTTATTGATTAATTAATAAAACTAATGGCAAATCAGAATGTCAGATGGAGAGAAACTATCACTCCTGAGTTGCGGATGGGAAGACATAATAATCAGTTCACTCTCAGAAAGCTAACCGGAGCAAAGATGCCTTAGAGCGCCAAGGCACAAGCGAGGGCGGAAACATGAGTTAGCACTCTGTCCACAGAAGAACCGTTGTGAGAAAAGGATGCCATCAGTAAAGATGTAGAACAGCTTACTCGGGGTAAGAGCCACTTGCAAACCAAATACGTCCTAAGCGGCTTGCACCCAGAGTGAACAAAGATCTTATAATTCAATAATAAAAGGGCAACCCAATTAAAATGGACAGGGAAAAGAAAAGACCAGTGTAGGTTCCTGTCAACAGATGAAAGGATGAAGACAATATGGTGTACACACACACACACACACACACACACACACACACACACACACACACACACACACACACACACACACACACACACACAAAGAGAAACAAAGGTCCTCACTGCATAGTAAGAGCACTGTAGACTCCGGTGAAAATGAAGCTTTTATTTTATGGTTTTGCACAGTCAGGCGTCAGCCCCAAATGGCATGTGAGCTAACTGGGGCAAGAACAGTCTTTATAACCCCGAGTGCACGATCCTTCCTGCCTTTCTCATTACCTGAGTGGCCGGAGAGGGGGTGTAGAGGCTTAGATATCATCTAGGTACCATGTTTCCCTGCTCGAGTGTTTCTTTCTCAACAGCACCGTGCGTGGGCTCATCTGCGCACTTTACAGCCTATTTACCGTAAAACCTATCATGCTGGTACCTTGCAGGCAAGCGTGGCTGCTAGTAATTTTCTCCTCTGAGTTTTTAGTTTGCTTTAGCAGAGTTTGGTTGCTGGGCAACAGTGAGATCTCCAGCAGGGGTCAAGTGTTTTCTGTTCTACTGTACTTGGATCTACACATCTGAAAATGAACCATCAGATTTGCTTACATAAAGTGTGTGTGTGTGTGTGTGTGTGTGTGTGTGTGTGTGTGTACACCTTTGCAGTTGCACTTGTAAAGGTCAGAAGTTAACTCTGAGGAGTCAATTCTTGCCCTCCACCTTGTTGAGACAGGGTCTGATTTCTGCTGCCAGACTGGCTGACCAGTGAGTTTCCAGGGCTTCCCGTTCACCACAGATGGTTGCTACTTCATACTTTTGAGTTTCTTAATTTTTATTAGTATGTATTAATTGTACACAACAATGGGTTTATTATAACTCTCATACCTATACATATTTCCATTGTATTTCACCCCTCAGAATCCTTCTTGTCTCCGTCCCACTCTGGCTAATCTTCTTCTTCCCAGCCAACCTCGCTTCTACTTCTAAGAGGGGAGGGGAGGGAGTGACCCAGTGAATTTCATTAGAGTTTCAATAGGATATTCTTTTTTTTTTTTAAAGATTTATTTAATGTATATGAGTACACTGTAGCTATCTTCAGACACACCAGAAGAGGGCATCAGATCTCACTACAGATGGTTGTGAGCCACCATGTGGTTGCTGGGAATTGAACTCAGGACCTCTGGAAGAGCAATCAGTGCTCGTAACCGCTGAGCCATCTCTTCAGCCCCAACAAGGATATTCTTAATTGCTGTTGACTGAATGTTTTAGTGTTGATGGATGCATTAGTTCATCTGATCTGTGAGCATGTGGCAGTGGTGACTACAGTACCTGCTGGTCTGTTGGTGCCTCTTCCTAGGTCCTGGCAAGTCTCACTTTAGTCATCTTACTATCACTCACAGTTTAGAAATAGTTTGACACTCACTGAAAGGCCTGAGGGAAAGACTTCAGTAGATTCTATTACTATTTCTATGGAGATTATTAAAAGGCTAGAAATAGACAGTCAGGGTTAGAGAAAGGACAGCAGGGAAATCCATGGCAGCGTGTTTGATAGGGATGTGTGCTTAGCTACCTTGGCCAAGAAAGAGTCTAAGACAAATTGACATTTGTGTGCTGAAGAGGGTGAGGGCACATACAGTGCAGATATTTTAAGAAAGAATATTCTAGGTTGTGTTGAAAATCGGGTGACTGAAAGGAAGAATATGCACAGAGAAGGACAGAAAAGGCTCTGCTGCTGCCAAAGCGCAGAGAACCAGAGAGGAATATGCCAGAAAAGTAGGTCCAACCTCATGGCCACTGAGATTGAAGTCATTTTGATTTCTACTGTAGTAGAATTGTTGTAGATGTGGAAAGGAAGATCAAAGCTGAGCAGACTTTGAGACTTTTTGGGTGGTGGTTACTTTTTAATTGTCAATTTGACACTGCCTAGAGTCACTGAGAAGTTGACTAGATATTTTTCATACATGAGCACTTCAGTCAACATCAGTCACACCCTTCCCCTAACTCCTCCCGTGTCCCCACTACTTCTTTCAAATCCATGGTTTCTTTGTCTTACCATTACCGCACACGCGCATGTGCATGCATATACAGTCTTCTGAGTTCACTCCTCAGTGCTGGCCTGTACATGTGTTCAGGGCTTGGGATTGAATAACCCATGCAAAAGTTTGTCCCTAGAAAAAACTGATTCTTCCGCTCTCAGTGGCCACTAAGCACCTGTAACTTTTCATCTAAGGGTGAGAGTCCTTATCTGTGTAATTCAAGTGGAGTTTCTTCTCGGCAGTAGTATTCGGTTTCTAGGGTGAGTGGAGCTTCGTCTCGGCAGTAGTATTCGGTTTCTAGGGTGAGCAGATGTTTAGCTTCGTTATTTTGGTAACCAAAGATCCTGAGAGAAAACGAGCTCACCAAAATAGATAAACAGAATTATTGGGACTTGTGGTTTAAAATTTAAGGGCATAAGAAAATTTAAAAGGCGTACTTTTCTCCCTTGTTTTGTAGTTTGATTTGTGAGGACAAATAAAATGTACTCTAGGGACATTGTATAATCCTCCCATTTGTGTGAAACCAAGATCAAAATCGCCTTGGAAATAGCATGGCTAGGGTGGTGCTGGGCTAGTGGAGGTGATGGTGTTGGTAGCAATGCGGGGATGGTGGTGATTATCTTAGAAAGGAAATGCTTAACTTCTATAGACACAGTTAGGGAATACCCAGACCCTAAGGATCATGCAAGGAGAAATTACTGTAGGCATATAAATCAAGTGGGATTGTCTTGTTTCTTTTTTGTTACTGTGATAAACAACTTCAGGAAGAAAGGATTCATTTTACCTCACTGATCCAGGTGATAGTTCATCATGGCATGAAAGTCATAGCAGTAGGAACTTGAAACAGTTGATATGTTCACAATCAGAAGAGAGGAATGAATGCATGTATGTTAGTGCTTAGCGTGCTCTCTGTACTCTTATATGGATCAGGATCCTCTGCCTAGGGAATAGTGCCACCCACAATAGGCGGTGTTCTCTTTTCAATTAATGTAGTCAGGTAACCTCCACAGATATGTTTAAAGTCTCCATTTCCTAGGTGATTTTAGTTTTTGTCAAGCTGACAGTTAATATTAATTATCATCACACTGTCTCTTTCTCTCTCCCTTCTAGGAAGCCAGAGTCTCTGGTATGAAAGAGTCAGGTAGAACAGGGATGTCACACAGTGGTAGGCCACCCTCTTAACATTCATAAGCCTTGGGTTTGATTCCCGGAATCGACAAGGATGGGAATAAGAGAGGGAGGGTGGGAAGGCCAGCTGGGTAGACTGTTGTTTCCTTGTGCTCCATTTCCATCCTCCATGTTGCCTACACAGCCGCTTGGCACCTGGGCAGCCTTCTGCAGAATCTGATCTAAAAATCATATCCCAAGGCAAACTCATTTGACCTTATTAGAATTTCAAACTCATTTTTCATGGTGACCTTGCCAGAACTGTCAAGATTGCATTACATGTCAAATTTTCCTCTTGTCAGAATAGAAATGTTGGCTCCTCCTTGGGCCATCTGTTGTACACTAGTGGTTTTAATTTATTCTTTGTCTCCCTGATAAATATTGGTGGTGCAGATTTATTCTTTATATTTCCTGCTGTTTGGTCTGTAATTTTATTGCATACACTAGTGGCACAAATACCACATTCATTTTCGCTGTTTCTACTAACTGCTTCTATTTGGGGATGAGTAATGTTTTTGCTTATGTTTTTAATATGGTGAGAAGATCGGCATCATTTAATAGACTTCATATGATGACATTCTGCTTCATTTTACTACTCTAATTTTTGTCTTGCAATTTTTGTTTTCCTGGTATTTTATTATGTGTGTCTGTATATTTTGATGAATTCAAATTTCCTAATTATTTCTTTAGTGAGTAGACACTTTGGGTTTCTAATCAACGATTTGTGTAACTACAGGAAAACAGTGTCAGTTCCGAATGTCGTGGGTTTAAGAAGGCCACTCCCGACTGCTGCTCTGGCTCTTTTAGTTCTGAGGTTTGGCAGCTTGAAGGATGATAGTTGGGAAGAGGAGGAGATACAGTGGCAGTAGAAAGCTAACGCTTCCGGAGATGGAAGGTAGAGAACACTCAAAGCTGTTTGTAGAGTAAGGATGGATGTTGTTGTTTTTTTTAATCTGGTTTCCATATTTGAAAAACAAGCCGTCTCCAGAATTCAGTGCATCTAGGCCAAATACGAAGTGTTAAGAGTTCGTTTTTGTCCGTGTTGGCCTACACAGACCTCTGACTCGCAGTGGGCCATCTCAGTGCAAGAGGGCTGCTTGGAGTTTACTCGAAGCCTTTGCAGACTGAGGCTCCTCTCTCACTGGGAGTAGCTGTTGTAGGTGTTCCTTCTGTCAGAGACAGACACACACACTGAGTCAGAGCTTCATGTAAGAGAAGCTAGTCTGACATTTAGTCTGACATGAACGGGCCAAAGTGGAGACTTAAACACTGCATTTCATTCAATTATTAATATGGATTTCACTTGTCAGCTTTTGATGTAAGTAGACATCGGTGCTTTGTTTCTAAGACTGAGTCTGCCATTCAGAATCCCATATTTTCTTTCTTCCATAAATCATCCTTACAATCCATATGCCATAATTTCCAGTTACCATTTATAATCACTTTCAATTATAAAAACTTACAGATTGTTAAACAGTGTGGTGCAAACTTACTGTTTTCTGTGCCATTAATAGTTTTGCAATAAGAAAAATAAAGCTAATCTACTTACGTCTATCAAGCTATGTCTTTTCACTTAGTTTATCAGTTTTATATAATATCGAGTACACAGTCGCACTCACAAGTCTGCAACTAGAAAACCTAATTAGCAATTGGTTTAGTAAGTCACTGTGTACTCTGTGGATATGTAGAACCAACATAGCTGGGCCTTAATTTTACTGTGAGACATTATCTGAACTCCAGCTAAGGAACATGCCTTCTATTTTTGCTTAGTCTGTCTCTGATGTTTCCACTTCTTTAAAAAGGTGAAATGCCATTTAATGCCGTATTGCGTCTTCACACTTAGACTGTCTCTTACAAGGTGCATGGGAGAGGGAATTAGGAGGACCGTATACACAATTGGTGTCTTGAAGAGTGTTACGGCCAGTGTTGGGAAAAGCCAGTGCTGTGTTCTTACGGTGCAGTGCTTTGATGCTTCTCTAAGTACTCTCTGGGAGTAGGGGTAACAGAGCGTTAGCTTAATTTTTGTCCACATAGTTTTATCCCTGAAGACATGCTGCAGCTTATCAGCCCTATATGGGACTTTCAGAAGCCCATTTGAAAATGTCTTAAAATAAGCAATGAGATTTTGAATAGCAATGTTGAGATGTATTTATTTTTAGAGCAATATCCTTTTCGCATTTCCCTTTTATTTCTAAATAGCTCAACTTTTGTTGTAGTTGATTATTTTAACTGATGTAATAGGAATGAAATAACTTTGTTAAAATCCATCAAAGTATACCTTGGCTTTTCCAAGTCTGAAATTCCTCCATTAGTTCATTAATATGGATTTAGATAAAACGACGGAGGGGTCCCTCTAACGAAGTTTGAATAATAAATGTGACTTTTCTGTGCAGTTAAACATTAACAAAGACATAGTGGTGCACACCTTTAATCTGAGCACTTGAGAGGCACATGAGTCTCAGTGAGTTTAAGGCCATTCAGGTCTACATACCAAGTTCTAGGCCAGCCAGGGCTACTTAGTGATAGATACTCTTAATAAAGCTATCCCTGATGGTGCTAGCTTTACGGAATTTATGATTCACAAACTAATGATACTGATACTCATTATTATACCTAGCTTTAGATCTTGACAGAAAACCTAATGCAGTAGTGACCTAGGGAAATCAAAATATTATCTCTGTCTCATACCTTTTAAAGGTCTTACTATGGCTCTGTGGTCACCAGGCTCCCTATTCTGTTTGGTCGCTCTGTAATCCTCTGGTGCAGCCTCCATCGCACAGCCCACTGGGGCTACTCCAGCTGTACTGCCATGAAGAAGTGCTTTCACCAAGGCCACAATGCCTCACCTGACTGCAGATGAGTCTGCTTTCTGCCCGATCAGATATCACAGGTTCTATTTCTAGTCCAAAATTATAGTAACAGAAGAGCACACATTGGACACAAATCACCATCTATCTCTCCGTGCATTGTTCCCCCAAGAAAACAAAAACCTGACTCTCTAGCCTTTAAAACACCCGTGTAGCACAGAGCTGAATACACGGTAGGTGAGCATGCTCAGTAGATGTTTTCTGCAATGAGTGGTAGGTGTCTATAAAAACTTGCTGACTGACTGAAGTTCCTGGTTTCTACTCTTATAACTAATAGGATTAATGATCTAAATGAGAGTGATATGAACTCAGGAAAATAATTGAAAGTTCATTGTTGGTTTAAGGAACTTTTTTCCTCCAAAGGAAGTAAGATACCTGTTTAACAAAGCAACTATAGTGTCTTAACTATATGTGTAATGTTTGTATATAAAATACTGTTAGAATTAGTAACACACTAGCTTTGGCTCACTTCAGTTTTGATCAGTAAAATAAGCATTTTAAGTTATAGCCTTCATCATGTGTGACTCCCTAAATTCTGTCCCTAGCAATGGGAAAAACAAAAAGTCCAGGCACACACCTATAAGCCCAGCTCTCAGGAGGCAGAGGCAGGAGGGTTAGATCAGCCGCACTGCATAGCAAGCTCTAGGCCAACTTATTTACATAGTGGACCCTTAAACAGAGAATGGCTATCGCACAGTTTGTGTGTCTTTAATGAGAGACAAAGCAGGTTAACTTCAATTATGTGTATCAATATGATATGATTCTTTTTCATAAACAATAGCATAATTTTTTACTTCCTGCTACAAAATGTAGGAGACATTACATTTGAAAAACATCCAGATCTCCAAAGGAAACTCATAATTAAATCTGAGCCTGACTCTAACCCTTCACCAATATGATCTAAGTGTGTTTGTTTTTACAGTAACCTTAATTTGGGGCTTGCAGTTTGAGGGTTGCTTTGTTATTCAATTTAGAGCCCATGAAACAATATTTTAATTATAGGAACTAAGCTATTTATAAATTTCACAACAGGAAGATGAGCAAATTGTGTTTCTTCTAGGATATAATTTATTATCTTGCTCTCAGAAATGTGTGATCTTTGTGTCTAACAATGCAGTTAAAAGAAACAAAACAGGAAAAGAAAAACAACCTCTTTCTTCAGGGCTGGGATTCTCTCAGACCCTCACTCTTCTCTCCACACTTGAAAAGTGTGTTCTCGTGGAACTGTGGCTTTGAGTCCCACAAAGCACAGCAGTTACCAGAAGTGTCTCCACAGTTTTGCTCATGTCATTCGTGTCTAGGTTTTTCCTTGGCTTTGCTGATAACTTCATTTATCAGCTACATTGGATCTGACACGTTTGAGGAGTGAGTTTGTTGAATGACAGTGACTATAGGGGCAACAACGAAAGCAGCACCAAGTGTGTTCAACTTGGGTTCTGTCTAGCTCAGCCTAACATGCTCCCGTAAGGAGAAATACTATTAGAGCCCTTACCTCTGTGATAATTGTATGTGTTTGTTAGGAAGAGTTGTTAGCAATACTAGTTAAAATCAAAGTCTTAAGTCCTTTAGACTATTTACATCTGAATCTAAATTTTCCAAACTCTCCACCTCCCCATTCTTCTGCAGCCAACCTCCCCTTGGCGCATTCTTACTTTGAGTAGTTGTGTGGCTGGAGACCTGGCAGCCCAGATACTTTCAATCACTTGTAGGTAATCAAAAGTTATCTGTGTCATTTTGTAGAAATGTAGAAAACAGAGTTCTTTAAACTCCCTGCTTTAACGGTGTGCTTTTTGTGAGTGTGTATGTACAGATGTGCTTTTGGATGTGTGCACGTGTGCAAAGGTCAGAGGCTCATCTCAGGTATTGTTCCTGAGACAAGGTCTCTCACTGGCCTGGAGCCCTCCTGCTAGGCTAGGCTGGTGAGCCATTGAGTCCAGGACACCTCCTCTCTCACCTCCCTGGTGCTGGGATTACAGCATACCCCCATACCCGGCTCTGCATGTGCGCATTCTGATATCCAGCTTAGGTCCTCATATTTGCACAGCAATTTGAACTCCTCCCTCAGCCCACACACATTTTATTGTGCTTTTGTCACAGATAATTTCTAACAGTGTAGCATTTTACCTTAAAAGAGGCAGGGCCCTAGGCTCTGGACCTGCCTTAGCCTTTTACATTTTGGAGGATAAAAGGTTTCTTTTTCAAACAGTTTGAAAATGAGTGTTCAGTTGGAAGCCACTTTGGTGTTAATAATCTACCACAGCCCCCATGATTCTACAGGGCTTGCAACCAAGAGATGGGCAGAGGATGCGGTCTCGTCTAGATCATACATACCCCTGTTTAATGGTGGAACTAGAATTAAGAACTGTTGTCTTGGCAACTTGACCAATATTCTTTATGGTGCCCTGGTCATATATTGTTATCAAAATCCAGAAGTATTAAAAAGCTGCCACAGTGTGCCTGATAGAGGCAGTCCCCACCTCTGGAAAATGTGTATTGCATTAAGATAATTTGTAGTTCATTTTTTCTAAGCCAAGTTTATTTAAAAAATTAATTTTCATGATCTGAGTGAAATGTTGGCTCCCTAAAAAGTATAAATCTAGAGTATTCCTAGAGTAAACCAGTCATCATGATGTATAAAACACTGTTCCTTTTTAATTTTAGGATCACCTGCTATTACCAGCTACCACCCATAACAAGACCACAAGACCGAAGATGTCCATTGTGTTACCAGCAATAAACATAAATGGTAAGGTGAGATTTTGATTTGTCAACACAAGAGTCCTTTGTTTAACCAATGTTCTCTTGGTTAATGAGAGGCCATTCAAGATAGCTACTCAGGCAAATTTATACATATATTATTTTGGAAATGTTTCTCACTGTTTTATAAAAAATATTAATTTAATTTTTCTTATTTTTAAAATACTATAGTTCTTAAGAATTTTTTTCTTAATTTATATGTATTAGGGAATGTAATACAGGTACCCACTCAAGCCTGGATCCTCTGGAGCTGGAGTCAAAGGTAGTTGTAAGTGAGGGCACAGTGACACCACTAAACTAGACCATTCAAACTGCCAGGCTGTCTGTCAGAGGGCGGAGAACAGCAGGTGTGGGAAGGAGAGAACCTCCTTATCCAAGATGTCTTCTTGCCTCTCAAGCACACCTCTAAAGACACTCATGAGATAGCCGCACTGTTAGATGAAGGAGAATTTATTACACATGTATTACGTTGCACTCTGAAGACTATATTTGTGAAGTCTCGGGTTCCTATCCCATAGCTACTTGGGTTTCTTTGCTTAAACTCGGAAATGACTTTGGTCAGTTCATTTTCCACGCAAAATTATTTTCTAAATATCTCCCAGGCAGAACCAACTTGAGTTTGTTCTTCAGACTGGGCTCTTATGCAATGCAGTGCCTGCATTGTTTTATAGCAGTGGGCTGTCCGTTTAAATAACGCCATAAACAGTAAGATGCTGTCTGACTGTTTATGTTGGCCAGGAAGCTCATTTCTAAAGATAAATCTTTCCTGGATTTGGGAAATAAAATTGTTAGCAGATCATTTTCTTTTTAATCTGTTCCAGATTTTTTGCAAACAAGCTCCGAGTAATTTTCCTTTTAAGATATCATAAATATAGGAAAATTAAGATTAAAATTCAAGAACTCCTGACAGAGAATGTGCTGTAGGTTAAGTCCAGTGCTCTACTGTGCCTCTCCTCTAATCAGTGCCCTCACCCTCTTGCTATGAGGTTTTCCTCAGACTAGAGCTTGATTTTATTCATTAGCCTCTGAGCTTGCAGGAAAGTGCATGACATCCTCGTTTACAATCACAGTTAATAGACGATGTCTCCTTTCTGCTGCACTCCACCACATTGTTTAAATACAGTAGAGTGTGTTCCTCTTACCTTGCTGTGGTACAGTCATCAGCACCAATGGCGCCACTCATCTTTCTGCACAGCTTTGGGCCGCAGAGCCAGTTCAACAAGGGAAGTAGCCTTTCTTGATGGCATGTATCTCTTTTATGCCACCTCAGCCCCTGCCATCCACATGACTGTAGTCAGATCTTGTCCTCACTAGTCAGTAACTTTGAAACCTCCTCTCCAAACACCCCACTCTCGGATCATTATTTAATCTCTTCCTTCAGTGTTTAAACTCTAGCCATTCTTCTCCCTCACAGATCTGTAATCCCTTGACCCTGTCATCTTTACTAAATCCATCTCATCCTTACTGGATGTACTTCTTCCTGACCTAACCTAAATACCATGGTTCCTTTGTAGGCATAAATTTTTTGCAAACTACTTTTAATAAGGGTTCAACCTCTCCTCTAGCCCACCACCCACTAGAGGCAGTAGAGAAGTTATTAGAATATGGGGGAAGTAGACCTGTTCAGCATTAACTCTTCTTTGGCAGCAGTCCTGTAGCAAACACCAAATATGACTCTAGGCAGGCAGACACCACAAACAAACTAGCAGACACCGGGCATGAGCGGGCAGCTGCAGTTCAGTCCTTTCAGCAGGCAGACACCAGGCACGAACACCAACTGGCCTGAGGTGAGTCTGTAGAAGCAGCAAGCTGCCACCGGAGCCTCAGGAGTAGTAGCCTTGGGAGAGTTTCTCTTAATGGCGGCGTTATCAAAAGTCGCGCTCACCAATACGGTGAACCAGTGCATGCGTGTCCTTAGAGAAGAAGAGTGAAGGGGAGCGAACCAAACCAATGCTTATTTATACTCCTTCATCACAGGCCCTTCCGCGTGTCTGCTCCATCCTTTCACCTGTTCTGTGAAACAGCCTTTCCTGTGTCGACTTTAGCAGGACATCCCCTCACCTGTGTGCCCAGCAAACCAGCATTTGATATAACTGACTTTCCAAAGAAGCCACAAGTTGGCACTTCGTTCCTTACTGTCACCACCCTTGCGTATTCCTCTTGATGCCCAGCTTCCTTTCTCTCTTCATACCCCTACTTGTCCCAAAGCCCACCCCATTAAACCCAACTACTCTTTTAATGCCTGCTGTCAGGCTAGAAAGTATCAACCAATCAAATCAAATTGACTGACTTCAAGTCTATGACCATTGATTTCAGTGGGGCATTCACACAGCCAATCCTTGCTAATGAATTCACCTTCTTCCCTCTGAATCAAGAATTCTTCTGATCTTCATTTTTCAAATCTTCATTACATCCTTTCCCCGACCACCCTCAGCTATAAACTCATCACGGGCTACACTGAAAAAAAATCATGCAAAAACTGTGTCACATGTCCACCACCACTGGTCCTGCTACAGCTCCACCCACGTCTACCCTTCTTGACGTGCTGAAAGGAAAAATGTCTTCCCTGGGGCTCCAGATCCGCTTTACCACTTACCAGCTATGCATTGTTGGGGGAGTAAATGAACTCTGTCCTTCAGCTTTCTCAGAATGCTGAATAAAATGTATGTCCTGTCAGTTCTGAGTACAGAAGTTTCATGTGCCTTAGGAATAAACAGGAGCTGTGGTTAGTTCCTCTCTGACTTAATGGTGCCTAGAGAATTTTGGAGGTGGTGGTAAAGGATTGAAATTTGTTGAGTACTGGTTTCTATGGTATACTAGCCGCTGATATTTAGGAAGAGGAATTTGATTTTCCAACTTGAGCAGAATAAATACATTTCCAGGTCAGCATTTGATCTTAAATTATTATGAATGATGATTACACTTTGTCAGCTTAAGCTGTGGAAAAAGTCTAAGAAACAGAAAGAAAGCAGGCTATGAACATAAAACTTGTCATTTAGAAATTACTGGTCACAGGCCAATGAGGTGATTCAGTGGTTGAAGGAACTTTCTACCACGTCTGACAAACTAAGTTCGGTTCTCAGACCCCTCAGGAAGGAAGGCAGTCCTGCTGGTGGTTCTCTAACCTCCACATGTGTGTCATGGTTTGAACTTTTACACACATACACACACACACACACACACACACACACACACACACTCACAAATGTGCTTAAAAAATTTAAGAAATTCCTGGCAATATCATCCTTTGTCATTTTTTATTCTGATTTAAATTTCTTCGCTTCTTAAGAGGGTTGAAAGCAGGTTAGTAAAGCTGTAAGAAAGACTTTCCTTGCCTCAGGTGGCAGTCTTCATGTTGAAAGCAAATTGAAATAAAACAATTTTACCTCTCTGTTCCAAAGGATTTTCAGAACTGATTGCATAGTTGGTAGAGAAATGGACAGAAAATGAAAGACTATTGTAACTTTCAAGGAAAGGGATTGTGGAAGTCCTGCTTTTAACACTGTAAGCCAACAGTTGCTGCTTTTAAATTATTTTTGTATGTTCTGGTAAAAGTACAGGTTTCCTTTGCTCTTGATGAATAATTCAACAGAGCCGAGTGTGGAGGAGGTCTTGTGGGAGCTACTTTACAATGTCTTTCCTAGAGGAATGAAGCCGATATCAGCAGAGGCATCGGCCGCTGCGGTCACTGACATGTTCTCACTGTCTTCGTCCCTGTGCACACACAGTAATGAAAACAAGCAGCAAACGGCTGCCAGGCTAAAGGGTGATTATGTTTAGTCTCCGAGTGGTCTCCATGCAGTGGAAATCCAGAGCTGACCAGCAGTGGTATGCAGATGCCAGTGCCAGCTCCCGAGACAGTTTTAGTGGGAGAGAGCAAAGCAGAAGGCTTTGTGTTGTTTCTTACTGTAGGAGAATAGTGACACGCTGCTCTTGGTGATCATAGTTGTGTGGAAGTGACTCTCCCAAAGCAAATTACTTTGAAACTGTCCTATTGGTGCTGCTCGAGGAGTCTGGTTAGCTAGTAAAACAATCTGTGCCTTTTACTCTTACAAATTTATTTGTAGAGGCCCTCAGGTTGTGTGTGTGCGTACACGTGTGTGCATGCATTCCTGTATGTGTGCATGTGTGTTTACAACCCTATATTCCCATCACTGTAATTCATCCTGTTTCATCTAGGAAGTCAAGTGATGGAGCTGTTAAAACAATGTGTAAACTTAGTTCTTGATTTTTTGGCTTCCGCCTAATACTTGTTTGCACACTGAGAATTTCTACTAAGAACAGAGAGAAAAATCACACTGAGCATCTGAAGAAAAACTAGTTCTTCTCTTCAAGTGCAGGCACGGGTCACTAATTATGTGTAGCTAGAGGGTGAGGTGACAGAGTGTCCTTGTCGTCAGCACTGTCTCTTTGAAGACCAAAGGTCGGCTTCCACCCTTGAACAGACTCTGCTGTTCTGTGCTGAGGTGACTTTAGCTAAGGGAGCCAGAGTCAAACTCAAGATCTGAGGACAATTGCCTCAGTTCATTTGATCCCACCCCAATAAAGCTAAGATACCCTGTAATTCCAGACTAGTAGCGACAGCTGAGGCGAGCCCCACATCACAGCGTGGGGACTCACTTTTTAAAGAGAGATCAATCTAGTACAAGTTGTGTACTCCCGGCCTTTGGTACAGAATAAAAACTTGAGAATATTCTAGCAGATGGTAGACTTTTGATGACTGACCTCACTGGTACTTCGAGAGGTGGAACTTGAGCTGGACTATAAAGGATGTGGCAAATATAAGGGATTTGCTTGTGTGGGGCTAGCATCCAGCTACAACTGGATGGTGTAGCTCAGTTAAAACCCAAGTAAGCTTGAACTCGAGCTGGCTCTGCAGATGTGAGAAATGCACACCAGGGGCTACAGTGAACCAGTCTGCTTGCTAATACTGATTCAACAACTCGAGGTACCAAGACCAGGAAGTCTGCATTTACTTGGCTCTTTTCAAATAAGCAAATCATCAGCTCTGAATTCCAGGCAGAAAGGAGAGGGAACAGTGTCTCTGAAAACGAACATCTTCAGAGACTTCTAGTAAATTCTTTGCCTGTGCCTCATTGCACATGAATTGTAACCAATACTCAGATCTAGTTTCGTGTTAGGCTCAGAAATATAATACTTTAACGAGGTGCACTGCAATCTGAAAAGAGAAACAACCAGTTCTCTGAGTCCTTTAGGGGACAAGGGGTTGGGATAGGTAGTCAAATAGGCAGCGACTCCCTGCCGCAGTACTCCGTCAGGTGCTGAGTTGGGCTGAGCAAGTTGCCTGGTAGAAGACACAGTTTTAGAAAGGAAAGAGAAGCAGTAAATGTTTAGTGGAAGGGATGCAGCCAGCTGACCGGGATCATTAGTGAGTGAAGGAAGTTACTTTAAACTATCAGACAGCATGGTGAAGACTGTCAAAGAGACCGTTGGGGAGTGGGGACTGGGTATGGATAACACCAGTATGGACCTAGCATGTTGGGGGAGGGCCTGGGCTCCATCTCAAGCACTGCAAAAATAAGAAACTCTTAATTCTTCTGAGGCATATAACAGAGCAAAGAGAGAGGACGAGCCTGGGGGAAGACTAAGGTGAATTGAATTTACAGAGAAAGTAAGCTTGGAGACATGGCAGCAGTTGAGATGATTAAAGACTTGGAATGGAAAAAAGGAAAAATTTCAAAAGTAATTCCAAAGGAAAAAAATCTATAAGGCTTGGCAGCTGTGCTTTGTGAAGGATAAAGATTGTACTCCACGTTAACCGCTCGTTCATCATCCTGATGTCGGTGGTTTAAGAGTATTGCCAGGGCCAGTGAGGTGGCTCCATGAGTAAAGGGACTTGCTGACAATCCTGTGGCCTGAGTTCGAATCCCAGAACCCACGTGGGAGAAAGAGAACTGACTCCTGCAAGCTGTCCTCTCGTCTCTACCTGTGTAGACCTGTACTGAGAGAGGGATGGAGGGACAGAGACAGAGAGACAGAAGACAGACAGACAGACAGAGGGAGAGCACTGTTAAAGTGGATTCGTTGGAATTATAAAATAAACTTTGAGATAGGTCTGTTTTACACCTACTCAGCGAATTGTCTTTTGAGATTCCATCACATTGCCAGGTTATCCTGAGTGTAGCTTTAGGGGATTGTGTGAATGTACCGTAGCTTGCTTTCCCATTCACCAATGGACATTTGCATTGTTTCCACTCTGTTTGCCTTTCTTATTTATGGATAGAATGATCGCTCTGCTGAGGGCATGAGTTTATCAGGCACAGCAAACTACAACTGAGTAAGCGACATACTCACCCCTTTGGTTTTGTCTTGTTTTGTTTGAGAGCCAAGCATGGTAGTGTATATCTGCAATCCCAGCACTTGGGAGGCAGGCAGGGAGATCTGGAGTTCAAGGCCATTGTCAGCTATCTAGTGAGTTAAAGGCCAGCCAAGAATAAAAGAGACCCCGTCTCAAAGAATAGAGAGAAGTTGTGATCTAGGCCAAACCAGATTAGATGGAACTACAGAGAAGGCAAGGAGGCTAGTTGATCAGTATAGTAAGAATATGCTGAGAGCTAAGAAGTTTCAGATAAAGAAGTTATTTCAGCTCCCTGTGCATCTGTGGCATTTGCTTCAGATTGGCCACCTCCTTTCCTTGCCAGCTATGCCATCCTCAAAGACACAACTGAAACCCTACCACTGCTAAACATCTCATCTCCATGGCCACCACAGTGTCTAGGCCTGCTGTGACTTTCCTTCTCCTACCACCATGCCTCTCACCAGACATGATCCTGCACTACTCACAGATGTGTGCTGTGTTGTTCATATTGATCGGTCTCCTCCCCTCCTCTTCCTGAAAAATACCACATTACTTAATTTTCAAATATGCTTCTTTTCAAGCTGTGGATTTTCCTGGGTTATGTTTACATAAAGTGGCTCCTGTAGCTCTACCCTGCCTCTCTCATTTCCTCTAGCTTCCTTACTTCCCGCTTTGTTCTTACGTCATCAGTGTACCCACTTTGAATTTTCACACCATGGCTTCACCATTTAGCACAGCCTTTCTGGAAAGTTCTTCTATAAAGTAACTCTAAAAATAAACCTGTGTTTCTAAGTGGATGAAGCAGTGTCGGATAGAGCACCTCTGTGCACTGGATGGAATATCCCTTGCCAAGAGGGACTATGGCTTTGATGACTTGTTGGCAGTTGCATAGGAAGAATGTCTTCTATGGCTAGCTTGTCTTGGTTACTGAGTATTTAGTCTGTAGGTGCCTTCGGAAGACTCCAGGGTTTAGATTAGAGCAGCTTGCATTGGGTCTTGTAGGATTTTGATCGTTCCTTGATACAGGGAGCTAATTGTAGAGCCCACTGTTCCTAACTGACCTTCAGAGTCTCTTCTTTCTTTCAGGAAGATTTCTTTCACTCTTCCTGCTGTGTGGCAAAAATCTGTTTTTACTCAAACAGATGGTTTAGCTTTCAACAAATAAAAACTAGAGGACAGCATCCACTTATGCCAACTATTTTATAAATCCTCCTAACTTTAAAAAATCTGAGTACTTCGTTTTACACACATCAGAGTGGACCTATCATGAGATGGGAAAATGACGATCCTGGTGCTTTGTGAGAATATTGCAGTATTTCATAGAACCTCAGACTCCTTTATTTCAGAACTGTTCAATAACATATCCCCAGCTCCTCTCTGGACTCTCTGATGTAGGACCAACTGGAAGCACTAGGGATCATAACTTTCTGTGGAGTATTACGTAGTTCTGTCGGCACTTGCATGTTAATTCTTTGTTATTTAGGACATCTGGATACTAAGATATGATAAGCCAGCCTCTTTTCAAAGATGTGCATATCACTGTCATTTTTGTCCACATTAGGATATATTTTTCCACTTTTATAGTAAGGATTACAGAGGCTTCAAAGTTCTATGTTTTTAGAATTCTTATATAAAATCTTAACTGAACATATACTTAGGTGTGTGTGTGTGTGTGTGTGTGTGTGTGTGTGTGTGTGTGGACTTTGGAGAGGGAACAGTAGCTTTTGGACTCTATTAAATACTCAAAGGCTTCTTGCCTCTACATTTATTACAGTTTTACAGAAACAAACACACTTTAAATACCGGAGTCAGACTAAATAATGAGACAAATGTAAACTGTAAAGTAGTTTGTTGCTAAGGAATGAATTGGTAGCAAGGCCATGGTACCAATCCCTTGAAAGATATCCAACACCTACCATTGGATATCTTCTTCCACTCTGCTTACTATATAGGCTAGAACTCTATGAGAAATCTGATCCACTTGTCATTATGGAAGTGTAGAGATTAGGGCAAAGAAAGACCAGTGTCCATGGATTCAAGCCGTAGACCATCAAGATTGACAAGGTCTTCATGCATAGTCAGTCATCTGTGCTAATTCCCTTTCAGGGCTTGGATCCCTTTTGAAACATTTTGTTCAGTGGCCAACCAGTTGAGATATATTTACTTCCAGGGACAATCTGCCTGCTTTAAATAGCTCTGACAATTGTAAGTTCTTCCTTTTCTGTCTCTTCCTTAATCCACGGTATTCTGGAGGAATATGATCTTTCTTCTGCATGATAATCTTCAGCTGTTTGCACATTGTATACCCTATGAATCTCTACATTCCAAGACCTAGTTTTAGAGCTCTGTTCTTTCTTTCTGTCACCTTACCAGGCCTGCTTCAGAAGCCATTTTCTTTCCTTTTTTTTTTTTTTTTTTTTTTTGAGACTGAGTCAGTCTCTTCTCTCTCTCTCTCTCTCTCTCTCTCTCTCTCTCTCTCTCTCTCCCCTCCCTCCCTCCTCCCTCCCTCCCTCCTCTCCCCCTCTCTCTCTCTCTCTCCTCCCCCCCCTCTCTCATATCCTGGCTGTCCTTGAATTTATTATGAAGACTAGATTGACCTTGAACTCAGATCTGCTTGCCTCTGCCTCCTAGGTGCTAGTACCAAAGGCATGAACCATTATACCTGGCTAGTAGCCATTTTTCTTTGGTCTTGTTACTTGTTTCTAGTTCTGGTCATTCTCTGTAGAATAGATTCAGTCTTGTCATATCTCTTGAGAAAGCTAATGAAAGCTGAGCATAATAGACACATCTTCAGATTCTATGTGGTATATTTCTCTTTTTCATCAATCTATCTATCTATCTATCTATCTATCTATCTATCTATCTATCTATCGATTTACTTTTTTAAGACACAGTTTCTCTATATAAACTTGGCTACATAGAGAATCCTGGAACTCAACTTGGTAGGCCAGGCTAGCCTTGAACTCACAAAGATCTATCCACTTGTACCACCCAAGTGCTGAGATTAAAGGTATGTGCTTCCACCGCCTAGCTTCTTTGTGGTTTATGTCTATTGGTGAAGCCAATGTGATTTTTCCATTTAATTATGATTGTGTTTTCTGTCAAATACAATCTATTAAGTATTCATGTTTGTCACTGCTAAGCCATCTCCATCCCTCTTCCCTTTTCTCTTTGTTGCTGGTTTTATTGATGATGATGACAATGATGATGATGACGATGACAGTCATGACAACAGCAACAACTTGGATCTGAAATTAAGAATGATTTTTTTTTTCTTAATCCCGATTCATTTTCTCCATTAAATCCCCTACTTAGCAACTATTCATGGTCCACAGTGTAACTTAGGTTTGATATGCCCAGAACACTGAACTCTTCCAATTTTGTGGCATTTATCTCACTTGTAATCAGTAGTTCATTTGTCTGATTTCTCTGCTAAATTGCATGTTAAGAGCCTTGGCTCCTCAGCTAAATTCTCAAAGCTCACTTCGAAGGAGAGAACCAGCTCCCACAAGTTGTCCTTTGACCTTACATATGTACTGTGGCACAGACCCACACTAAATAAATATAAGAATTATTTTAGGAAGCACCTTACTTATTTGTCGTTGTCATTCCTAGCAACCTTACAAAAATAAGTCAAATACATAATAGGGACTAGAAGTATTGTTGAAATGAATTAAGTAGATGTCATGTTAGTTATTATTCTTGTCTCTAACACCAGATACTTGACAGAAGCAGCTTAAAAGAAGAGATTTATTTTGACTCACAGACCAAAAAGCGCCACGCATCTTGGTGGGAAAGGCATAGTAGTTTGGTATGAGGACAGCATGGATAAAGATATCAGAGAGAGAAATACTTCAGTGTTTTTGGAAGACTGAAATAAGCCTAATGTAAACCAAGAAGGCGAGCAGAAGCCAGTTCATCACAGCCTTGTATGAGATGTCATGGAGTTTGATTAATCCCATGAATATGAGGAGCTCCTAAGACTTTGAACAGGGAAGAAGCAGAGCTAGTGTGTTGTAGAAGATGTCCCTAAGGCTCACGGATGCATGAGGTGTACAGGGGACATTAAAGAGGAAAGGCTGGAAAGGATACAGAGGCAGACAGGCAGGGAGAAGGGCGCAAAATGCATCTTTTGGGCAGGATGCAGTCAGCCTTGGCAGTCATGACCTTGCAGCTGTGGTGCCTGCACTGTGTCTATACAGAAATGGATTGGAGGAGGGGCTCAGAGGCGCCTACACCTTCCTACTCAACTGTTTGCCACTGATAGACTCAGGGAGAGGGCATTTCCTCAACTGTGTCCCAACTAATGACCCTATATGGTTCTAATGGATAATACCAATCCAGTGTTCACACAAATGTCCTTGATTAAACTAAATGGGTCAAAAGGCAAACTGAAAGTCTTGAATCTAGGGAAGGACCTGTTGGGGTGTTGATGGTTTGTTAGGGATGAAGTTGGGGAGGGAAGAAAATAATCAGATTGTATTATATTCCTCTTTGAAACTGTCAAAGTGCATACTCAATAATACTTAAAAAAAAGATGTCCCTAACAATAGTGTAAAAAGATTAGTAGGATGATGCTTTTACAGAGACCACAATTGAGAAGTATCCTCTAGGCAAAAGAGTGACAATTCATCTCAATAAAAACAATCTTTGTGCATATTTTCTCAAATAGCAAGTTGCCCCCCAAATCTAGTAGTTTAAAAGAAGAAATCTTATCCCACACTGTTTCAGGATCAGCAAGCTTAGAGTGGGTGTCTTTTGAGCTTGCAGTTCAGATGTTGTCTGGGCCTAGAGATGTCACTGGGTCTAAATGATGTACTTCCAAATTCACCTACGTGGCTGTTGGCCTCTCCCTGGGCCTGCTTATGACATCGCTTCCCTCAAAGCAACTGATCCATGAGAATGAGAGCATAGACAGACGGACAACTTATGGTTCGCTGAGGGGAAAGATAAATATATTGGAAGATATTTCTGTCATCTGTTGGAAGATCATCTCATTGTGATAGTGATTACTGTGTGACTCAGATAATTTAATTCATGAGTAAACACAAAAGAAAATCATAACACTGCTGAGTCTTTTATGTTTCTTTTTTTTAAATCAGGAACAACTTCTTTATTGTATGTGTATCAGTTTTCTCATTTTAAAGAATGTGCAAGGCTCCATGGAAAGGATTATGGAGCAAATCATCCGAAAAATATGAACCGCACTGTTGGAAAAGTGAGATGGTAGAAAGAGATAATGTTGAGCAGTTACAATATTCATGAGGCTTAAAGTATGTTTAAATAGAGCGCTGTTGAGTGTTTATTGATTATATATTACATAGTTCAGGGGGGCTGGAAGTAAAAATATTTGTTGATTCCAATCTTCTTACAAAATATTGTAAGTTTTTTAAAATTTTTGTTAAAAGTAGTCAAATACATTATGATACATAAACTGTAGGGTAATCCAGTAAATGAGCAGAAAATAATTTGAATACCTTAAGGTGCACAAGCGTTAGGAGTCATTGATATAAGTTTTCCATGCCTCTCTCCAAGGCCTGTCTGCCCCGCCCATGTGACAGTTTAAGCTCAAGTGACTCCCAGGCTAGACCTTCCACTGTCTACCCGCAGTCGCCTTCAGTTTCCTCTGTCTAGACTTCATCCACTGTCTACCCGCAGTCGCCTTCAGTTTTCTCTGTCTAGACTTCATCCACTGTCTACCCACAGTCGCCTTCAGTTTTCTCTGTCTAGACTTCATCCACTGTCTACCCGCAGTCGCCTTCAGTTTTCGCTGTCTAGACTTCATCACTGTCTACCCGCAGTCGCCTTCAGTTTCCTCTGTCTAGACTTCATCCACTGTCTACCCGCGGTCGCCTTCGTTTTCCTCTGTCTAGACTTCATCAGCCACGAGGGGCTGTTTTCCAACATCTGCAAACCTAGGGTTATTGCAGATGTGCTGGGCCTTAAGGTGGCAGGCAAAGTGGCAGGACACAGGGTACTACCACTGATGATGGCTCCTTCATTGATAGTAATTCTCCTGAAGGCCCAGACCCTTGGTGCAGCGTGAAGTATTAATAAAACAAATCCACGCTAACGCTGCCTAGCACAGGCCAGCGGTCTCCATCTGTTCTCAGCCCAGCACATAGGCTGAGTCTACATTTTTTCCTCTTTTGCCAAAGTCTGCCCCACCAAGGCTGGCTCTACCCCTCCAGAGTTCCGAAATTGCTCTCTCCTCCAGGTGGCGAGCTGCCAGCAAAACTGCTCAGCACTCCCAAATTCCTGCAGCGAGCTGGGGTTCACCACAGGGTGTTGGTGCCCAAACAGGGATCTGCCCTGGATCTCTCAGTTGAATTGCCTGTGAAAGAAAACACCACATAATCTTAGTTTAACACTAATAGATAGCAATCACTGGGCGCAGAACCTAGCATCCTAATTTCCCCAACTATTCTAAGTTAGAAATCATCCAGTGGATTCGCTACTGGAGCTAACAACCTCTATCCTCCTACATTGTGTCTGCCTTGCTCCCACAGTCCAAAAGACAAGTTCCTTTCTCTACATTCTCACTTCCTCCCCAGACCCGGAAGTCCCAGCTCCTCCTTGCCCAGTGTTTGGTTTCTTGTTGTCTTTATTATTCAATCAATTACGGGAATTTCCTCTATGCCTCCGTGTGTAAAGTACAGTGAGGATCAGTGTTGATGCTGCCATGAGGCATCAGTAGATTAGGGTTCTAAGTTCAGGTTCGAATCTCCCCCTTTAAGCACCCACTATGTGCATTAACTATCTCCCTGCATCTGTTAGTGTATAATTTACATTTTATCCTCACAGAAACTATAGGAGGTAGGCATTAGCCATACTTAAAGAGTAAGTTAACCAAGAAGGTTCAAATGATTATTCCTGGACTTCACGGCCCATTGCAACCGGTGTTCTGCAGACAGAGCACTTGTTAACATCTTTAGCCCTCCTCTTAAGGACAGTGTGTGAGGAGTGAAGACTGTACACTCAATGCCAGTCCGTTGTGATGATTGCAGAGTAGCAGGTACTGTTGATGGGAACAAAGAGGAAGCATTTCTGTTCCCACTGAGACTTGCTCGCACACTAGTTTCCTGCGTGTTTTATGATAAGCCAGAAGAGCTGTTTGCACTGCTGTATTAAACTATGAAGAACCACGAGGGCCATAAAATACGGCTTTCCTGGGATTTTAAGTTTGTCTAATTAAAGACCTTTGTATAAATTCATTCCATCCGAATTTAAAAGACATCAATTCCAGAGTTTGCTTACTGTTCCTTGGCATTTAAACATACAAAACCCCCTTTTAGAAAACACTTTCCAAAAGTAACCATCAGCCACTTCCATAAACCAGCCTATCCCAGAACAATAAACCAGCTCTGTATTCAAGTAAAATGTGACATTTATAGAGAAGGAAAGAGTCTGTCTCCTCACATTTTCGTCTACATTTCTTTGTGTGTTACCATCTATTTTCCCAGGAAAACTGACTCACACTAAGGCTGTGATAGCTGATAGGAGCCATTACAAGAATTGAGACCGATAAATCTCCTCCTATCCGCCCATCCCAAGGACGGTCACTTTTGCCTTCCCCCTCTTCTGACCCTTGGTTAGCCCCTGCATACAGTAAATCAGTAGGCGCCTTGTAGACAGTCCATTCAAGTCACATTACTAAGGTTCTCATCACTGTGTTAGCAGGTGAGAGATACCAGGATGAAAACCATATACAGCCATGATCTATATAAACTCATATGGTACAGAAGAATATTCTGTCCATACTTGAAGCTAAGGGGATACTGTTCATCTATCCACTTATCCATAGCTGTGGTCTTTGAGCTACCATAGTCTTTTAGTTCCCAGTGAGAGAAACTGTATGTGGACAGCTTTAACAGGGGTTTCTGATCAAAGAGTCTGACTTGGAAGATCCTTAAACAGAACAGAGTCACACAGATGACAGCGTACCCCGCTGATTTCACTGGTGCTGAACCCTGCTTACAGCAGTAAAATTAGAGCCTGCTACTTCCAGGGCTACCACAACTCCAAAGGGACTTTATCACCTCGGCTCCTTGGTGGTTTAGAGCTGGTGCATCTGATTGGTAGCGACTTTTTAACTATATGAAAGTAAAGTGGGGACTCTTCCCTGCATCCCATTACTCAGCAGGCTAAGACGAAATGTTTCAGGCTCAAGGCCAGCCTGGGCTGTGTGATGTGACTGCCAGAAAGGGGTGGGGAAAAGCACACACACAAGAGCATGTAGGACATATAGTATCTGTCCCACTAGTATCTGCACACACCTGTCGTGCAGCTATGTGTGTCCTACAGTATCTGTACCACACACTAAGATAGTGAGACCCAAACTCTGCTTCCCAAGGTGGTCCTAAACTCCTCTGTTAACAGCATATTGAATAATCAGAGAAGGTTAAAGATAGGAGATAAATAGGCAGATTGCTGAAGGGAGAAATGCAATGAGTTTAGTTTAAATCACCAAAAAAGAAAAGCTGTTTTCTGCACCATTGATGAAGCACAGTGAGAGCTGGGTGACGCTTACATTACCAGGTCTTAATGAGGTCCACAGTCATCTCTGTCCGGATTGGTCTAGTCTTTATAATGTCCAGGAAGATTACCCAACTCAAAGGCAAAGCTCACCTTGGTGAGCCCTTAACCAGCCAGGTGTGTGACGTATAAGCAAGTAGTTCAGTTAGTGAATGGATCTCTAAAGTGAGCAAGCTGAAGTCAGTAAATCTTGTTGCTGTTTTTGTTTTCTTTTGTGGGTTGAGGAAAGGTATTGTGATGTGGTGCAGGCAGACCTCAAACTTGTGGTCCCCCTGCCTCAGCATCCCAACTGCTAGAATAAGGTAAGTCATCTCTAAATTCCCCTATTGGTATCCAAATATTGTAACTCATATGTGATAGGCCACTGAAATTATTATTTTCAGTATATGTTGATTTTGTGTTTTAAAGGGCACATAAATAGAGCTGGAGACATAGCTCAGTTAGTAAATGCAAATAAAAGAATAAAAAGTTCAATGCTCAGGGCCCACATAATGCCAGCTGCAATGGCATATGCTTGTAATCCAAGTACTGGAGAGAGAACAGGCAGGTCCCTGGGATTTGCAGCCAGTTTAGTCTATTAGTGAGCTCTAGGTCAAGGAGACACAAGGAGGAAAACACCCAAGGATGACACATGAACACCCATGCACTTTTGTCCTCCGGTCCAAGAAGTCAAAGGATCGTCAGATCTCTACCTCCTGCTTAGTTTGTTGTTGCTGTTGTTGTTGTCTTGTTTGCTTACTTGTTGATTTTGTTTTTAGAGTTTTACTTCCCCAAACTCTGTGGTTTGATGATGCCCTTAGTGAGGGCTTTTCTCATTTCTGAGTCTCAGGAATTTGTTTCTCAGACTGTAAGCTGCACCATGCCCTACTTAATGTTCAAAGATTGCCTTTATGATAAAGAATTATAATGTTTCTTTCAAAAGTCATTTTGTTTCTACATGAAGTAGAAGACTCCTGTCCCGATTTCGCTCAGTCGTTTCAGTGACAGGTGGATGCAGACTGCTCGGGGAACATGTTTAATTATGTAGATCCTAGTTGTAAGATGCTTAACCACTTGCCTCAATGTGCTTAATTGTGTCATGCAAAGTAATGACTGTCTTATCCTGGAAATCTGTTTTATAAGCAGGTCTGGTGATAGCTTTTAAAGGAATCATAATTCTGAATATTCACTTACTACACAGTAGTCCAACCTATGAAGAGAGGTTGCATTAAAATTATACGATACCTCCAAGCACTGTGGCACACGCATTAGTCCCAGCACTCAGGAGGCAGAGTGGGGAGGTCTCTATGAATTTGTGGCCACCCTGGTCATATATATGTGATATCATTAGAAGGAAAGACTTTATGTGTAGTTTCTTTTCTTCTTAGCAAGACTGCTGGTTTTAGTGATGGAAAATTGTTACCAGAGTAGAAGGAGACAAGGGAGTTTACCTAGGGTGTCACACACACTAGTGCAACATGTAAAGGAGCTGCTCTCCTTAAATCATACTACAGCCTTTAAATACATACTACACACAAATTGAGTGACCCTGAATGAACTTCAGCAGTCCATTTCTTCAGTGGGGCTTATTGAATTAGTTTCTCAAGTCACGGTGTGTTCCTTTAAAAAATAAAAAAGTCCCGACTCCTACCCTTGGCCTCTCATAGTTCATCTTACTCCTCTCCCGCTCTCCAGTTGTGTTTCCTACCCACCCATCCTTCCATTGAGTGCATACCCCTTCATGCTGTTCCTCACCTCAGCTCCTAATTCATTCCTCATGCAGAGCTTCTTCAACTTCCTGGAGCCATTTTATCCACCACATGCCTCATTCCTTCACTTCTTTCATTTCCTCTCTACTGTCTCTACTATAAAGTGGCATTCTATTGCCACCTGTCACAGTAAAGCAAGGACCAGTAAATGCAAGAAATATAATGATGTTTGAAAAAGATTGATCTGCAGACCATGTAGAAGACACAGTCATCTTCCTCTTGCTATGACAAAATGCCTGAGATGATCAACACAAAAGGAGTAAATGTTTACTCTAGCTCATGATTACAGGCCTTGGCCTGTTCTAAAGCGTCGCATCATGGCGGGTGTGTGAAGGAAGATGCTCACTGCATGGCAGCCAGTTGGCAGAGGAAGATACCGAGTTCCAAGCATCCCTTTCTAGGACAAGGGCAAGTGACATCACTTCCTCCCATTAGCTTCCCCCTAAAGATTTCAAGGACCCCTAATAGTACCATTGGCTAAAAATGAAAGCTTCAACAAAAGGTCTTTGGAGACCTTTTAGATGCAAGCTATAACATGGCGTTTAGATGGTGAAAAGCTTTCACATTCATTAACATGTAAATTGATAATTATCAGATTCAAAGACAGGTCAGGATGGTGTACCCTACTTCCCCAGAACACAAGATACAACAGAAGGTGGGAAGTAATTTCTAAAACCACATTTTCTGATAACTATTGAATTTGCCTCACTTTAAAAGGATCTATTCAGCTATTTACATATTGTCTTATCCATTTTATTGTCTCTTCCTTGGAGACTTGCTCTTGAAAAATGTTTCTGTCATGAGTACATTTGACATTCCTTGGTTGTTAAGTATGGTTATTTCCTTGGTTACTTTGGGATTCCATCTGTTTAGCAGAGGGGAGGTGTGTGTGAGGACTAACTTGCAAACATCTGCCTATTAGTCTGTTTAACTTAACTGTTTTTCTTTGTATTTTCTGTGATATTTATAAACTCCCCCTTTTCCTGCCTCCACCTTTGGGTAGAGAAGTCCCATGGCTCTTTCAAAGCTCACGTCAGTACTCACTGCAGCTCTGATGTCAGTACTCACTGCAGCTCTGATGTCAGTACTCACTGCAGCTCTGATGTCAGTCAGTACTCACTGCAGCTCTGATGTCAGTACTCACTGCAGCTCTGATGTCAGTACTCACTGCAGCTCTGATGTCAGTCAGTGCTGCTCTGATGTCAGTACTCACTGCAGCTCTGATGTCAGTACTCACTGCTGCTCTGATGTCAGTACTCACTGCAGCTCTGATGTCAGTACTCACTGCTGCTCTGACATCGCCTTGCTCCCCCGCTTGTCTCTGTAGCTTACTCAGGGCCTAGGCATTCCTCTAGAACCATGTTTTTTTCTGGAATAGATTTTCTGGAGATTTTTCTTTCACACCTATGTTTTATTCACCTCTTTATGCTGGAATGTCTCAGGAACCATAGAGATGCTGTTGTGGATAAGCTAACCTGGAATATCCAGTCTACTAAATTAATGAATTTGTTTTCCTCAGGTTTGATTTAGTTGGTCCTTCTATGAAAGTAAATACTAGACAAAAAGAAAACATGCTTTACAAGGTTGTACAAAGAACAATTGTTTGGTGACAGCAGGTTTGGTGACAGTTGATACGTATCGGTCTTGGTGTTCTAAAGTGTGAGGTCATTCTGCCACTGGGACCACTAAAGCCTACTCCTACCCTAACCCACGTTTTCCTGAGCGAGAGTCGTGACCAGCTCCCATACACTCTCGTTTTTCCTGGAGCAGCACTCTGTACTGATCACTCCCAGGAAGATTCCTCCCCCAAATAATATTACTTTCCCCCTACTTTAAGATATTTTTAGAGTAGATAGGTTTTTTTTAACCCCCCACTTAATCTATATAGCCAAGGATGGCCTCCAACTGGCTCTATAGTCTCATACTGGCCTTCAACTTATAGTCTCCTTGCCTTACTCTCCTAAGTACTAGGAATTTTTTAAAAGTACTTTATCAAGGAAATCTTATAGATACTGCACTCAGTTGTCAAGAAAGACATACAGATGAAATTCTCACAAAGATAAATAGGTATCTAACTAAACAGAATCTTCTTTATTCCATATTAATCACAAGAGAATGTCTTAACATGACCTATGCTCATGTAAGAAACCATAATTAAGTTTGTTGGGTCACATTAAAGAAACCATCACGTTTGGGGTGGAGGATTTCTGGAGCTGCACCTATGCTCACACCAGCAGCTGTAATTATCATGTATGTAAGTGTGCACATACCTGCATTGTGCAAGGCTGGGTGGGAAAAGAAGGGTTCCTGGGAGGAAGATCAGAGAGTAAATGGTGAAATGACCTTTTATGGCTATGTGAAGCTGTCCAAAGAAAGTGAGAAAAAATGTTTAAATGATGCTGGATTTTGAAGAAGCACTGTTAAAATTATATTGACTAGCATGTACTATAGGCTAAAGGGCCGAATCATTAAAATGTGTACCAAAATAGTTTGAAAAGCTGTCCTAACAAATGAAAATATCCAGAGAGAAACATGCATGTTCAAGTGGACTCCAAGATAGATGCCATAAATGGCGCCGTGGCCTGAATATGCAGAGTTTGAGACTTTTCTCTCAGAGTAGGGCTTAATTATATCCCAGCCCTTCGCTCCCATTGCTCTCAGCCACCATTACCTCAGTGGAGAACTTGAGCACCCTCCTGTTCATCACCTAGCAAGAGAGAAGGAAGAACAGCTGCAAAGAGACTTCTTAAAATATGAGGAACGTTAGCATTTTCATTGCATGTGTATGAGTGTATTGTCTGCAGGCACCTGCATAGTCTTGTGGGTGCAGTGCCTGGTGAAGCCAGAGAAGAACAGTGGAACCCCTGGAACTGAAGTTATAGGTGGTTATGGGTGTGAACCTCCACATAGCTGTTAGGAACTGAACCCTGATCCTATGCAAGTGCAGCAAGTACTCTTAACTGATAAGCCACATCTCCAGCCCCAAATAAGGGAAATTCTAATCAATCTATAACGTCTTTCTGAACCCAAAGGAGATATTGCTATTTACCACGTTTCAATTGTTACCTCTTCCCCCTTCACCACAGACTTTTTTTTTTCTTATCTTTAGTTTATGTGTGGATGTTTTGCCTACATGTATGTCTGAGAACCATGTGTGTCTGTCATCTGAGGAGGCCAGAGAGGGTGTTTGTTGGATCTTCTTGTTACAGTCGATTGTGATCTGACATGTGGGTGCTGAGAATCAAACCTAGGTCCTCTGGGAAAATAGTCAGTGCCCTTAACAGCTGAGCCAAATCTCCGAACCCTGCTACCTCTTCTTCTTCTTCTTCTTCTTTTTTTATAAATTTATTTACTTATTATGTATACATCATACAGCTTTCTGCCTGCATGTATGCAACTACAGGCCAGAAGAGGGCACCAGACCTGATTATAGGTGGTTGTGAGCCACCATGTGGTTGCTGGGAATTGAACTCAGGACCTCTGGAAGAGCAGACAGTGCTCTTAACCTCTGAGCCATTTCTCCAGCCCTGCTACCTCTTCTTTAAAGGTCACAGAGCTTGCTGTTCTGGGGAAGCATTCAGAGACAGACCTAAGGTCAAATCCGATGCTTCGTCTTCATAGCTACATGAACACCTGACACTCAGATTTGTGATGTAGTAATAAGAGGCCTCTACTACGAACCTCATAAGGTTTTGGTTTGGTTTGGTTGTTTTGATAATGCCCAACTTTATTTTGTTGTTGTTGAGATAGGGTCTTGCTATGTAGCTGTGGCTGGCCTGGACTCACTATGTAGACCAGGATAGCCTTGAACTCACAGAACTCCATGTCCCTCTGCCTCCTGAGAGCTGGGATTAAAGGAATGTGCCACCATGCTCGACCATTATAAAGGCCGTTTTAAGGATTAAATTGACAGTGTGTGTTGGTCCTTCCTGTTTTTAGAAGCCTTCCCACTCATTACTATAAGCCGTTATGCTTCCTTCTCATACAGTAGTTTATGGCTTCTGTGTGTCTAGTTGCAGTGATTCCTGAGCGTACACGACCACAGCAGTGTGCATGGCTGTTCCTCGGTAGTGTGACCAAAGTTAGTTCCAGTAAAAATCAGTGTACAGATTGAAAGCAGTGTAGGAAATGTAGCAAATTCTTCAGTAATCCTTCCTAATCCTCTGCTTCTCCAGAACCTTTCCAAACAGCCCACTTCTGAACATTCTGTAGGCTGTACCATCGTGTTGACCTACAAGCCTGGCTTACAGATTCTACTTTTTACATTGGGCAGGCTTTTCTTAGACGAACTGAAACTATTAACAGCGTGTGCATCTCGTATCAACTGGGCTCTACTTTATACACTAGACTTCTGTGGGAATATTCTTCTGTGCTTTTATCTTAACTGTCAGATATGAGTCAACAGAACTCTTAGCTCCTGAGGAAATAAATTAGAACACGTAAAATGTGGGGCTGACTCATCTGTTTACCATTCCAACAAATTCTATTTCCTCCCATGTCTCACTTCTCTGGAGGCCTTCAGTGTCTCCCCACTGCCACCAGGACTCATCCTATGCCCTATGGACGTCTCTTCTCCCCTCCTTGCCTTATCGACCCCTTCCCACCTCATGCTTGGTTCTTTAGCAGCACCTCACACAGTGTACCACCCAGACGTGATGTGTTTCCTCTACTTAGCCACTTCAGAATTTCCCCAGCTCAAAAGAATCCTTCTAAGTCAGGCTTCAGTGAACTCCTTCAGAAAACCTTCTGCTCACCTTTCTACCACCCCCATCGTCAGGGTAGGCACCCGCCTCCTTGGTCTCCCTGCCCCACGCTCCTTCCCATCTACACTTAGGCCTGCTGTGTGTTTACATAGCTGCCTGTTTTACTAGATGGCAAATGCTTTGATTGGGGGCCAGGTCTTACTCATCTCTGTTTCTTCAACACCCAGCACACTCCCTAGCATGTAACAGCTGCTGTATAAATATTTATGTAATTGAATCATATTGATCATAGGAACACACTTTCTTTGGAAGAACATACCTGTTGCCTTAAAAATCTGGGGGGAATACTCATTTCTAAGACCCTATTAATTGAATAGGCTGAGTTATATCAAATTGGGAATTTTAATCACTGCTTTCAAAATAAAGATTAAATGAAACATATTTGTAGCTGTTTAGTGGTTGTGTAATATCTTAGTGCAAGACCCCACGTGGTGACTGTACTTTGCCTGTCTAGGCATTGGGATGCCCAGCTGCAGAGGAAGGTGCTTGTGTGTTTGTGTGTATTTTGAGTGGGTGAACTAATGGTATGAGAGGAACAAGTCACTGTTGGTCTGGGGACGCAGTGAGGTGCCCTTGGTTGCCTTCTCTACTTTGAAGTCTTTTATTCCCCCACCCCAAGGAAAGGAGACTCTTTGAAGAAATTTATGGTCTACACTTTCTTTCTTTCTTTTTTTTTTTTTTCTTTTTTTCGGAGCTGGGGACCGAACCCAGGGCCTTGTGTTTGCTAGGCAAGCGCTCTACCGCTGAGCTAAATCCCCAACCCCCGGTCTACACTTTCTAAGTCATAAACCAACCTAGTTTTCAGGCAGTAGTTTGACTTCTGTAGAGACTAACTACAACCCATATACACTATGCTGTTAACTACAACTCATATTCTCTATGCTGTTAACCACAACCCATATACGCTATGCTGTTAACTATAACTCATATTCTCTATGCTGTTAACCATAACCCATATACACTATGCTTTTAACTATAACCTATATACTCTATGCTGTTAACCATAACCCATATACACTATGCTTTTAACTATAACCCATATACTCTATGCTGTTAACCATAACCCATATACACTATGCTTTTAACTATAACCTATATACTCTATGCTGTTAACCATAACCCATATACACTATGCTTTTAACTATAACCTATATACTCTATGTAACCACTACCCATATACACTATACTTTTTTTTTTTTTTTTTTTCTGATCAAGGCTCAAAGTTTATTTCTGTAGGTCCAACTTATAAACACTTCCTTGAACAAAGCTCTTCTTGGAGAAAGTTCCTATATATAGACTAAACCTAGATAAAATTCTCTTTGCTGCACACACTGCTCTCATGGCCTTTGGCTACACAGACTGCCTCTCATGGCAGTACTAGGGCTCCCCAAATGTGTGCCACTGAAGGCCATGTCTGTGATCTGTGATGCTGCCTGAAGCCATATCTATGACCATGGGCTGTGCTGCTGCCAGGGAAGCATGCAAGAGCTGCATCTAGACCCCCTATAGTTTGGTCTTCATGTGGGTCTCCTAACAGAGGCTGTCTTGATCTCTGTTCCTGCCATTCTCTTTCCCCCTACCTGAACTGCCTGGTTGGGCCTCAATGGGAGAGGGTATACCTAGTCTTTCTTGAATTAGATGTCCCAGGGTGGGATGGCACCCAAGGGAGGCTCCCCTACTCTAAGGAGAAGCAGAGGAGGTAATGGGTGTAGGGATTTGTGCAGGTGGAACTAGGAAGAGAGGAGGAAGGGGGCTGTCTTTGGGGTATAATGTGAATAAAAAAGAAAGAAATTGGTTTGAATTTCAAATGTCAGGCAGAACTGGTGGAGAATCTTATCCTACTGCATTAGGCAGCCCCAGTTTGAGAAAAGGATGAAAACTGGCCTGAATGTTAGGGGATACTTGTAAGACTGGGGCAGGGTCTCAAAGTTAGTTAACTGTGGGAAGTTCCTAGAACCTCCAAGACTGTGTCCAGAGGAGGAATGGGAAGTTCCCAGAGTTTCTGGGGTCTGATCATACACTATGCTTTTAACTATAACCTATATACTCTATGCTGTTAACCATAACACATATACACTATGCTTTTAACTATAACCTATATACTCTATGCTGTTAACCATAACCCATATACACTATGCTTTTAACTATAACCTATATACTCTATGCTGTTAACCATAACCCATATACACTATGCTCTTAACTATAACCCATATACTCTATGCTGTTAACCATAACCCATATATATTATGCTCTTAACTATAACTTATATACACTGTGCTATGGATCCAGATGCTTAATACAGAGGAGCCCAGGGTTTTCACTGAAGAAACCCAAAAAAAAATGTCAAGGATTCAGGTTTTTAAAAGACTAAGATTCAAGAAGCTGATTGGGAAAATTTGCTTTAAAAATGAGAGATAGGAAACTTTCCAAGTTTTAGTGTTTTTGTAACACTAACTGAGGACTTAAGAAACTTAATGCTTTAATACACTGTTTTCTCTTTGAAAATGTTTCTACTGTGTGATAAGAGATCTGCTGCTGTTGCCACAAGTTAGTGTCCTCCTACCCCACCTCTCCTCTCCTCTCCTCCCCTGTTCTTTTTCCCCACCTCCCATTTCCCTCCACCTCCTCCTCCTTTATCTGTGACTGAATTAACAAAAAGTTTCTGGACACTGTTTTCAGGACAGACAGATAGATCTGTTGGCTTCCAGCGTAGCCGGTTCCCTGGATTGTTTCTGCTGTGTGTGAGCCGTAGGAGCCCTGCAGTCCGTTTGAGCACAGTGATGTTGCAGGTGTTCTCATCGCCCCAGGGAAGCAGCGGTCCTTGTCAGCTGTGAACAGTGGACACTGCCTTGATCCCCTCCACAGAGTGGGAGGCAGGGGAGGCAGGGGAAACAGGGCAGGTTAGATCCCAGCATCACTGCTGCTCAGAGCTGCTGCCTGGGCCCTGGGATGCACAGGCACGGTTCACTCCTTGCCGTGTTGAGAAGTATGTGTTGCTTGCTGCCGTAGGTGCTTGAAACAGCCATGTAGTTGGGGATTGCTCTGTCACAGTTACAGTTACAGACATTTGCTGGCTGGGAACAGAGAGAGCCTTTAGATCCACAACTGACTGTAAAGCCTGGCGTTCCCACGCTGCCACACCAACTCCACGTGCTACCAGTCCTCAGATTTTATGTCCTATAACATTCTGGAAACTTCCATAGATACCATCCCAGTTAATTCTTAAGAACTTCACAAATGTAACTTGCTAGCCTGTATCTTCAAATAAATAAGCTGTCAGTCAGAGTGTCATCATAGGTCCAAGCCTGAGCCCCTCTCAGACCCTCCCTTTGCCTCTCAGTAAAGGACTCTGTCTGCATGACCTCCTTATCACTCAGATCCCCAGCGTGCTCGGCCGCAGGGTCCTTGTGCTGGACTTTCCCAACATGCGTGGTTGTCTTTCTCAGTTCTGTAGACCCTAACCAAAAAATTCCTCCCAGTGACTTACTCTGCATGGCTTTCTGAGCTTCCAGTGTGGCCTGTGCCATCCCATGCCCTCCTTTTACCTCTAGTTGCCCATTGTTTTCAAACTATTAGCTTCTCTTATTACACAGGTAATAATATCTACTCTCACCATTAGAATGCGAAGTCTGTGAGAGGAAACTGGGGGCTTTTCCCCTTTCAGTTCAAACACCTAGACTTGGCTTGGCCCAATAGTGATTCAGTAAATATTTAATGAATGAAAGTAGACTAGAAAGTGGAAGATTAAAGAAGCCTTTCCTTAAAACTATGGAAGTGTATGAGTTTAGTAACCCTAGTCCTCTGGTCCACATTCCTTGCTTCTTCACTTTGGAGTCTCATAGGCTAACATCAAGAAAAAGATTTAAATGATAATATAAGGGGTAGGGGATTTAGCTCAGTGGTAGAGCGCTCGCCTAGCAAGCCCAAGGCCCTGGGTTCGGTCCTTAGCTCTGAAAAAAAAAAAAAAAAGATAATATAAATAAAACCCAGTTAATCGTGAATACTTTTTAGGTGATTTATATCTAAGCAGTTGTTCCTCACTTACTATACTATGGAGGACAGAGGCCAGCCCTTCTTTGGACTATCTCTAAGAAACAATAATAATGAGAATGAATTACAGAACTTAAAATAAACCTGAAGAATGTGTGGGCCTGGTTCCTAAGGTCTAAAATGAGAGCATGTGTCATTTCTAAAACTGGCACAATTTAACTTGAATCATCACAAGAATGTGGGAAGTGCTTAGTTTTCTTTATAACTCGGCTAATTCTGTGTATAAGGTGTTCAGCTTATTCTGGTGATAGACATGGGTATCCCGTAGCTTCCCTCAGTCACCATGTGCTTGAGTCTTCCTTCCCTTCTCATGTACAAAATACAGACTTTTTTGCATAGCTATTTTATACTGAGGATGTCTGAGCTCATGCAGCCTGCTTTGCCTCCAGGCATTGCTTCCTCTGGGTTACCCACAGGCCAGACAAGCCGGAAAGCAGGCCAGGAAAGTCATGCGGTAACAGGCCTGTCTGGATCAAGAACGGAAGCATGTCTACATCATGTCTCTGCATCCCTTGCCACTCTCAATTAAGAGCGTGCACCATAGCCAGACCATTGGCTTCCCGACTGTGCACAAATTTGGGCAAATATGGCTAAATGCAATGTTGACATCCCAGCCTGGTTAATTTCTTTGTCAGAAATTTCCTTGAGAGAGAATAAAATCCAGGTCCTTAAAGAGTTTCTATCCTTCAGAAATGCCACTCAATTCTTTGTCCACTCATTCTAGAAACACTTTTCACTACAAGACCTGTAATTATCCCCAAAACCAGCAATAAATAAAATCCTTAAAATAAGTTCAGTAATTTCTGTTAGATGGGATAATCTTCTGCAATATCCCATCCTGTGAAATGTTATTAGTCCTTCTCAACCCCCTATATATTTATCCTAAGAACCTGATAGCAAATTACTTGAAGATAGTAACTGTTATGTAAACATTTGAACCCGTTCCATGCTTGCGTGTGCATTGGTAAATGCCACACGGACTAGACATCCTGCTAACGTCACTTCACCCTGATTCTGCCTTGACATCTGAGTCCTCAGCCATCTGCTTTTATGAGTACGTTACTGGTGTCTCCTACCTATGTTTTTTTATTTAATTTTAGATTTATTTGTAAAGTGTTTTGTCTGTGTGTGTATATATATATACCACATGCGTATATCCAAGGAGGTCAGAGAGAGTGTTAGATCCTCTGTAACTGACATCCTTGATTTTATTTTTAAAAATCTTAATGTTGATGATTCCTAGTTACCACCAGGAACCTCTGAGAACTTGGCCTTGCAGCTCTTCTCGGACTGTGTGGAATACATTCCACAAGGACCTGGGGAATGGAGCAGACCCAGCTTCTTTTTTTCAGCTATGACCTGTTGTTTTCACAGCTGACTGGAACACTGGAACGTCACATTACTCAATGATGCCGGGTTTCAATTCCATATATAACTTACAATGTGACAGCACTTGTCCTAAAAACCCAACAAACCAACAAGTTTTTTTGACTTCTGTTATTGACATTTATAAAACAAAGGAGAGGCAGAGATTGGACTTTATTCCTGGACACTCTGTGCCTCTGCTTTCTCCCTGCTTCCTCAGAGGATCAGGCGGACATCTACCAATCAGAGCATTTAATAACAACGTGCTTCTAACTTTTTAAAATGCTGCATGGCTTCTTGCCAGCAGTGATATACACCAGGATTTGGTTTCAAATATTGCCGCTGCTGCTGCTCCTTCCTCCTCCTCCTCCTTCTCCTCCTCCTCTTCCCCCTCCCCATCCTCCTTCTCCTTCTCCTCCTCCTCCTCCTCCTTCTCCTTCTCCTCCTCCTCTTTCTTCTTCTCCTCCTCCTCCTTCTCCTCCTCTTCTTCTCCTCCTTCTCCTTCTTCTTCTCCCCCTCTTTTCTCCCTCCTCCTCCTTCTTCTCCTCTCTCCTCTCCTCCTCCTTCTCCTTCTTTCCCTCCCTCTTCTCCCTCTTCTTCTCCTTCTTCTCCTCCTCCTCCTCCTCCTTTTTCTGAGAGAAACAGAAGAAATAGCAGCAACTAACAATGTTAAAGAAAATGTTATTCCTGCCACTTGCTGAGGGAGACTATTCTGTGATGGCAGTGGCCAGGGATATAGGGATCTTCATAAATGGGGCCCTGCAGTTGGGGGAAGAGATTAGGAATTTCAGCCAAGGGGAAGGGGACTCAGGAAGCATCAGTGACTGTGATTACTGTGAGGAGACATGAGAGAGGAGGGACTCACTGTATAAGACTTACTGAAGGCCAGTCAAGGGAATTGGAATGCCAGTGGTCAAGTACCAAGCAGGCACTAAGTAAGATTCTTACTCAGAAGTTGAGTTTCGCTTCTAGAGAAGCAAACAGAAAAGGCTCAAAGTAACCCTAGAAACACTAAGATGAGAGTCTACCCAACCTGTGAACAAGAATTTGGGGGCTCAAAGGATGATATTATCTCCACAAATAGAAAGATGTCTATATGCCACTTTATATTAGCTAAAAAAACCATATTTTCTTAAGGAAGCAGCATTGTTATAAATCATGAATGAGGCTGTTTGTATTTTACACAGTATGTATCAAAATTCATATAAATAGGAACGTGTTTTCTGATTTGCTTTGTTTTTATAGAGATCAAAACCACTCCATAATCATAAATCATTTATCAGAGAGAAGGTTTTACGCAGGCACTCCTAACTCTCTGGTATGGGGTGTTGGCACTGTGCCTTAGTTTTCCTTAGTGCTTGCCTCTTCTAGCTTTGGTCAGTGGCCTCCTGGACTTACCTGAGCTCCATGGAGGCCGTCGCTGTTGTGCTCCACTATCCTGCTTTCTAGTTGTAGAAGAAGAGAATTCTCTCTCGTCTTTTCCAGAATGGGTTGTTTTCTGGTTATTTCATCTGCAGGAGTGAGCTCTGGAAATGCCATAGCGGGCTCCAGCCATCGAACAGACCAGACAATCACCAGTTGTCTCTGCCGGAAAGGGGAATCTACTTAGCTGATAACTTTTAAGAGTTAAAAACCCTGCCTGTTATACTGGATAAATACAGTGGTTTTTAATTAATCAATTAAAATGTAATTAAGTTTGCATTCTAATCACAGCTTCCCTTCCTCTCCTCCCAGTCCCCCTCTCTCTCACCTCCCCTCTCCAAAAGCTCCCTCCCTTTCTCTTCAGAGAAGCTGAGGCTCCCATGGGAATCAATCCTCCTTGACTTATCAGGTAGACCAGGAACATCTTCTGTTGTGGCTAGACAAGGCGGCCCAGTTAGGGGGAAGGGACCCAGCGGCAGGCAACAGAGTCAGAGCCAGCCAGTGCTGCTGCTGTTAGGGACCCCACATGAAGATCAGGCTGTACATCTGACGTATGTGTAGAGAGCCTAGGTCTGTCCCATGCATACTCTCTGGTTGGTGTTTTAGTCTCTGTGAGCCCCTGTGGATCCAGGTTAGTTGATTCTGTAGGTTTTCTTGTAGTGTCCTTGACCTCTTTATCTCCTTCAGTTCTTCTTCCCATCTTCCATGTGATTCCCCAAGCTCTGTCTAATGTTTGTCTGTGGGTCTCTGCATCTGTTTCCATCAGCTGCTGGGTGAAGCCTCTCAGATGGCAATTATGCTAGGCTTCTGTCAGCAAATACAGCAGAATATCATGAATAGTGTCAGAGGAAGGCTCTCTCTCATTGTGAATCTAAAATTGGCCAGAAACCTAGGACAATGGGAATGCTCAGCAATGGAGGGATGGGGACACCAACCCAGACACAAAACCTTAGACCCACAATTGTTCCTGCCTACTAGATGTGCAGGGAGAAAGAAGGCAGCAATTGCTGAGTGATCCCATTGTCCCAGGTTTCTAGCTCGTCCCAGAGAGGCTCCCCATCCCCATCTGCTTCCAGTCCTCTCTCTCTCTCTCTCCCCCTCTCTTTCTCCCCCTCTCTTTCTCCCCCTCCCTCCCCCTCCCTCCCTCCCTCCCTCCCCACCCCGTCTCCCACATCCACTACCAATGTCTAATTATTTCCCCTTCTCACTGAGATTCAAGCATCCTTCCTTGGGCCAACTTGAGATCACCAGCATGAGCTGTTGCTTGAGTGTTTGATCTTAGCCATTCTAACAGGTGGAAGACAGAATCTCTTCAACATCTTAGTCACCAGGGAAATGCAAATCAAATGAGTGCTCTTTAAATGTTAAAAGAAAAACCCTAAGTGACTCCGTACTTATCTGCATTTCAGTAAGAATGGGATTGGAGAATTGTATTAGTCATCTCAGAGCTCAGCATGCTATTTGGATTTACAGATTATTGTTGCTTTGTTTGTTTTTAAAGAGAGGGACTTAGTATTTAGTCCAGGTTGTCCTGGAAACCTTGACTCTTCTGCCTCAGCCTCTGAGGTTCTAGAATTACAACACACATATCCAGCTTGCCTTGCCACTTGTTAATAAGACTTGCCTGCACGAAGGGGTGTATGTTGCAGAACAGTAGGGGACATAGAAACACAGACATTTTCTGGAGACCCGTGTGCTTGGTTTGGCTTACATAAAGTTGTCCGTCAGTTGTAAGGAACCGAGGGAATTAAATACATGTGGGCATTCATGGTCTGGATTTTTAAAGCATGCTCAAATTTAATTCAGATTGGAGATTTCTGACATGCCAGTGGAATAAAAGATTCAGAATAGCAAATAATGTTACAGATGCTGACTTGTGAACCAGCCTCTACCCTGTTCTTAATTGTGCTTTTGCTCCAAAGAGGAAGGGATTGTCCAGTTAAAAACTGGGGTTGGGAAATCGCTCACTCAGTTCAATGCTTGCCATTCAACATGAAAAATGTGTGCATCTTCAGATATATTAAAAAAGCTGAGCATGACGGGGCGTGCATGTTAGCTTAGGTGCATACAGGCAGGACTCTGAGGCTCACTGGACAGCTAGCCATCTTGCTTGGGAAGCTCCAGGCCAGTGAGAGATCCTGTTTCAAAAGTAAAAGGAGATGATTCCTGAGAAACAAGACCTGAGTTTGTCCCTGATCTTCATATGTATGACACAGACATGTGCTCACACACATATCCAAACATAATATGCACATGTACAAAACTGAATCTCTAAGATATATACTTGAGGTGGCTTCTTTCATTTATGCTTAGCACAGTTCTCGAAGTACTCATTTCAACTTAGAGCTTACACTCTATGCCGGCTTCCTTTGGGGTTATTTCCACACATTTATGTATTCCAATAAGTGTTTATGTCCAATAATGTATTGTTTCTGTATAGTAAGGATTCAGCAGGGACAAAAATGCCTGTCCTCAGGAAGCTGACTTAGTCTGACTCCTCCTTAACTACTGTCTTTGTAGTTAAGCCCACCATATTTCTGAGAAACCTCAGGAGTTTGCCAGATGCCACCCTCCAGATCTGTCCATGTGCTCCGAGAGGCTGTATACCTAGCCAGCCATGAAAGGGAATGACACACCATTTATCTTAGAAATAAAAGAAAAGCATGAGGAACAGTAGTATTTGCTGTTTTATAAACTGCTTCCTGTATATTTCTGTTTGTAACAAAATTAATGAGGTTATCTAAATTTGTAATATCTCATTTTAACCTGTTCATGGGTGTTTCTATTTTTGAGTGAGTTTTTCTGAATCATTATGTAAATGTATGTATGTATGTATATATATATATGTGTGTGTGTGTGTGTGTGTGTGTGTTACACAGTAACAGCTTGTCACATGGATGATAGGTAGATAGATAGATAGATAGATAGATAGATAGATAGATAGATAAGATAGATAGATAGATAGATAGATAGATAGATAGATAGAAAGAAAGAAAGAAAGAAAGAAAGAAAGAAAGAAAGAAAGAAAGAAAGAAAGAAAGGAAGAAAGAGAGGAAGAAAGAAAGGGGCCCTAGTTTTACTCTTCTACCCCATCATCATGATCACAGAGGGTCTGGGTTTTACAGTGAAGGTCTTCTGAACATTATTAGTCTTAGTATCTGTTAATACATGAAAAGAAAATTTTTATAGTTTCTTAGTCCTCTCAGAATTTTGAACCTTCATGGCTGATCAAATCACTGTGTGATCTTTACCTCAGCTGTTACTCAATCTCCACATAACATTTTGCCAGGACAGTCTTGGAGACATCTCCCTGACTTTCTCACCTTTCTGTTCTCCGAGTTCCTCTCACCATGTTCTTCATGCTCTTCTCATTCAGGCTGTGTCGTGAAGGTCTATACTTGGGTTCATTTTTCTCTGTACATTACACCAACACTAGTTGTCTTGTCACTACTGAAATGGATTCTGGATCCAAATATAAAGGCGGTATCGGGCGTGGTTTCAACTTTTGGCAAGTTTTCCCTGAATTTCTGACCTGAGTACTGCTGCCTTCCCAAAGGGAAGGAACCATTGATGGTTGCCTCCCTCTGAGGTGGTTGGTCATGAACTCTCTAGTACAGATATTTTCTGTCATTTCCTGATAGTAGCAGATCCTCAGGAAGCCAAGGAGAAAAGGAGCCCAAACATGTTGCCATTCTATTTTATGAATTATAAAAAAAGCCAAGATGTTTGATAAGCTGAGAAGAACTAGGCCTTATTATCTTTTAAGACTTTACTGTGCTCTGGAATTCTTTATTAATGATCTTGTAGAGGTCATGCCTGCCCAACATAGTGGGCAGAAATATTATACAGGTCATTTCAACATTCTGGAAAGAATATAAAATTCCCATTCATTGATTTCTTTTATTAATGCAAGTAAACGAGGCTGGGCATTGTGGGGTCTGCCTTTTATGACAGCACCCAGGAGACCAAGGCAGGCAGAGCTCGATGATTTCAAGGTTAGCTTCATCTGCATAGTGATTTCCAGGCCAGCCAGGGTTACATAGTAACAGCTTGTCACATGGATGATAGATAGATAGATAGATAGATAGATAGATAGATAGATAGATAGATAGATTAGGTAGATAGATAGATAGATAGATAGATAGATAGACAGACAGACAGACAGACAGACAGACAGAAAGAAAGAAAGAAAGAAAGAAAGAAAGAAAGAAAGAAAGAAAGAAAGAAAGAAAGAAAGGCAGAAAGAAAGGGGCCCTAGTTTTACTCTTCTACCCCATCATCATGATCACAGAGGGTCTGGGTTTTACAGTGAAGGTCTTCTGAACATTATTAGTCTTAGTATCTGTTAATACATGAAAAGAAAAGGAATTGGCACATTATTCACCCATTAGACTCCAGCTTAAAAAAAATAACAGTTAAATTCATGCAGTATTCCTCAAGAGTGCAGGACAGGGTGTGATTAGAAGAGCCACCTGACAGGAGTGGCGTGGGCTCTTGGAGGTGGTGTTTTGGAACTGTCCTTTCTTGGTTCTGGGTCCCCACCGTTTACCCAGGATATCCTCTGATGGTGAGTGATTCTGATATTGAAAGTGATTTGATTCTTTTAAATGATAAGCAATTCTTGACTTTTCTAATTTTAAGGAAAAATATTCCTAGCCTGGCCTAACCTGATAGAATAGTTCTAAAAATGGCTTCTGTGGCTGCACTGCCTAAGATCTACTTTGCCTTTTGTAACTAAGGGGTGATGCACTTGGTGTCTGTGTTTTAGCTGTTATTGTCTCAGAAATGTAAACAGTAACTAATCGTAATATATCTTGTTTAAGAGTTTGTTCTAAGAACAAACAATTAGGTCATCATTGTTTACATATAGAAATATTTATTAAATAGATTGTCAACAACTATGTTCTTAGAAATGTATATTAAGCACATATGAAAATGCTATATATTAAAGTATAATAATGGGGCTTAGACTAATGTAGTAATAACAGGGTGTTTGTTTGTTTTGCCTGTGCCTAGTAATATATCATGACCACTAAAGATGTCCTATGAAGTCCAGTGGATCTTATACAGTCACTGTTTTATGTTTTATACATGTTTTGTGATGTTATTTCTAATCAAACAGGACAAAACCCTTTCCTATCCAAAATCCCTGTTGTCTAGTGGTCATAAAACCTATACTATTTAACAAATTTTAGTTTTGTTAAAATTGAATGTGTGATATCCTCCCACTCCCAATTTTTTCTCTGCCTTTGAACATCCTCAATTATAAAATCTTCCCATCAGAGAAACTTTCAAGTTTCTTTTGGCAAAGAGCATCTGTGACAGTTGCTGGGAACTCTTTGTCCCGTATGTATCCTTACATCTCCAGATACTCCATGTTGGAAGTACTGGCTGTGTGGCCGTCTGCAGGGACAGCTGCTCAATCAGTATTCCTGCCAACCAGTGGGGAGCCTCCAGTCCCACTCCCTAAATGCCCCACCTTTTTTCTTGTCTCAAGTTTATTTGTAAAAACAGCATAGGACACTGGTCATCTGCAATACTGTGTAGGTGGGTGTGTCACAGCCGTCCGTCTGTCTTCACACTGGCAGGAGCCTTTTCCATGGGGCCTTCACAGGGGCCTGGGCACCGTTGGGAGCCTGAGCTCGAGCTGCAGCCTGGGCCTTTGATGGAGACTTGGCCTCTGACTCGGTTTGAACCTTGGGCTTTGGTTGGCAGAGCCTACGACCCTTGGCCATGTAGCTTTGAATCGGCTTCCCAAGCTTGGGGTGAGTGAGTTTGCGGCTGGAGCCCTTTGGCATCTTGGGCTTGACGGCCTGAAGCTTCACAAGGGCCTTGATGGCCTCTGCGCGTGCACTCACGGCCTTGGCATGCTGGCCTGCATCTTCTTCAGGCCTTTCTTGTTGTGCTTCTTGGCAAAGCGCATGTTCCTCAGACACTTGGGGTCGACCCCCTTAAGAGATTCGTATCTTTATGACCAGGGTTTCTTGATGCCATTTCTGTGCCATTTGCGGGACTGGTTGTGTGTGGTGTGGTTCTTGGACTTGGCTATGTCTGCACGGTAACCCTTGGCTCCCGCAGTGCCCGGAACTGAAAGAGAAAGAGCCCCATATCCCCTTTAATTTTACCCCATTCCCAGTTTTCTTCAGCTATTTCTTAACCTAATCTTTTTTTTTCCTGTGATGACCTTAACACGGTTTAATAATATGGGTCATTTACACATTGCAAATAAGGGCAAATGTCAGCATTGGAGTTCTCATGGAAGCTGGTACTCAAAGTAGGCTGTACAGGATTATTAGAGTTGGACCAGAGAGAGAATCCGAGTGGGTCAAAATGGCAGAGAAGGGATTCCCCTATGGAGGGAGAAGTGAGAACACTAGCAATGGGCAGTACATTGAAGTTCCTGTGTTTGCTGCAGTCAGTGGGCACTGCAACACATAGTGCAGACATACAGGTCAACACTCACACACACAAACAACACCTAAGTCCTTTAGAACCCTTCCTTATCTACTCTTCCTAACCAAGTACTAGGTAAGCCTTGTCACTCTTAAAAATTAAACTTTATGTAAATTTTTGGATATTTAGCTCTATTTACAGCCAGGGCTCTGGTTTTTGTGTTAGTCATCTAGCATCCACTAGCCCCTTGGCATACTGTGCCTAATTCAGTTACTGTGTGTTTACAAGCTGTTCAGAATTCCACATTGCCTGGAATTTTTCCACCCTCAGTGTTCAGACACCTTTCCTGGCTTCCCGGTCCCTTCCTTCCGAGCGTTCAGAACACATTCCAGCACTCCGCCTGCTGCCTTTCATCTCTTTCCCTTTTGATTTGCCTGATGGATTTTAAACATAAAATACCCAGTTTGTGCATTTTCCAGACTTGGATCAGTGCCGTCTCATTCTCTGTTTCAAAAGGCCCAGCACACAGGATGGACATTTCCACGTCTCTGTTGGTAGAAGCATAAACCCAGAACCTTCACATTAGTGACGCTTCTTGTCTGTCCTGTTTTCCCGGATAAATGTGGTTTGTTCTCTCTCTCTCTCTCTCTCTCTCTCTCTCTGTCTCTCTCTCTCTCTCTCTCTCGCTCTCGCTCTCGCTCTCGCTCTCGCTCTCGCTCTCCCTCCCTCCCTCCCTCCTTTCCTTTCTTTCTCTTTCTTTTCTTTAGTTCATTTTTTTTTCTTTTTAAATTAAATATAAATTTGGAGTGGGGAAAAGCTTTTAGGTATTTTTACGTAAGTTGATTCTGAATTCCTTAACCTAAGGTTTACCATGCTCCCTGTCATCAGGAAACCCATGACTTTCTCTTAGCAGAGCCCTTCGCATTAACAGTGGAGACGTCGTCTTTAAAGCGTGTGCTGTGTCTCAGCTGCTCATGTCCTAACCCTGTTGTCTCTCACGCCAGTTTAAATCAGCCCCAGTCCCCAGAGCCTCCCCCAGGGCCTGCTTTGATTGTTGGATTCTCACTGAGGGGCAAATTGTTGGCATCAGTTGGAGGTCTGTCCTTCCCAGAGGTGCTCACCTGGTGACAGAGCTCAAGCTCTTAAGGGAGTAGCAGGAACCTCATCTGCCATCATGGCAGAAAGTGCTAAAGCTCCCGCTGTCCTGGATGCCCGCTGTACACAGACGCCTACGGGCCAGTGCTGCTGAGACTTAAGCAGATGAAGTTACCCTGAAGCCTCCATGGTGGCTCACACCTGTAAGCTCAGCACTGGAAAGGTAAAGCAGGAGCAATGCCTTGAGTTCAAGGCTCGTCTGGGCTGCAGAGGGACACCTTACTTCCCAAGGCGTTACCAAGAGCCTGTTTCTTAATCTGTCCTCTTCAGTTGTAGCAATTCAGACTTCAGTAATGACTGGTTGAGGTAATATCCAACTGGGTAATATGAAACCTGCAAAAAATCCTTTCTAAGATCTTCTAGAACAGACCAATGTTATAGTCTCTAATCTTTAGAGATGTTGGCAATATTATGACTTTTTTAATTAATTAATTAATTTATTATATATAAGTACACTCATTGTAGCTGTCTTCAGACACACCAGAAGAGGGCATCAGATCTCATTACAGATGGTTGTGAGCCACCATGTGGTTGCTGGGATTTGAACTCGGGACCTCTGGAAGAGCAGTCAGCGCTCTTAACCACTAAGCCATCTCTCCAGCCCAATTATGACTCTTAATTGCCATTAAGTATGAATACTAAAAAATGTATACAGATTGTTTTGGAAAAGGGCTTCTTCAATTCTACTGCCTTCACTTACTATCTAGATCTGATATGGCCTTCTAGCATTGCTCCCAATTACCATGGCCTACCTAGTACTTGTCACCACCAGAAGGGAGTAATGGACAGAATATACTGTAAAGTCACCTAGGCCAGAGCCATCCCGAGCCTCCTGGTTGCGCTTCACATAACAATACCATTTCAGGCATAGCTAGGAGCTGCTAGCTTTGGAGTCCAATTTGCTGCTTTAGTTTTCCTTCAAAGCATCTAAGCTTATATTTCTAAGCTTTTCATCTCTCCTTGATATTTAAGGTGTCCAGGAACTCTAGTTATCAATTTAAACTGCAGCAGGTATGCAGACCTAATGTCTTCTACAGGTGGCTTAAACTATATTAGAGAGCCCAGTCCTGTTCTTAAACTGTCATCTGGATTCTGAGTTAACCCCCCAAAATATTTAGTAATATATATTTCAGGTCTCTGACATGTGTTTTCCATTATTTGGTCTTCTGTGCTGCAGCGCATGCGTGTGTGTGCACTCATACACAGGAGGATGCACACAGGGACTGTGGTTCCAAAAGGAAATGACTGGTGTGGTGCCTTGAAATCTGAACGTGGTCACATGTTCTAAGTGAAATGATTCCAAATACATTAGCAGAATGCCTTCCATCTTGTACTTTCTGGAAAACAGTTCAGTGAGAAACACTGGCTAACTTCTAGACATTCAAGTGGACCTGTATAAAGATAAATCACTTGAAAGCCGTTGCGTGAAGGCGTGTCTTGGAAAGGTGATGTTAAGCTGCTATAGCAATGGCCTTAAAGACGGGGTTAGAGCACAGCAGCGGCCAGCTGTGCTTCCTCTCTGCTGCGGCTGCAAAGAAGACTAACTTCATTTGTAATCAAAGACACGTACAGGAGTGAAAGGCAACCTTAATCATCAGTGCAAATGTTTGACGCCCTGGGACAGATGACTGAGGTCAAACCAGGGATATTTTTTCTTGGACGTAAAATAGAAGAAATGTACCATACACTGCAAAATTAGCAGGTCATTAGATTTTTCTCATGTTTTCTTTTTTTACCCCATTAAGAATCTGATAGGCTTTGTTTTCCAAAACATAGAACAAACCTTTTTGTGTGGTTTCAGAGAACATATAGAAGCATGTGTATTATCCCCCTTTGCAGACATCCAGACTAGATGTCTCCAGCTCTCCCACCTTCTGTGACAAGCTCTGTGCTCACTTTCCCCACACAAATCATGGACTCTGAAGATCAAATGTCAAACTTCGGGTTTTCTTCCCAAGTGCTTGACTTGTATAGTGTAAAAAAAGTTCAAAGACAGGGTAATAGGACAGGAAAAATTACTTTTAATCTGAGCTCTTTGTCACTGAAAAGTATTCAAATGTAAAAATTGCTGTTTGGCCTGGCACGATCTTAATAAACAGAAAGGCAGGATGAAACCAGGCTCTCCCCGAGACGCAGCTCCAGACTCACGGATGAAAATGCACAAGCAGATGCCACGTCGACTGCAGCCTTCCAAGTTCCTGAGCTTCTGGGGTAGTGCCGTGATTATTCAGCTGGGCTTGAGAAATATTATCTGTTTATAATTCTCTCATCATTTCATTTACTACAAGTTGGAAAATGACCACCCACATTACAAATAAGGGAGTAATTTGGCTCTGTCCTAAAATAAAAGTCTCCCATCCTCTTAGAAGCACGGAGGGAGTAGCTGTGTATCCGGTGTCTTAGATTCAGGATAATGGAGGCTGCAGCGGTGACTCGATGGCGGAGAGCACTTGCTGCCTTTCCAGAGGACTGGAGTTTGGTTTCCAGCACCCACGTCAGGTGGCTCACAGTCTCCAGGGAATCCAGTCCTCTTTGGGCACCTGCTGCACACCTGCGTATACGCGTGCGTCATATCGTGTGTGCTCAGACACACATCATTAAAGTGATGCAGATATTTAAGTCCATGGCAGTTACCCTGGGTATACACTTAGCGGGAGCCTGTGTTCCTTCCAGCAGATACCACCATCTGTAAGATCTAAGCACATAGATCTGCCCTTGTCTCGTTGACATGGGACAGGCACTCTGGAGATGTATGTTGCCCTGCTGTAGTAGTGATCTAGTGATCCCTAAGGAAGTGCATAAGTATCGGATGCTGTGGTTTCTTCCTTCTCCACTGTTAAGTTCACAGTTTGGAGAATCTAATGGGATTAGAAACTTCACTGACGGGGCTGGCAGAATGGTTCAGTGGTTAGAGCACTGGCACTGGCTGCTCTTTCAGAGGTCCTGAGTTTAATTCCTAGCAACCACATTGGTAGCTCACACTGTCTGTAACTGTTAGTCCCATGGGACCTGATGCTCTCTCTCTCTCTCTCTTCTGGCATGTAGATGTACATGCAGATAAAACACCCATCCATATTAAATACATAAATACATTCTTAGATGACACAGGTGAAGAGGGCTAACCCTCCTGACCATTCACTTAGATGGTCCCTTTCACAGTTCCTTCTGTCGTTGAAAGGCAAAATAAGGGTTAAACATTCTTCCCTGTGCTCTTCTCTCCTCTGTACTGCTCTAAACCCTCTGATCCAGTAGCTTTAAAAATGCAGTTCACTGTGTGAAAAGTATACAGGACACGGTGTCTGCACACGATCTGATGTGGCACTAGCTTTGAAAGGAATCCAGCTGTTACTTAAAAACCATAACTAGTACTTTCAGTATTTTACAGAAAGTGTATGCAGTATTGGTTTTTTTTAATAGTGTTTTATACATTCTTTGTTTCTGTCATTCCTGTTCCTTTACCTCACATCTCCTGTCCCTGCTACCTGTCTTCTTCCTCTTCCTCTTCCTCTTCCTTTTCTCAGCCCTACAACTCTCAAGTTATATGTATTCTGTTACTCTTTCCCTCTCTCCTTAAGACCCGTTTCTACTTTCATGGCTCTTCTAGTTTCATGACATGTACACACACACAGACACACAGACACACACACACACACACACACCACATATAGTTAAAATCTTATATATATGAAAGAAAGCATGCAGCACTTGTCTTTCTGAGTGTGGGTTACTTTAACTCACATAACAATTTGTAATTGCATCCGTTTTCCTGAAAATGCCCTGATCTCACTTTCCTTCATGGCTAAGTAAACTTCCATTGTGTACATCACTGTGATTTATCCAATGGTTGCCATGTTAGTGACTGAGCAGTTCAACAGCGAGCGCCTCTGTGTGGGACTCAGAAACCCTTTGGAGGCATAGTGCCATTTGTCAACTCCCCATGATGGACCACTTTCAGGAAGTTCGTACTACGTCTGTGTCCCGAAGTGGTTTTCCTCTAGCAGGTTCAGCTTCTCGTCTGTTTGTTTTGTTTTTTGAGACAGGGTTTCTCTGTGTGACAACCCTAACTATCCTGGAACTCACTTTATAGACCAGGCTGACCTTGAACTCCTACCTTGCCTCCAAGTGCTGGGACTAAAGGCATGTGCCACCACACCTGGCTTGTCATATTTTATATTAAGTAAGGTCTTTGATATATTTTAAACTGATCTGTTGTTATTATTTGCTGTTTAAGGTAAGAGATAGGGATCAAATTTTATCCTTCTGCATGTAGAAAACAGGTTTCGAAGAGTATCTTGTTTCCAATGTATTTTTTTTTAAATACTCTTGCCAAAAACGGTGTCCCAAGCTCCATGGGCTGATTTCTGGGTCCTTTATTTGCCCCATTGGTCTGTGTGTCTGTTTCTGTCCCAGGACATGCTGTGGCCACTGTGGCTCTGTGGCATAATATGAAGTCAGATACTATGATACCTGACATTGTTCTTCCTGCTTAGGAGTGTTTTAACTAGTCAGGCTCTTTTGTGGTTTTCCTATGAATTTTAGGTTATTTTTTCTAGTCCTGTAAAAAAATGCTATTTAGATTTTGGAATCATAGTGAATCTGTAGCCCACATTTGGTGATTGGGCCATTTCCATAATGTTCTGTTCATCTGTGAACATGGGAGCCTTTCTGTTGTCTAGCATCTTTAGTTTCTTTCTTTGGTGTCTTGAAATTTTCACTGTAGAGTTCTTTTACCTCCTTGGTTAGACATAATCCTAGAGATTGTCTTGTTACCGAGGCTGGTTTTGAATGGAATAATTGATTCTAATTTCTTTCTTGGCAAATTAATTGTTGGTATGTAGGAAAACTACTGATTTTTTTTTAACATAATGGTTTTGTGTTCTGCCACTTTGCTGAAAATACAGATTCAGGAGTGTTTCCAGGCTTCAGTGTACCTTAAGAAGTGAAACCTTGGGTTCTTTATGTATAGAATGGTGTTATCTGAAAATAGGGTCAGTTGACTTCATACTTTGCTCTTTATATCCCTTTTATTTCTTCTCTTCTTGCTCTAGCTAACTTTGAGGATTCTCTTGAATGTCCTTCGAGATTTTAGGAAACACTCCCTAATGTTTATGTTGGCTATAGGTTTGCTGTATGTTGCCTTTATATGTTTGGTCTGCTCCTGGTTCCTTTAAGCTACCTTGAAGACATATAGAACTTTGCCAGATGCCTCTTCAGTGTGTATGGCGGCGATTATTTTTTTCTCTCTTTAAGTCTACTTACGTGCAGTGTTACACTTACTGATCTGCGTATGCTGAACCGGCCTTGCATCCCTGAAATGAAATCATCTTTGTTCTGATGTCTGATCGCCAATGTGTCCCCTCTGTCCTGCATCCTGGGATTATTCTTCTGAGTAGGTTTTGTTTGGAGCCCTGCCAGCCTGTTGCTGTTTGCTGAGAAGGTTGCTTCTACCTTTGACTCTTTAGTTTATGGATAACTTTGCCAGTAAGCTATTTCTTGGAGACAGGAAATAAATAAGTTTGTTTTTTAATCTAGTCAGCCAATGGTCAGTTGAGGTTATTGCTTTTAAGCTTATAATTTAGAGAGGCTGGCTATTTCCAGTGGTGGCTTTAGCAGTTGGTCTGGCCTTTAGAATTGTTGGTAGTTACTATTCCCTCCCGTTAGTATCAGGGGTTTACTAGCATCCTATGATGCATAATGGATGGCTTCTCAGCTCTCCTTTGGTCCATGGCTAAACCTGTCCTTCTCCTTCCACTGTGAATAGTGTTTGTGTGATTTCCGCAGTGCCAGCTTCTTTATCATGTTTACTCTGGTGTGTGCTTATCTTGAAATGTCAAGAGATAACTTACTGGGCACAGTGATTTTGCTTGGCAGTTAGCTATGGTTAGGGCTTGAAGTATACCTTTCTGTGCTTTCTTGGCTTCTAAGTTTGCTAACAAATCTAATGTTATTCTAAATGTCGCCATTGTACATGCATCAACATTTTCTAATATTGTTTCTTAGCTTTACACTTTTGACATTTGGAACAGTTAGTGCTAATTGATAACTGGACAGGATCTAGAATGACCTGGGAGATAAGCCTTCGGGCAAGCGTGTGGGGGGTTTCTTGATTGCTTTACTAGAGGCAGGATGGCACAGTGGGTGATGGAGTTATCCTTGGCTGACTCCTCAGCCATGGGAATGGAGAGCAGGGGCTGGGCGGCAGCATGTATCCACCTCCGTCCGGTTCCTGTCAGTGGATGTGAGGTGAGCAGCTGCTTCAAGCTTCTGCCATCTTGGCTTCTTCTCCATGATGGAGAGGCCAAAATAAGCTCATCCTTTCCTCGGTTTCCTTTGTCAGGGTCTTTCATCCCAGCAACAGAAAAAGCCCAAGATAGCATCTTAGTTTAGCCATGATATGTCGTTGAAAGGTTCTCTGGTCATAGCTCTCTGGGACTTGAAATGGCTCCCTGATTTAATGTTCATTTCCTTCTCTGCCCTTAAGCTTTAAGTCACCTCCTTCTGCCCACGTTTTGGTGTTCAGAAGACATCCCAGCATTCTTGGATGCTGGTCGTGTTCACTGTATACGTCCCTTGTCCCCAGAAGATTGGGTGACAATGGTACTAGGGTACCTGTTGGGGAACCTGAGGGTGCGAGTAGATAAGTAGTGAAATGAGGGGGGATGGGAAGAGAGGAGGAGGGAAGTAAGAGTAAGAAAGAAATGATCGGGTTTGAGACTGAGTCATAGAGGAAATCTGTGAAGTCCAGCGTTCTCAGATGAGGCAGCTAATGTACAAAGTGCGGGCAATTTCAGTGGAATCCAGTGTTGGGACGATGGGGTTTCTCCCTGCTCTCCCGTGTCTTGTGTATCAGTCTCCACAGGTGGGGGGAAGGGCACAGCCCTACTGAACCAATGAAGACCTTCGGGGAATTAAACTGAGGAAAGCGCAGGACGTGTTGGCACACAGGGGTAGAGATGATAAGGCTCCTGTGTAGCCGTGGAAGTGCATTGATAGCTTCCACCCGGAATGCTCTCCTGACGCCTGTGTCTACTCCTCTGCAGATAACGTGATCAATGGGCAGGATTATGAAGTAATGATGCAGATTGACTGTCAGGTCATGGACACCAGGATCCTCCACATCAAAAGCTCCTCGGTTCCCCCGTATCTCCGAGATCATCAGAGAAACCAAACCAGCACCTTCTTCGGTTCCCCTCCCACAGCCACAGAGACGACCCACGTGGTCAGCACCCTCCCTGAGTCGGTACAGTAGTGCCCTGAGCTGCACTGGGAAGCAGAGAGTGGGCCGAAGAGGACGCCACTCTCTGCCTCTCGGCAAGCGGAGAACCACCCCGTACTGCAACTCCAGGGAAAGAGAGAAAACAAGAGGCCGATCTGCTTTTCACCGTCTTCCCACAGCGTGCAGCTGCTGGGGCACAGTTCTCTGGTGGCCGTGCAGCCCTGTGGGCAGTGTCGCCTGGTGTTGGTCCTGTGGGTCATCTTCAGAACTTCTCCCGTCGTGTGTTTTGTTCTCAGTCACCTTCCTTCAGGTCAGACCCACTTCCTCTTCTGTCCCCTGCACTTCCTGGCACAGTCAAGAGTTTTTATTTAAAGCTTAGAACACATGCTCATGTGGTTACCACCAGTTGGCGTTCTCTCTCCTTTGATTCAAATCCATTCTGATTATTATACTTGAGAAAACACATTTCAAAAAACCGAGCAGCCAAAAACATCCCACAAAGAGTCAAAACAGTTCGGAGTTTGGGTAAAGGGATTATCTCCAGTTGGTAGAGTTTATTTTTACTTGTGATTTGTGGTTCAGCCCTGGACAAACAACTGTTGTGGGGTCCCAGAATGAGCCACACACTGGAGACCAGGGAAGGGAAGGCCAGTGGTGGGATGTAAGAGGAGGGGACTCCGTTTGCATATGTGTTTAACCGTATATATGGCCTCAGTGGAGTTCAGAGCCACAGCCACCTTTCACTCTTGGAAGTCTGCCAATCAGCAAAGATCTTTAAAGGCCTCAGGGCAAATGCTTTCCTCTCATTGGGAATCCTCAGCCCAGGACACACTCCTGTGAAACCAGGCTCAGCCAAGGAACTCAAGGTGACTAGATTTAAGCAAGACTCAGTTTCCCTTAAGGACAGACAGTACACAGAACAAGCATGGCTTCCCAGAGAGGCTGCAGCCCAGTGTGGTGAAAGTCTCAGTTTCTCCAGAGAGAAGATGATAAGAACTAAGCTCTCTTTGTTGTTGCTTAGTGGAATATTTTTTAAAAAGCTATGACTGTGAACATGCCTTTAATCCTAGCTCCATTTGAAAGGGAAGGCAGACTTTTTAATATCAGCCTGGTCTACATATCAAATTCCAGGACAGGACAGCTAAAGCCGTCTAGAGAACCCACCTCAAAACAAACAAACAAATAAATAAATACAAAAGGCAAAAGTTATGTTCACATCTATTTTATTGTATTTTCCCTGATTCCTTCACCATAGCAAGCACTGTCCATTGTACATTACAAATCCACAGGAATGGATGTCAGGACTCATGTCCTTCCCGGTGAGCTGCCTCCCTTCGTATGATTTCAGGTTTTGACAACTCTTCCTAGCCGGCTGCCATTGTCAGATGATCCCATTCCAGTGCACACAATGGCGGCTAAGTCCTCTTCCTACAAGGGAAAAGAAGGGCAGCCCTCGGGGGTCGCACGCAGTCAGGTCACCTTCTGACTGTGGCCCCATTCGTTATGCCTGGCACTGTTGGACCAACAGCCGTTCCCTGGACATTACTGCTGCCTTCTACGCTAGTTAGACACTTCGGGGCAGGGCCATTCTTGCTGAATTCAGTGCCACACACAGTCCATCCTGGTTGGCTTTCTGGTGATTTTCAGACTATACCTGTTTGCCCTGGGGACCAGTCCTCTACTGGGTGCCATGGAGAAATTAGCAAATGCATGGGAAATCTTTAGGAGTAGCCACTTGTGGGAGCGGTGGGCTGCCCTGTGGCTGTAGGCAGAGGCAGTGTGCTCATTCCTGATGCTCATCTGCTGAGAGCCACAGTGTCTGCAGCCCCTCGGGTACACCAACGCCTCAGACCAAAGACCTCAACGGTGTCACAGTTGCTAAGGCTGATGCCTCTCCTACAGGTAACAGTGGTGGGGATGGCTGGAGGACACAGCCAAAGAGCAGACAGAAGTTAAGGTGGTCACAGCACAGGTCAGGGAGCCAAGGAGCTGTGGGAAGGACTGTTCAAAGCGTCCTTCCTCCTCTTCCCTGCCTTCACTGGCCCGTCCGGTTCCCTCACTACCACTCCTGAGTCCATTTTCGGTGATGAGGAATGGGGCCCTCCTCAGGGTAGAGCTTAGGAAATGAGGGGAAAGCAATTGTCAGATACCAAGAGGATCCTGCTGTTTAAATTGCTGAGAAAGCTCTAATCCCTGGGCATAGTGGGTTTAGCTTAATGTTTTTGTGCTGCCGCAGGCCCATCAGGAAGGAAATGCCACTGCTCTGGGAGCAAACTAAGCAGCCATTCAGGTCTCATTTTTTTATTTTGGTGGGATTGCTTTTTGGGGTTTATAGCCTGGAAATGTAGACGCTATGTGTGTATAAAATATATATACATATTTTTTAATTTATTAAAATGTGGGTTTTTTCAAGATTATGAAAAAAATTAAATAAATTTGAGCTATAGCAATGCTTTAGTGGTTAACAACACTTACTGCTCGTTCAGAATTCCCAGGTTCAGTTCCCAGCTCACAACCATCTATAACTCCAACTCCCAGGGGCTGGAGGACCCTTCTCCAGGCCTCTGTAGGCACAGGCACAAATGGAGTGCATATATATGTGTCCCGGTAAAACACTAGTACACATAAAAATAAAAACAAATAAATCTGATTTTTTGATTAAATAAATTCCCAGAAGTCACTCTCCCTGTTATTAGATGGTTTTGTGCCCTGGGCTGATGGTTCTGTAATGTTGGGAGTGTTGATAGAGACTGGTGGCTTGGTCTTTCATGTGCCCTGCTTTAAAATTCAGCAGGAAGGGTTGGGGATTTAGCTCAGTGGTAGAGCGCTTGCCTAGCAAGCACAAGGCCCTGGGTTCGGTCCCCAGCTCCGAAAAAAAAAAAAAAAACCTGCTAAAATTCAGCGGGAGTAACTACTGAGTCAGAACGGCTTCTCTCTGCAGTCAGCTCATAAAACAGCCTCCTTAGAACACAGTGTAAATCCGCTTCCAGGTTAGGAGGTGATGTGAAAGGATGCCTGAGAGATAAATGTCAGCAGCGCAAAGCTGGCCCTTCTGCTTTTCTCATTAGCAAGAAGTAGACGCTGGGCTGGTGACATGGCTCGGCCATGAGAGTGCTGCTGCATTTCCACAGGACCCAAGTTCCATTCCCACCTTAACACAGCTCACACGCCAGTTCCAGGAGATGCAGTGCCCTCTTCTGGCCTCCCTGGGCATCTGCACACACATGGCATTCACTAACACAGACACATATAAACAATAATAATAAAAAATATTGATAACGAAGCAGACAAGGAGGTACTCGAAAGTTATATTATGTGACTCATTCCTGAATTTTTCCAATAACTGTCACTTAAAAACAGAGGGAACTGACCTTTCCCTCATGTGCTGTGGTTCAGTCTTGTTGGGTGATGCTCCATCCTGGGCGGGCGAGCATTCCCCAGTAGTAACAGCTGCCTGGTGCTGTCAGGCATGGCTGCGGTGACTAGAACGTTTGACCCAGGAAAACTCCCACAGCTCCACAGCTGTAAGGCTGTGTTTCAGTCTTGCTGCTCTAGTATGAAACATGACAGAAACGTGCCACAGTAACAAAACCAGGAAGCATGTTTGACTTCCTCCCACATCAAAATCGTCCAGTGGAGCTTCTGCTTTAATAGCGTATTAGAAGCAGCTCTTGCACTCCTTAACCTAGAGAGCCAGCATCCTATCCAGTGACTCCCCGTTCTGAACTCATGGAAGTGCCCCCCTCACCGCACCTCCCCCCACACCCATAGCCCTCTTCCCGCCTCAGCCTGGGGGCACTGACCTCATGGTACATAGACCCCAACTTCCGCGTGAGACCTGTAGCTCCATCATAAGAATCAACCTCCCAAGCTCTCCACATAGTCCCAGCCTGGAGGGTAGCTTATTGCCACGTACAAACCCATGTTCCTTACCACCTATTCTCACCTCAGTTGTAGGCCATTGAAATTTACATAAGTAATGATTTTTTATGCTAATATGAATACCAGTCATATTTTTAACCAGAAGAAGAAAAGTAAGGCCCAGAAGGAAGATGGATTGAAGGCATTGTCATTCCCACCCTGATAGCACTTGGAAGGAAACATTTCCTCCCCAGTCCCCACTACAGGAATTGTGGGTGATTTTTAAGTAACTACTGGACTGCCTAGGAAGATATTCCCAGAGTCCAAAAGGAACTATGCACATAGAGAAAATACAGTTTTCTCCTGCCTAAGCAAACTCTATTAGTATTCTATTAGCTTATATTTTTAATAACTAAGCTTAAAACATAGTTTATTTTGGATATTACTAGAACTTTCAGCAATTCTAATACTTGTCAGGTACTCATAGAATCTATGAAAAAATAAAAAAACCGTGTGATTAGGAAACCTACTGAGTCATGGCATGGCCAACAACCCTGTGTTTGGCTAGCTCTAAGCATTACAGATTTAGTGCATGAAAAGACTTAATTATATTGGGTTCAAGAACTAAAGAGTCAATAGGTCATCTGTGAAGGTCAATAAATACCGAACTGGTGTGTTTTTTGTCCTTGGTCAAGCTGGTGGCTATAGTTAAATGAACCAGGAAGTGTGTCATATTCCCCAGGATGCTAATCCCAGACTGACTCAGCAGATTGAATGCACAGCACGAGTATGTCAGTTGAACTACCCTAGTTCATTATCACCTCTACTTCCTGGGCCGTGGCCAGGAGATGATGACAGCTACAAAGCACTGCTAGTCTTTGAGATTCTAGGTTTTTTTTTTTTCCTCATCATGGTAATGAGGTTCAGCGAAGCCAGTGGCTTAAATGGGCATAAATTCATGCTCTTCTAAGAGTGGGTGGGAGATAGACTGGGTATGTAGCTCAGATGGACGAATGCTTGCTTAGAATGCCTGAAGCCATGGCTTCCGTCACCACATAAACCAGGATGGTGGAGTGTGTTTAGAATCCTAGCATTTGGGAGGTGGAGGTGGGAAGATCAGGAGTTCAGGGTCAACCTGGGCTACGTGGGACCCTGTCTTACCATGTGTGGAAGAAATGCAGGAAAAATGTATTGTTCTCTCCCTGAGTAATCATGTCTGTTTACAATAAATAATGGCGACAGACTATTTCAAATAAGTCTTTATAATGCAATACCTGTTCTTCCTCTGAAATCCAAATAAAGAGTTTTAAAACTTTGTTGTCTGTCTGTACAAAGACAAAACCAATGAATCTTCAATGGTAAATGGTTAGTAATGAAAACAGACCAGAGACCTAAAGAGGGCCTGTGGCTTGTGGGTGTTTAGATGAAACACTCAACTTGTTTCTCTGTCCTCTGGGATGGACCAAGTGAAAATGTCCTTTATGGTGTCCAGACATCTGAACTACAATCACACCAAGGAATACAATCATCTAAAACCCACACTTTAACCTTCTGCATCATCAAGAAACCGGGTTACTCAATTACAGATCCAGTCTTTCCCAAAAGCCCTTTCCCAGCTTGGGGTGGCAATGCTTCCACATCACTGCAGCAGTGTGACGCAGGCGTGGACTGGGCCTCAGACCATGGCAACTTCATTATCTCGTTTAGGTCCTCCAGCGTGATTCCTAGGAGAGTTACATATTGGGAGGCAGTGGAGCCAGTGTTTCCTAGGCCAGTAAGCTCCAATGCAGATATTAAACCACCACATTCTCTCACCTTCTGAGGCCTAGAGGAGGCATTGGTTCTTGCCCAGAAAGAACACTTGTAATGACAATCTGGAGCTGGATATGCAAATAGATACAATTAGGATAGCATCAGGATTCTCTGAATGGCTAGATTAGTCAATGCTATCTTTCTGTGAGAAAATGCCTGCGGTAAGTGAACAGGAAAGATGTATTTCTGTCTCATGATTCAGGCCATACTTGGCCCTTTGGCTGTTGGGTCTGTGGTAGAAGCCCATGTGGAAGAAGCTGCTTATCTCATGGCAGCCAGGAAACCATGAAGAACTGAGCCTCAAGGCTCATGTCCCCAGTGACCTAACTTCCTCCCACTAAGGTCCACTTCCTTGAAGATGACGTCTTCATGCAGGAAGGCAGGTACAGGATAGAGTGAGGCCTGTCATTGGACGAGAAGGAAGGATGGGTGGGAACAAAGTTTTAGAGGAGAAGGAGCTGGGAAAACATGGCAGCAGGTGTTAAGATTCTTCTCTGCACATAGATACAGGTTCTTATGAATATTTTTAAGGGATGGGTGTGTACAGGATTTTGTGCTGTCCAGATGGGCAAATTATATCTTATCAATTGAGTCAGAGGTAATTGTGTGGTATGTCCTTTCATGTGGCGACTTGAGTTCAAGAGAAGGTATGGTGGTGGGATACATCAAGCCTTCCACAGAATTAGGATGTGTGAGCCTGGCTTGGTAACCAAGAGAACTGTGAGTGAAAGCAGCAAGGCAAGGTGCCACTCTGGAATGACTTGCGGACTGCCCAAGTTACCTTGGGGGCCAGCATGGAGCTACTGAGATAAGGATACCCCACAGTGCTATGTGGCCCATGGGTGCCGGTGGCATTAGACCAGGTCAAAAGGGAACTAAGTGCCACATGGCCCCACAGGTGAGGACACTAGAGAGGGTACAAGATACCCCACAGTGCCATGTGTCCCTACGGGTGCCGGCGCCAGTGCTAGTATGGGATAAAAGGTTTTCAGAGAGTACTTGGGGGCAGAGTGGAGCTGCTAAGATAAAAGTACTCTGCAGTGCCATGTGGCCAGCACTAGAGTGGGTTTAAAAGGTTCAGCCTTTTTTAACATTTACCACAACACTTCCTAACGATTCTGTCAACTCCCAGGTGCACCACAGGCTGGTAACTATACTTTCAACACATGGCCCTTGAAGGATATTCAAGATTCAAACTATATATAGCAAAGGCAAAATAGCATCCATTTCAGAATATACTTTAATAGACTTTAGGAAGGTACACCTCACCCAGAATGACATCTCAGATCCCTTCTGTGGGGAAGTTCAACAAAGAGAAAAGAAATGAACAGTAGAAAAGAATCAAGACCAGGCAACATGGCTAAAGTTGGGTCCTCCAGAAAGGAGGCTCACAGGGAGGACCTCTAGTGACAGAAAAGTCATGGGACTTTGATAAGCTGTGATGATGAAAACTGCTCCTCTTCCTTTGCCAAACCCTTCCATCAAAGCAGGTATGCAGTGTTCTACCACTGTTGTTCTGGGAAAGGAGAGAGTGAGGATGGCTTCAGTGTGGCACAACTAACAAAGCATGGCAACAGTTCAGCAAGACAAAGCCATGTGGTGAAGAGTCGGTAGGAACAGGAAAACAATTCCCTCCACCCACTCCCACTATCAAATCCATATAGGACTGACCCGTGGGACCTCCTGCTCTATGTAGATGTAGGTCAAGCCAGTTTTTTTAATCCCAAGGGGCAACCACAAATGATGCTTGTGTAATACATGATGTCTTAAGTAGAAGCCTCTGCTGGTACAACCCGGCAATTTCTCCAACTGCTGATTCAGATCCCAGGAAATCTACAGCAAATTTCTGTGCGTCACACTCATGTGATATGGTCTATACAATCTCTGGGAGAGAATCCTTCCTTAGTTCAGATGATGGTGATAGCTGGTGCTGACTGAAGGTGTAAGTGTCTGACAGACATTGCTCTAAGGCTTTATAAGCATAAATCACTCAAGCTTCGTAGAAAGGGTGGAGAGGGCTCAGCAATTAAGAATGCTTCCTCTTCTTCCAGAAGATATGGTTCTATTCCCAGCATCCACATGGAGAGTCACAACTGTCTCTAATTCCAGTACCAGGGGATCTGACACACACACACACACACACACACACACACACACACACACACACACACACAGGCAAAACATATATACTAAAAAGCTTTTTTAGAAGATATCAGCCTAACCATAGATATCATTATCGATATACATCACGGATGAAGAAATAGAAGGGATTGGTTTACCCAGTATCTCATGACTAGTACATGGTGAAGCCTGCAGTTGACATTAAGTCTGATGATTGGGAAGCCACAGCCTTCTTTTTCTGTTGGCCTTCGCCCTTTGAGGCCATCCATAAAGGATGACGACAGGTGACAAAGCAGAAAGAAACCAAACCACACAACATGTGCGGCCAGGGTGTTCAGAAAAGGGGAACTTCACCAAAAGGCAAGTGCTGAGGAGGCTGTCATGAGTCACTGCCTCCCTCAGAAGCCCCTTGGTGCTGGCTGCATGGAGAACAGCTGTTGTACTGGGCAACAGCCTTTGTGGTCTGAGTTCCACAGTGGGACATGACATGCAACCCTGTTCCCAGGACGCATCCACTGCCCGCTCTTCAGTATGTACTTCTACACAGTCCCCCCACTCCACCCCGCCCCACCACCCGCCTTAAGAATTTCCCTCACAGAATAAACTGCTAGTGAAAGCGTTGGACTACAAGATGGTAAAAGATTACTGATACATTGGTTCAGCAGCGAAGGATGTATCTTACAATAAACGATCATTTTTATGACATGAACCGCTTTGCAAGACTTCCTGAAGTCTATGTGCCTTTAAATGGAGAATCTTTTGAGACTAATCTTAAAAAGTGCCATCTCCAGTTGTTTACAAGCATAGCTCATAATTTTATCAATAGTGAATCAGGTACCCAGGAAGAACTCAGAGTCTTGGGAATATTCTCGGACTTTCATTTCCTAGGAGTCCCGCCTGACTTCTCAAGTCTCTGGGGTCATCACCATTGTCTGAGCACCAGTGGGATTCCTGGGCTGCTCCCTCATAGACAGTGGGCTAGAGGAACTGGCCCAGGAATGTGAACTCCTAACCACAGTCTAAGTGATGCACCAGGCCCAAGCATCTCGTGGTAGGTCGTGGGAAACTGCAGAGACTGGACAATACTTTTTCTCTTGGCGATGCTTGAACAGAGTCTGCTCCTGGTTCCATGTGGTCACCCTCTGTCCACATAGAAGAAAAGGCAACTTCTAGAGGTTGCTGGTCAGTCTAAAAGAATAAAGTTAAGACACAAGTTGATCCCAGGAGAGAGGTGGGGTGGAAGGCTCACTGGCCAGGGTCTTACCATAGCTACAGCGTTCACCCCTCATTTGACTACTGGTCCCAGGATATAAATGGTATGTCTACCACATTGCCGCTGGTTTCGAATTGCTGGAATTCCCCACTGCTAAGCAACATTTTTCACATCAGACCAGCACATTGCCCTCTTTGAGTCTGGCAGTCTCTTAGAAGACAAAACCCAACAGCCCTTATACAACCAGCCAGGTCCTTTCCATCAAACCACCAGCTGGGAGGAACTGGAAATTCGTCTTAATTTAAACAGCCTGGGCAGGAAGAAGGCTGTAGCGTTGAGGCCTTTGTTGTAAAGGGCTCTGTGGACGACCCTCCTGGTGAGTACCTCTAGAGACACATTGCAACAGGCAGGCTAATTCCTCTCCCTGGGAGTTGTAATCTGTTCAGGAGAACAGGACAGGAGCCACCTAGAAAGAGGCTTAAACTCACAGAAATTGGGTATTTTTTTTTCCCTTCTTACCATCTCTAAAAAGCAGATGTTTGTTAACTACTTGCCATTCCTGCGAGACAGTGATGTTCAGACAGGCAAGAACCCCCTCAGGGGCTCAACCACTATGTTAGGCCCAGAAATGCTATGGGCAATGTGCTCTGGACATAGGGTTGGGGCATGTTAAACTAGAAAGTATTTTGAGTTGCTTTGTTGAGTCTTTACGAAGCCAGAGGCATAGATTGTCTTTCCAGAAGAACAGGCAATAAACTGGCATTCAGCACATGTGTTGGCATGTCCCCACATGCTAACAGTCACAGAGCACTCACAGTGCAGAACTCATGACCCACCCTCACTCTCTACTCACTGATGTATGAGGGCCAGAGAAAGAGCCCAGCCTTCCCTCAACAAGTGGGCAGATTCCTGGGCCTAGCTTCCCCCTCCTCCTCTCAATTCTTCTTTTTGCCTTTTCCCTCTGCCTTTTGTCTGACAAGTTAGGTCTCCAACTATAGCCCCTAGATTGCTGCAGCCCCTAGGAACTTGCTAGAAAGGCAACTTCCATGACTCCCAAGCCAAAACTAATGAGTTAGACCCCTGTGGTAGTTTGAATGAGATTGGTTTCCATAGGCTCATATATTTGAATACTTAGTCCCTTTTGGTGGAACTCTTTGGGAAGGATTAGGAGGTGTGGCCTTGGTGGAGGAGGTGTGTCAGTGGGGGTGGGTTTTGAAGTTTTAAAAGCCAATGCTATTCCCAGTTATTTCTCTCTGCCTCATGGTTGTGTCTCAAGATGTGGTCTCTCAGCTAATGCTCTAGCACCAGGCCTGCCTGCCTACCTGCCTGCCTGCCTGCTGTCATGCTCCCCTCCATGATGGCCATGGATTCTAGCCCTCTGAAACTGTAAGCCCCAAATTAAACACTGCTTTTGTCTTTGTCATAGTATTCTTATCAAAGCAATAGAAAAGTAACAAAGACAGACCCTGAGGCTGGCTAGGGCCAGTAATCTGTTTAAATAGGTATAGAAGAATCCACACAGGTGTCTGAGAGACTTGTATGAAGATGTCTGCCCCAAGCAGTTGGAGCTAAGGACATCGAGACTCTGCCACAGGTAAATCTTCTGCAGCTTCCTTTTGTGTGTGTGTGTGTGTGACTGCCATGCTGAAAATCCACATGGGTTAGCATTCACAGTCTCCCATCCTTGGTTGGATCACATGGCTTCCTGCTGTCCCAGGTAAGTGGTTGCATCCCCAGTCAAAGAGACAGGAGTCAGGACTAGGTCTTTAAAAGACACACATGCTCAGCAAAGTGAGCAAGCATCCAGGGCTTGGGGTCTGAATCCAGGAAGGAGACACAGTGACTACTTGCTCTCCTAACCTAGACATTGGGCTTCTGTGATGTCCAGTTTGAAATCGCACCCTCTGATGAAGCAGGAAGTCTCCTGGGCTGGTGATCAGCCCTCCCTAAGAGTCAGGCTGGGAGAGCTCAGGTGTGCCTGGAAGGGATTTTGGACCTTCCTCTCTGTCCTCAGTTCCCCAAGCCCTGTGGACTGCGGGTTCTCATTCCCTTCAGCACAACTCTCTTCATACTTGTAGCTCCCAATCTTTGAGATCTATTGAAATTGTTGGGAGTCTTTAAAACTTACTGGTGGCTGGTTCCCACCCCTAGACATTCTGACTTAATTGCCGTAGTGTGTGATCTGAACACAGGAGTGTTACATTTCCTAAGATGACTCTAATGTGTAGACAAATTCAGGACCAATGAGTTAGGTCTTTTGAGACTTACATCTGATGTTTATGAAGCAACACAATTCAAGACAATCAGGGTTGAGCAGGGTTCCAGCAACACACAGAGAAAGGTGAGTTTAAATACTCAAGAGTCAAGACTGAGCAAACATCTAGCAAAGAAAGGAAAGGAGAGAGTAACTGGGGCGGGTGGCTATTGGATTCTCTTGTGGAGATGACGTCAGACATTCCTCTGCGATGTTAGAACGGGAAACACATGAAAATAACCATGACTGCAAGTGGAACTTTCTGGGAAATGGCATGTTCTTGGAAGGAGAGGAAACAGGACTGGGAGAAGAAGAAAAGAGGGGGGAGCAGGGAGTCCTGAGAGAGAGAGAGAGAGAGAGAGAGAGAGAGAGAGAGAGAGAGAGAGAGAGAAAGAGAGAGAGAGAGAAAGAGAGAGGGAGAGAAGGAAGGTGAGAGTTGGCTTTCAGGCCTCTGACCTTAGAGGAGCTGACTAGAAATGATAGACACAAAGGGGAAGAGAGAAGACTTGGGTTGATGTGAGGAATTGGTGGGAAGGATAGTGGCTGACCCAGAAGAAGCCTGAAGCAACACAAAGATGGAGAAAGAAGAGGGATCCACTCCTGAGAAGATGGAAGAATTCAAGCATGGGCAGTGACCAATCCATCCCAGCCTTAGGCTCCTGCAGTTGGAGGGTTTCCTCGGAAGAGGCTTAGCTTCTGGTCACATAGGTGCTCAAGGGAAAGAAGTAAGATTCCCACAGTGCCTTCAGTCCCTTCCCTCCTCCTCATGTCCCTGAGAGAGGACTCCATGCCTGGAGGTTGGAGGCCAAACCCTCCCTCTTGGAAATCTCCTGGGGAGAGAGGGCCCATGCTTCAAGAGTAGCCTTGGAACAGTGCCCAAGGGGCAGACAGGCAAGCTTCAGTGTCAGCTCCCAGGTTTGTTTATGGGGGTGCAGGAAAGCAGCTCAACCCCAAACCTGGCACCGGTCTCATTCTTAGATCACACCCTAGTGCCTTTGGGAAAACCATCCAGATACTGAGTCAGAGAAAAAAGAAAGAAAACAAAAACAAAAAACCCTTAAAAACAAAACCAAGGAAAAGTACACAAGCTCTTAAACTCTTGGAGGAAACATTTTATAGTGACCATGTGTAACATCAAGAGACTCCTCATAGTGGGATGATGACCTTGTAACCCACCTACTGTGACAAGCCCCTATAGAATGGAAATGCCAACCGTGTCACATGGAAGAGGGGTCTAACTTCCACTGTGCCTTGGCACAGATAGGGAGGTCCCAGCTTCACTAGTGAAACTCTCTGGGAAGATGCTGGCATATGACACACACATACCCCATCCCATTCTGCTCCCTACCATTTGAAGTTGTTCTTGGGGGGTTCAGGAGAGATGCTCAGGGAAACACATGGCCTTGTGAGAAGCCCATCATCAAATGTGTCAAGATACTGGCAGTATCTACTAGCCAGGACCACTCCTCTTGGGCATGGTGGACCTTCAACATTATCGCTCAGGCCGCACCCTCCCTTTGGCCTGACCTGCGAGCTATGTTTGAATGCTCTGGGGATTCATACTATAACTCTTTGAGCCTTGCAGTCAGGAGCTGCCTTGGTGGCCTCGGTATTTCTAGTCAGCAGTTTCCTGTGGGAAAAAGGTTCAGTTCCTGGCAGAGCTCCCAACTCAACTTTCTGTACAGCCCCCAATTTATCATGGCCACTGACCTGGGTGTCACAGAGAAACAAAAGGTAGACTGACTTCCCCGGGTTCAAAAGGCAGCAAGGCCTTGGGGCCATAAGCAGTCACTTGCTCTGAGATTTTAAGAGACAGGAGAGAAATAAAGGCCCTGGCCCCTTGGAGTCAAGAGCTTGTCTCCGGCAGAGCCACAGAGAGCAGGATGGTTTGTCCTGCAGGAATGCTGTGACCAAAGAGGGCATCCCTGTGAAGGCCCTTTCTGTTCCGCAAGTGCATCATGGAAGAAAACGGCCTCTCCATTACAGAAGTGGCCATTGTGAGGCGAAGGAATCAGCATGGGCCTATGGAGGCTGATAGGAATTCCTCTGCCAGTGAGAAGGGATAGAAGGGCAGAGTAACCCAGAGGCCACTGGAGCCTGGTGGGTATCAGGGGCTATTGAGAGGGTGAGATGACTCAAATGGTGTGGCCACCAACCTGAAAATCTGAAATCAGTCCCTGGGATCCTTATGGTCGTTCTCTCCTCCCACAAAGTTGTCCTCTGAACTCCATGTCTGTGTACTATAGCACATGTGTCCACAGATAAATGAATAATTATATTTTTTTACAATGTAAAGGTCCTATCATGTGAGCAGAACCAGAGCCAGAACATCGGTCCAAAACTGTCCTTGTTGAGTTCTGACAGGGACAAGAAATGTTCTCCAGAGACAACCAAGTCAAGAAGGGAAGCATGCAGGAATGAGAGGCCTTGACATGGCCTGAGAGGGCATTTGCTAAGACACAGGTGAACAGGTTTGGGGGCCACAGGGGAAGAGGAAGGTCTTGTGGGAGGGAGGTTTGAATGAGGCCTTGTGGAAAGGGGAGAATTCAGCCCATGTTGACTGGGAAGGACAGTTGAGCAAAGGCCAACAAGCTCCCACAGGGGCCAGGGTGGCCTCATGGCCAAAGGTCTGTTGTGCTCAGAGAAGAGTCAAACTGGCTAATAGATAAAGTCTTACACCGACAGTGTGACCTCAGCACTAAAACTGCCCTGGAGCAGTCATGAAGGGTTTAGGTGGCTCCTTGCACTTAGCAAGAGTTGTGTTTGAAGAGCCCAAGGAGGAAGTACACAGGAGTCAGCTGGCAAAAACCATGAGTTCTCTGAAAGGCTCAGAGCACTGACCTGATGGCTGTTTTTGGTTGTCTCTTTGACTACATCTGAAATTAGCTAAAACCCACATGACTGGGCACGCCTGTAAGGGATTTTTAAAAAATAAAAATTAATTAAGTCATTTGAAGAGGAAAGACCCACTTCTAAAATAGATCTTTGAGATGGCAAGATACATCTTTAATCCAGGTCTTTTGATGAGAGAAGATCCATCTTTAATCTGGGCCGCACCTTCTGCTGGTGGCCTATATAAAGGGCACGGAAGGACGTTGTCTCTCTCTTGCCGATAACATGAGTTATCTCATTCTCAACGACAAGACTCCATTCCTTCACTGGCATTGGAGCCTATTCTTCAGGATTCCGCTGTGTACTGAAGCCCATCGGAGACAGCCCAGCCTCATAGACTGAACCTTCTGCTGATAAACAGCCATGTTGGACTGGCTGGACTATGGCCTGTAAGCTATTCTAGTAAATCCCAATTCTGTAAGTTATGTTCCTCTAGGGGACCCTGACTAATATAATTGCTTTTCACAATGGTCCAAACACACCTCTTTTTCTCAGAATAGTGAGTCTATGGCCCTGGGGCAAGGAATTCCTTCTCATCTGGAGCCAAGAAAGCTTTGAGGGTTCTTTCAGTGACCGTTCAACTAAAGGAAAAGGCCAGTGCTGACGCCTCAATAGAATTAATATTTAATGAGCCCCTCTATGATCCTAGAGGAATACACAAAGGCTTTCTCCTAGCCATGGCTAATGAGAAGAAGGTTGGACATGGTCAGTCCATGTGCTCAACATGGACAGAGAGAGGCATTTGGCCAATCATGTAGTTTGAACTAAAAATGGGGGCAAAATTGTGGACACTCAAGCTTAGAGAGCTGGAAAAGTTTCCTTGTTCAGCCATGTGGGACCTCATGCAAGAGGAGTGAGCAGAGAGAAGTGAAAGGGGAGCCTCTGAGGGACCCTACAGGGTGCAGAAGGTCAACTCAGATCTCGCATCTCCTGCCCCGGTAACTAAGAGCACAGCCACTCCTCCCTGGAAACTGGTGGGTTGCCTGTTGTATCCTGGCTGCTGCCCTCTGTTGGAGTCAGGCAGAGTGGGTGGGGGGCTGACCTCTGCAACCAGCACCAGTGTGGGGAGCATACCACTCCCAGGTCTCTCCCAGCCGCAGGCTCGCAGGCGAAATGCCAGCTTATCAGAGGTTGGAGGGTGGAGCTGGGATTCCTTTAGAGCAGCAGGCAAACCTCGCATCTTTCTCTCTCAACCTCAGCCTTGCTTCTCCACTCAAGAGCTGGTTGCTATGGGGCTCTGGGAAGTTCACCAGAGTTCTCTGGCCCATTCTTGGCTCTTGGGGCAGTTGGCTGTGTTTTAGCTCTCCCAGGCACTGCCAGATTTTCCTTGGTGCTTCTAGGCCAGGCCATCTCCTCCAGAAAGAGAGCTCAGCTGAGGTCACTTGGAAAGTAACCCGGACTGGGGCCCTGCCCCGGATTGTCTCTGCCAACTAGCCTTTGTTCAGTGCTCTTTACCGCTTGCTCTCTTATTGCCCTGGCCTGTGGTCCCCAAACGTAGGAATACTATGCAGCAAAAGTTTGATACAATTTGTTTACATCTAGTGACTCTGGGAAAGCACTAAAAATGGAGCACCCCAGGGACTCTGGGCCATGACATCTTCATAACCATTGGACTTCTGACAGACTTCCAACCCTCAGTATATAGGGAAGTTCATCCTACAGCATCACACATTCCACAAGAGTCATAGATAATTTGCTCACTTATGCTTTGACTTACTCCAAAAAAAATGCACATGCACGCACGCACGCATGCACACATGCACACTCCAGTATGGCTAACTAGAAAGAAAAGGAAACACTGGAAACATAAACTAAACCTGGTAGAGAGGCAAGGCCAATATGGACACCATAAAAATCCCACACATTTCCGATGAGCCTTAAGCTTTCCGGCCCATATAAAAAGAGAACTTTGTATGAAATGAATGTTGGAAAACTGAAGCCGATTTTGAATGTATTAATGAAGGTTGCCATAGAGTATGTTTATAGTGGACATCTGGTTTTGCTTCATTTTGTTTGTTTGTTTTTCTGCTCTGCAGTTCTTCTTAAAGGAACCACCCCTTCCTAACTTGGTATGATGAAGGTGGGCTGTCGGTCAAAACCCACCCTGGGTATGAGGTAGGGCTGACACCAAACTCAGAGTCAGACACTCTCAGGGAAATCCGAATCTTTAGAGACATGGGAGCTCTAGGTGTCTAGATTGGAGGCTCCTGGGAAAGCACCACGTTCAGGGGACAAGTCACAGAGTTAAGCTGTCCAGAGCTGGCCTGCCCTGTCCTTCCCAGGGTCTGACTTTCCACATTTGCCTGGGAGACCGTGAACTGCTCAGTGTCTTTCCAATAAATTCCTTTTGGCTTAAGATAGCACAAAACTATTTTTGTGGCTTACAACCAAGGGCTTCTAAAAGCTATGAGGCTAATAAAACTCTGTGTAGAATGTGAGGATGCCCTCGGACAGCAAATAATTCATCCTGTGTTGGTGTCTTAGAAAGTCACAATCCCAGACCTTTCACTCATGCCCGTTTGTGACTTCATGAGAGTTGGGGAGCAGCTAATGAAGCCTGCGGGAAAGAGGATTAGGGTGTTGGGTTGCTCATGGGAAGCCAAAGAGAAGTCTGTGGTCAAGAGAGCTAAGTTCATCTTTAAGTAACCAAGGCAGAAGCTTCAGAAAATAATATTGACTAATTCTGCTTTCTTGTGCTCAGTGAAAACCCCAAATGACCCCATTTCCTGCACGTTTATTTCACTAGTCAAACTAAGTGTGTTATAGTGCTGTTTCCCTGGATTTCCAGAAGAGGCAGCTGGTTATCCTCACCCAGGCCTTGGCAACGTGGGATGAATGCTATAAGTCGTCTCTCAGCGTGTCCAGAGTCTGCCCTCCTTGAGCCTCAATTTCCCTAAGTCTCATGACCACATGTGTGGTCTGTGGAATGTTTATGAAAGGCCCATGGGCAGGAAGGCCGTGAGGAGAACAGGATTAGAGAACACTTAATGCTGCAGGAAACCGGTGACTTTGGTCAGGGTGCACTTTGTGAAGTCCCTTGTTTGTGTGGTCAAGTCAACTCCTCATTCATGGAACGAATCCCTAACGTACAGGCATTAGAAGTTAGACACAGTGTTGAGAGGAGTCCCGGATGAAAGAACGAGCCTCTCCTCAGGCTCGGGGGAGAGATTCGTCCCTGCAGAGACCACCTGTTCACAAACATGACTGAATGCAAGCACAGTCATCGCTGGGCTCATATTTAGGGCTACCTTTGCTGTGTCCAGGGGGAATGGGTATGGTGGCTAGGCTTACGGTCAATTTGACACACAACCAGATACATCTATCTGAAAGGAAGGAACCACAATGGAGAAAATGCCGCCATAAGATCTGGTGAGAAGGCACTTTCTTAATTAATTATTAATGGAGAAGGGCCCAACCCACTGCAGGTGGTTCCCACCCTGGGCTGGTGGTCCTGGGTTCTAAATGAAAGTGGGCTGAATGAGCCGTGGGAAGCAAGCCAGTAAGCAGCACTCCTCCATGGCCTCTGCATCAGCTCCTGCCTCCGGGATCCTGCCCTGCTTGAGTTCCTGTCCTGACTTCCTTTGGTGATGAACAGCAGTGTGGAAGTGTAAGCTGAATAAACCCTTTCTTCTCCAACGTGCTTCTTGGTCATGGGATTTCATTGCAGCAATAGAAACCCTAACTAAGGGCATCACATCACTTGGATAAGACCTTGCAGGCAGCCCAAGTGTCAAGGAAAACAGGACACAGGGCCAGGGAAAGTGTCATGTCTGCAGGGAACTAGGGAAGTATCCTAAGATGTGAAGGTAGGGGTTTCAACCAAGCTCATCTCACACTCCAGAGGACGGATCTCCAAACTTGAGCGGATCCACAGCCACAACTCAGCAGGGAGGGGTTTGGAAACTTTTAAACTCAATACTGATGTGAAGACTGTAAAAGTATTCAGAGCTGGGGGGACTTTTCAAGAGAACGTTTGAAGGATTCCTTTGGAAACATCTCTGCTGGGTCCTGCTGTCTCTCTGGGTAGGGTATGCCTCCTCTTCATGCAAGGCTGTGGGAGGATGGTTTTAAACACACATCTGGGGATACTTAACCCATGTTCTTGTTGTTTAGGGCCACAGTGGACCTGCGATTGACACCCATTTGGGCAACCTTAGATGGGAAGATGGGCTGACAGACTACTTCTCAGTACATATACATACACATTCATGTATACACCACATATACATATATACCATATACATATATCATATACATATATAATACGCAAATATCCCATTCATATTTTCCATATACATATATCATACACATATATCATATACATATGTCATACACATGTATCATACACACATATCATATACATATACATCATATACATATATTTATCATATACATATACAATTATTTAACTGAGATGAGCCTGTACTCCTAGACTTTGTGGGGATAAATAACATGTGAGAGTTTTCTGTAGGCCAGATGCGACCAAGTATGACGTCATCGTAGGTCCTGTCCAAGTGGACCATTCAGAAGGGCAGAGGAAACAGCACTAGATTTCTCCCGGTTCAGGAAAGAAAGATGGCCAGCAGGAACAGAGATGAGTCATATAAAGACAACATGGCAGAAAGTCCATAGTAAAGTACAGGGAACTCTTGAAGAACCACTGAGATGCTCAGGAAAGTTTCTGAACCCCTCAGAGACCTGGACCTCTGGGACCTGAAGAAGAGGCCATGCCTTCCCATGCTTGCACTTGGCCTCCCTACCTGTTCCTCCTCCCTCCCTCCCTCCCTCCCTCCCCTCCCTCCCTTTTCCTCATCTCCCCCACCTCCTTCTCTCCACTCTCTCCTGTAACAATGACCTTCTAAGATTCCAGTGCTCCTGCCTACAGCAGGCTCAAGTAGCTGGGGCAGCAAACTGAAATTAAATCCAGTGTTTTTTCTTCCAACTTTTTTCTTTTTAAATGTTTTTCAAATTTTATTTTTTATTTTCTCTATGTGTATGGGTGCTTTGCCTACACGCACCTTTATGTATCCCATGCATGCCTGTTGTCTGCAGAGTCTAGAAGAGGACATCAGAGTCTCGGGAACTGGAGTTACAGATATGGTAAGCTACCCTGGGGGGCCTAAGAATTGAACCTGAGTCTGGGAATCGCACTTGGGTCCTTGGGAGAGCTGCCAGTGCTCTTAACTGCTGAGCCATCTCTTCAGCTGTTGGTGTTTTGATCACAAAGATTAATTGAACAGTTAGGCATGATGGTATACATCAAGTAATTCCAGCACTTGGGAGGCTGAGGTAGGAAGATTACAAGTTCTAGGCCAGCCTGAGCTACACAGTGAGACTACATGTGTGTGTGTACATATATACATATAGTGTGTATACATATACACACTATATATTATATATAAATGATACATATATATGCAAATGCAGTATGCATGTCCCAAATTCATCACTCAAGTGAATCTGCATTGCTGCTGTTGTTGTTTGAGTGGCCATAGGACTTGTTATGACTTAAAAGTTTTTAAAGAGGTCTCTGGGCTCATCTAAGCTCTCCTACAGGAGAAAAAACAAAAACAAAAACTGAAGTCACCAAGTAAACGATGGGATATTGCAAGGAAAAACAGAGTTTCCTGGTGACCGTCCACACTCTCAAAGCCAGGTCCATCTATCAACAGCAGTCAGGGAAGGTCCCCAGGAGGGTGTGTCTGCATTCGCCATCCCAGCATGGCAGGGTGAGCAAGGGGGCTGGAAATCTATGGCTGGGCAGAGTTCATAGTACCACTGTGAAGTGTTCTTCCCAAAGCAGCTAACTGAATCCTTAGAACTAATTTTATCTTTCAAGGAAAGATAGGACTGAGAGAATCAAGCGACACGATGGGAGGGAGTGAGCAGAAAGAGACCTTTCCATAGAAAACAGAGGTCTCTTCAGCAAGACGATGGCGTGACAGAAGGTGGGAGTGTGGGAGCTGTCTCCGTGAAAGAGACTTGATCAAGATGAACCCAAGGAGCTTGCAGTCTGCTTCTTAATTGTCAGAGGCCAGGACTGTGTAAGGTGTTAACATTGTGGAAAATTGGGAAAACGGTACACAGGAAATCTCTTCTGATTTCGCAACTTTTCTGGGAATCTAAAATTAGCCCCAAATAAAAAAAAATTGTAAGAGAGGAGAGACTTAAGCTGTGAAACCCTAAGTTCAATGTGTGGACACAGATTGTCCGCACCTCCCAACTGTACGAGATGTCTCAGGCCGCTGGGAAATTAAATGTGGGTCAGTGGTAATGATCTCAAAGTACTGCCCTACACTTAGTAAGTGGGAGTCATGAAGAAAAAGACCCTTTTTGTCAGAGAGGCTTTACAGAATGCTGGCATAAAATGTCAGGCTGACTTCAGTTTAGAATATTATCAGCAGAAAAGGAAAGTCAAAGCAAATAGAACAAAATGCTAATGACTGTGATAACATGGACATGATGAATACGGGAATTCTTATACTTTCCACTTTGTGGCAGTTGATGTGTGTGTGGAGGGGTATGTATGTGTGTCTCTGTGTGTGGGGGTATGTATATGTGCCTGTGTGTGTTTGCATGTCAGTTGGGTGGTGTGTATGCATGTCGGTTGGGTGGTGAATGGGTGTATGCATGTGTATGCATGCATGCGTGTGCATGTGTCTGTGCTTGTGTGTGTGTGTGTGTGTGTGTGTGTGTTTCTGTCCTCTGTCTGTCTGTCTGTCTGCATGTGGGGAGACCAGAGACTGATATCAGGTGTCCTCTTCGGTCACTCTCTACCTTACTTTTGGAGTCAGGGTCTCTCACTGAACCTGGAGCCAGCCCCTTCAGCTAGATCGTGTGGCCATCAGATCCCTGGGGTACTTGTCTCCTCTCCCCAGCAATAGGAATATAGTCATATTCCACTTTTTATGTGAAGTCAGGGAGCCCAAATCCAGGCCCTCTTGCTTGTACAAGTACTTTACGCACCAAGCCATCTCGGCACCCTGGTTAGTGCTTTTTTGCTATTATTTTCATAATAAAAATTAAAACCAGTAAATGCTTGCTCTTTCTTAGGCTTCAGCCGTTTTACCGTGTCTCCAAACAACACTCTAAGGCAGGTCCATTACTGACATTTTGAAAAGGAGGAAAGTAAGGCTCACAGAATCTCAGTGACTTGTTTAAGGGCACGTCGCCAGTTCACACTGGGGCTGGGAGCTGTCTGCTGGAGCCTTCTGTCCCCCGGGGTGCTGTTGTAGAGACTCAGGGAGATAGGAGGAGAAAGAGGGCCTTTGGCTCGCTACCCAGGGGACCAGGAGACTATCAAGGAAATTCAAAGGAGAAGCTGGCTTGGGAAGTCAAGATAAGGAATCGATCTTCAGATGGTAATAATGACTAGTGTTGCTGCTGCTTTTAAGGCAGGGTCTCATATATCCCGGACGGCCTTTGAACTAGTTTTGGGGTTGAGGATAGATGAACTTGATCCTTCTGCCTTCCCTTCCCTCAGGCTGGGATTACAAGGGTGCACTGCCATGTGTAGCTCTCTTTTATGTTATGCTGGGGAGGAAACCCAGGACTTCATAACTGCTTGGCAAGCATGCTCCCTACTGAGCCCCACCCCCACCCTGACAGCTAATGCTCCTCACACACTTGCTTTACCTTCCTTGGACATTTCAGTCTGCCCTCCTTGTAGACAAAGGCAGGGCCGTGTTTCAGAGACAACTAGACTCAGAGTGGTTGGGAGACTTACCCAAGATCACACAAGTGCTAAGCAGGGAGCCAGGACTCAGACCCAGACCCAGAAGAAAGTTTCCTGTACCCAACATCCCTCCCTGCAGGTTGGGAGCATGGGAAGGAAGCATATGCAGTCAACTGATGATAGTCCCATGCGTTGGCCAAGCAGTGGCAGCAGAATGCCACCAGCCTCACCAAGTGACACAGGCCTCATGTAGTCTGTGCTTCTGCTCCTTGATGCTCTGCCTGCTGCTGGCCTCTGCATCTGCATATTCAGACCTTCATACTTGCGCGCTGCCCCTTCCCCGATGCCCACTGAATGCAGACTTGCACTGGCCTGTGCCAGCAACCCCTCCCTTCCCTCATATCTCTGTCTCTTCTCTGCTTTACTCATTGGCACTCATCACAAAACATGCCACAAACTGTTCTCTCTCCCCTAAAGGATGGTTTCTTACACTTTCCGTTTGAAACACCTCTGTATCTGAGAAACTTGAACACATCCCGGGCACATAGGTATATAAAATAAGAATACAGATTAAAAAGTGCTGATAATAAGGCATACGTTTGTCTTAAAATATTTGCTGTACCATTTGAGATGGTTAATGTTCATTCTCCACTTGACAAAATCTAAAATCGTCTGAGAAGTAGAACTTTAGGTCCAGCAGGGATAATGTTAAAGGATGGGAAGACCTGTCCATTGTGGGCAGCACCATTCCTTATGTAGAGGGTCCTGGACTGTTTCAGAGTGAAGGAACTCGACTGAACAGTAGCCTGCACACATTAATTCTGTCTCTGCTTCTTGTCTATGGATGCAATGTGACCAGCTATCTTGGACTCCTGCTGCTGTGGCTTCCCTGAAATGACAACTGGAACTGGAACTATGAACTAAAATAAACCCTTCCTCCCCTAAGTTGCTTTTTTTTCCAGGTTATTTTATCACAGCAATAGGGAATGAAACATTTTTTAAAGATGAAAGCAATTTTCATACTAATGAGATGGATTGCTAGTTTATTGCTAGAATATTGGATACTTCAGAATATAGAGCATCTCCAGTGTGGTGGTTTGGCCCATAGAGAGTGGCACTATTAGTAGGTGTACTCTTGTTGGAGTGGGTGTGGCCATGTTGGAGGGGGTGTGTCACTGTGGGGGTGGGCTTTGGGTTCTCATATGCATATGCTCAAGCATAGCCAGAGTGAGTCTCTTCTGGTCACCTTTGAATCAAGATGCAGAACTCTCAGTTCCTTCTCTAGCACCATGTCTGTATGCTGCTGTGCTTCCTGCCCACGATGATAATGGACGGAACCTCTGAACTGTAAGCCAGCCCCAGTTAAATGCTTGCCTTTGTAAGAGTTGCCTTGGTCATGGTGTCTCTTCACAGCAATGGAAACCCTAACTGAGACATTCTGTGTTTTCAAAGTCGATTCACACTTTAATATTATAGTCATTAATGCCGAGAACACTGCTTAGTGGAAATACACAGTCCAAAATGGGAGAATAGTACTGAGGGTAATTTTAGAAATAGTTGGAAGTTCTAACCTCATCTCAAGCCAACATTCATTTGTTGTTTATGACATTCAAGTCAGTAACTCAAAGCTGCAATTTTTGAACTCAAACATTCTGATACGATTTAATCCAAAACTATACTAACCTGACACTTATGTACTGGGGAATGGAGGCAGGAAAATAGCAAAAGCTTTTGTTTTCTATAAATGACCATATTTCTCATTTAAAAAATTGGTTGTTTTATTTATTTACATTTCAAATGTTATCCTCCTTCCTGTTTTCCCCTCCACAAACCCCATCCCACTCCCCCTCCCTCCATGACCATAGTTCACAGCCCATAACACACAGATCTCAAATCTGAGCCTCGGTGTCTCAGGGGCAGCCGTGGCTCAACAGTGCACACAATGCAAAGCTATTCTGTGCACTGTCGCTCTCCCCCACTCCCACCCCACAGTGCTCTCTGAGTGCGTGGGTGCAGAGAAGAACGGGAGGGTGAGTTGCTGGTTTCCGGTTTTTGAAATGATACTGTTAGGAATATTTTAATAGGGAAATAGGAAGTATATATTTCTCATCAATTCAAGTGCCCTAGGTTATATACAGGGTGACAAAGTGAATCAATATTCAGTCTGTATGTACGGGAAGCTGACAGCTGAGCCCATGGCCCAGGGACAAGGGATGTACCTTATGCCTGGGGCTAGCAGTAGCAAGGAAGGGGTAGTGTGTCATGCATGTGAAGGCAGGTACAAGATAGAACGAGGCCTGTCATTGGATGAGAAGGAAGGATGGGTGGGAGAAAAAGTTTAGAGAGAGGAGGAGATTGGAGGAGGCAGGAGAAGCAGCGGAGAGAACATGGAGGCCACTGTTAAGATTCTACTCTGTACCTTTATAGGTTGTTATGAATATTCTTAAGGGATGGATGTGTACAGGGCTTTGTACGTCTAGGTGGGCAATTATATCTTATCAATGGGACCAGAGGTTATCGTGTTGTGTGTTCTTTCGTGTGGCGATTTAAGTTTAAGAGAATATGTGGCGGCTGGAGACGCTAAGCTGCCAAGGAATTGGGATGTATATTCTGGCATGGTGGTAACCTGCCTTGGGAACTGGATGGGTAGAGAGATTGTTTCCAGGCTCAGAGAGAAGCCATGGCAGTGTGATATGGAATGGAGCAGAGGGAGTGAGAGGCTTTGCTGACTGAGATGAAGATTATCCACCAGATATCTTTGGGCACTATGGTGCCAGACCTAGTGCGGGATAAAAAAAAAAAAGCCTTTCTAATAATTTTACAGCAACACTTCTGGTTTTTGAGACTCTCAATCTCTCAGTCTTGATGTTTCCAAAGTTTTATCCCAACGGGATATATAGTCAAGCAGGACGTTTCCTACCATCCACCTCAGGCTGCAGTTGTTCCCTCTGAGGTCATCAGCTCCTTCGTCTGCTTCCTCTTCCCAGCTTGTGGGAGGCACTGTCTGTTTGGTCCCAAGGCAATTCATTCACTCAGATGCAATGGACTGGGTTCCCTAGAGGCTGTTCTTCAAGGCCTTCCCCTGGTCTGCAGGCAGTGGGAACTCCCCAATGGGTTACCTGACAAGAGGGGGCAAGAAGACAGCCCTCTCTCAAGCCCCTCTACTGCTACCAAGCCAAAGAGTTCTTGCATCTGCCGTGAAAGACTTGGCTACCTGTTATTTGGAAAAGTGCTGAGTGTAGGAAGCTAGCAGGTCTGGGAGTGGAGGTGTGGGCTGGGAAGCCACACAGGATGAACACGCTGAGAAGCCATGACAGGTGGGCATGGGTAGGAGGCTGAGGTGCACAGCTGTGGCTCTCCAAAGAGAGTGGGATAAACATGACGTCATCATCTCCCCGCCTCCTAACCAGGCTCTGCCTCCTCTCACACCATCACCCACGTTTCTCTGGGTGTTCCAGCTTCTTCCCGAGCACTGGGATGAAAGTTACACTGGGCACTGCAGGGGCCACACAGGGCTCAGTCTGAACTAGGAGGGGATGCAAGTCTTCCCTGCCCCTTAGGGAACCTTGTTTCTGAAAGAAAAGACCTAATAACATTGTGCACGGTGGCTTGTGCTTGGAGCTCAGAGGATGAGACAAGAGGCTTGTGAGTATGGGTGCTATCAAATGGTGGAAAGGGGGAGTAGGGACGGAGAAGGAGAGGGCAGGGGAGGAGAGGAAAGAGCACACACCATCACCACCACCCCAAGGAGAGGGGCTGTCTTGTACCTCAGTTTAGATATGGGCAGTTTGGCAAGAGAACAATCTTTTCTTTTTCTTCTTCTTCTTTAGATAGAGCCTTGCTAAGTTGCCTGGGCTGGTCTGGAATTCTCACTGTTGTAGCTCACATGGCCTTGAGCTTTCAGTGTTTCTAAGATCTCAGCTGCACACCACCTCTGAACGAACGCTTCTGAAGAACACCCAGTCTCCTTCAGGAGCAGAAAGCTAACACCTAGTTAAATGCATCAAAAATGACCTGAGAAAGGATTTTAAAATATCTCCTTTATTTTAAAAAACAGTCTCCTTTTTTTTTTTAAGTTTTAAGAACTTCTCTAATACATAAAAACTTTGCCGCCACTTAGCACTTCTTTCCTGAGCCCCGCACTCCTGCTTCTGGCTGCAAGCCCCGGAGGAGTAAACCCTCCAACCCTTGAACTCACGAACCAGAGGTTCAGAGCATGAAAGAAGGGAGTTACTGGTCAGAAGGAGAAGTTCATTTGCACAAAAATATAAATTGTGAAGGATGAGACCAGCACATACACGTATGGATTGATCTACAATCCGCATTTAAAAAAAAATAGACCCAAACTGTCATTTTACATTTGTAATATTATACAAAATAATATATTTTAAAACAACACACACCCGCCTGCACAATCTCACACACGGACATGCACACAGACACAAACAAGGTGCTAGTGGCCCCTCTGCGCTTCTTTTTGTGGGGTCAAGTGTGTCAGTAGGCAAAGATGACATGGTAGGTGACCTGGTGGCCATTGTCCCAGGCATAGAGGAGGCGGTCCTTGGGGTTGTAGTCTATCTGGGTGGTGTAGGAATACTCATTCTCAAACAGCAGCCTAGGGACAATCTGTGTGTTGGTGTGCGTGTCAAAGGCATACGAGATGTTGGCATTCCTCTGGTTATAGCTGTCCACAGCATACAGTACCCCGCAGATGACAAAGCAGTTGCCATAGAAATTCCGCCGGAGCCCAGTGCGCCACGTGGTCTCCTTCTGCGTGCTCAGGTCCACGGCATTGAGCTTGCTCAGGACAATGACTTCCTGGCTGAAGCCCTCATCATCCAGAGCTGGGTAGATAAGCCACAGGCCGTTCTCATCCACAGCAAAGTCCACATCCGAGTGGCCCTGCCACCGCCAGGGTGTGGTCTCCTCGTAGGCCACATCGTGGAGCATGGCCCAGGCAGCCACATAGCGCTGCTTCAGGTCATACTTGATGATGTTACGGGTGAAGGCCCGGTTATAGTAGAAGGCGCCATTGTACACCACATGTCCCGTTCCGATCCAGCTGTATGGAAGCTTGTAGGAATTGCTCCAGCGACCTGTGGTGGCAAGAAGGTGGGAAGCTTCAGGGGAACATGGCCTGTGATGGAACCGGCTACTGACTAGGGTCTGCATGGCTGGGATAGAACCTTGGCTCTACTACTTCCTAATGTTCTATAAGCATATCACTTGCTGTTCTCACCCAGCATCCTTGGCTGTAAAAAAGCAGGAACAACATCACTTGTTTGACTTGGACCTTGAGTGCTCCAAGAGCCTCACGCTCGTCTATCTGACCGTGATTTATAAACCTGTTGAGGGCCGAGGGGAAAGAGGATGCTTAGCTGTATTTCTATTTCTAGATTGGTTCAAGGTCATCCATATCCCAGGCGTTGGAACCGAGTCAAGAGAGCACAGAGTGGGAGAGAGAATGATAGAGGTGACCACCCTTCTGGGAAATGCCCTTCTGCTATCCATAAAGGATGTCCTGCTTCTCGTGTAGCACCCCTGTGCCATGATCAGCAGAGGGCGACGAGTCTGGGAAGGCACTGCCACATCAGAGCTGACTTACAAACCTTGTTTGAAGTTCTCCAGATTTCGGAACTCTACCAGTGTGTTGCCATAGTAATAGTTGGTTACATAAATCCGGTCATCCTTGGCTAGGGGGTCCTTCATCCAGGCCCCTTCATTCCGTCCGTATGTGTTCTGGGTGGTCGGCCCCGTGATTGTAGACAGGGTGTCCTTGCACCTTCCTAATGGAGAAGAGAGGTGTGAAAGGGTTGGAGTGATCGAATGGTGCCCTCTTTGCTCCTTAAGTTTCTCCTGGCCCCTCCAGTTGAAGTCTTGGCAACATTTAGCAGCCCTGTGTAACCTGACATCCCAGCATCATCCAATGCTATGTCCATTGTGCAGTCTGCATTCTACTCCCACAGAGCTGTCCAGAGTCACCATGGTAGGCCACCGTGATGCCACCCTACCTCCATTTCTTTGATCCTACCCTTTATTAGGCAAAAATCCAAAGTAATTTTGGGGTACTGTACCATCTCCCAGAATGTTATTCTGTCCTGTTCTGTTGAGTTCTGCCACCACGAACATATCTCTATTACAGAACATGCCCCCTCTCCTCACTCTCTCACTCTCTCTCTCTCTGTCTCTGTCTGTCTTTCTCTGTCTGTCTTTCTCTGTCTCTCTCTGTCTCTCCTCTCTGTGTCTCTCTCCCACATCTATCCTAACAAGAACATAAGCACCAAGGAAGCAAGGACTGTGGCTTTTCCTGTGTTCTCAGAACCCAGGACACAGAGTATCTGGTGTACCATAGGCACCAGCAGATGGTCTGACACTTGGGTGTGAGGATTGAGAACAGAGAGAAGAGTGTGCAGAAAGAACTCTGACAAGGACAGCCAGGAGCACACAGTTGTACCCTACCAGCCTGGAGCAGCTCTGAGTGGCATTCATGTCCCTAGTGAACTGTTACAAGTCCGTGCTTTATCTATTCCTACCAGGGACAGGCTGTCTGTCAACCCTGCTGGGGACATTGGAGGGGAGGGTTCCCATTAGCTTACTCTAGTTGTAGGGCCCCCTTTAAAGCTCCAGTTTTCCTTAGTGGAGCAGGAATCCAGCCATTCTCCTCCAAGTACCTCTTTGGAATGGCCTGGTACCCAGGAAGACCCTGCCAGACCACTAAAAGTATTTAGGATTGTAATCTAGACTAAACTGAAATGCTTGACGTGTGGCATTACTGAACACGGGCTTGGATGACACTGAAGTCACATGCAAGTACTCGAGCATGCATGCTTCTATTCCTGTATCAGTGGGCCTGGTGAAAGAGAATGACCGGAGAACCAGATACCCCTGATCTCCAGAGATTCCTCAGGGCCTTCTGACCACAGGCACCAGTAAATACCGTCCCCCCTGCCACCAAGACCTGCGGGCCCTGGAGAACAATAGTGTTGAGACAGATTAGTTCTTGACACTCGGGGTAAAAATCACATAGGTCTATGGCTTGGATTCAGTTTTCTAATTTCCAAGTGACTCTATGTCCAAAAGCTTCCAGCCTGCTGCATGAAATCTGTGTTCCAGTGATCTGAGGCAGGAGGAACCCAAGAGCTACAGCTGGCAGTGTGGGGAAGGTCAGTTGTGCCTTAGCCCTGGCTCTGGGGTAGACATGGGGTAGAACTGGGCTGATCAGTGTTTTCCAGAGAGGCTTCACAGTCAGGTGCACATGGCTGGCTTTAGGTAGCTCTGTGTGGGGTTGATGGGGTTCTATTCTGACAGAGTGGGGAGAGACCCTGTCTCCATTTGACAAACAACAGAAACCACCCACCAGTGCCTCATTCCCTCATATCTGAGCTCATTTGTTCAAGACAATAAAACAGAAGTCTCCAGCTGAGCCTGGCAGCAGGGAGATGGAAAATAATCTCATTTTCTGGCACTAAGTGGGAGCTTGAGTGCCAGCGGAGAAGCCACACTCCCGTGCCCCACCCCTACCCCCCTACCCCTGCACACTGAGATGAACCCTCTCGTGCCATCCCCAGGCAGCCTTGTTTTATGTACCTCTTTCCTTGGCAAAGTCCCACAAGGACACTGACTCTCTACCAGCCATGCCTTGAAGCCCAGTTGCCCTAGCCACACCCATCTCTCATTACACATTAAGGTGTTAATGGCTCTGGAAGCTAAAATCAATTCTTTATTTCCTGGACAGCTCCAGGGATAACCAAACCCCCAAAGGGTTCAATCTCAGCCCTAAGGTGCTCAGCGGCAGGACCTTGATGTAGGACTATCACTAGATGTGGGCTTGGAGTCAATGGCCTGGCCTCCATTTTGGTCTCACTACTAACTCAATTTGGTCTGTTGCCCCTATGATGGCGTCGGACCATAACTTCTCCACAATGCACCCAGAGAATTTGTCCTGACCACAGAGAGTGATCGGAGTGGCTGCTCTGTGATCAGCAGTGTTAACTGTCAACTTGACAGACTACGGGATTGTATGGGAGACAGACCTCTGGGAGCTCCTATGGGGGATTATCATGGCTGTGTTGCAGTGGGATGACCTGTGCACAGTTGGCAATGCAGTACCACATAGTTATTACCCAAGCTTTCTGATTGGGGATGTGTTATGATCAGCCACGTTGAGCTCTTGCTGCCTCAATTTCCCCTCCATAAAAGGTACCTAGCACCATACGCTGAAATAAACCTTTCCAGTGAGTTTTTTTTGTTAGAGTATTTTATTCCAGTAACAGGAAAATATGCTAAGACAGGCCCCTCAGAGATATCCAGGCCTTAGCTCTCCAGACTCACCAAAGTGACCTTCTATGGCCAAAAGGATGTTGTGTGATGGAGTCGAGAACTTTGAGACTAGCCTGGATTATCTGAGTTCTAAATGTCATCCACATACCAGCGAGGAAGGGAAAATGGCCTTCAAAGAGGAAGAGGCGTTGTAATAATGGAAGTAAAGCCTGATATGGCCACTGGCCACGGAATGCTGGCAGTGAGGGGACTCTGGAAAAACACGGCCTGGGTTCTCCTCCCCTGGAGCCTCTGGAAGGAACTGGACTTCTGACACCAAAGATTCAGCCCTATAAAACTAATTTGAGACTTCTAGCCTATAGGACTGCTAGAGAATAAATGTCTATTGTTTTTAGACAGCAGGCCTATGGCAGTTGGTCCGAGTGGGGATGAATACAGATGAGGTCAGTTTCTGCAACAAGGGGAGGTGTCCCTGCTTCTGCAGCAAGAGGAGAGTCCAAGCTTACAACTGAGCAAGACTGATACCCAGATCTTCAGGCAAATTTCCACATGCCGCCAAGGTACAGAAAAGCCTACAGAATGCTTAAGTCCATGCAGGAAGGCAGCACTGATGTGTGGGGCTTCAGAACATTTGAAGACACCTAGGGGTGTTAACAGACTGTGGGGCCCAATTACATCCCCATGCTCAGATGAACCTTTGAGGGAGATCTAGAATCATGAAGGAGACAAGCTTTGGGTAACTCTGTGAGAGATTATGGGAAGGACCTTAGCTGTGGGCAGCATTGTCCATGGGCAAGAATCCTGGGCCAAATGAAAAGAAGAACGTGACTTAGACATCAGTGTGCCTCACTCTGCTTTCTGACTGTAGATAGGATGTGACCGGCTGCTTCAAGACCCTGCCATCACTGTTCCCTGACACTCCATGATGGACTACATCCTCAAATGCTAGCCAGAATAAACCTTTCTTTCTTTAAGTTTGCTTCTGGCCAGGTATTTTGTAACAGCAATGAAGCAACTGATATAGTTTCAAAGCTCCCACCCATGGGGCACAGACCCTTAGAAAGAAAGCAAGAGATAGTGGAAGGGTCACAGAAGCTTGGGAAGGAGAGCTCTGTCTGTGCCCCTCTTGGTCTCCCCACAGCAGGGCTGCCATAGATGATGTCAGCAGACACTAACATCCACCAAGTGCTTCCTGTTCTAAACTTGCTCATCAGCAACGCTTCAAGGCAGACAGCCCTTGTTGTAAAGCTTAGCAGGATCCCTCCCACTCTCTGTTTGCACGTCATGTCTTAGACAAACATAGAAGCAAATGAATGCCCCCTGACCCACTGTCAGTTTGCCAACTGGCCCCTCTGTGAGGTACTCCTTCATCCCACAGGGTGTGCCCTTCCCTGTGCCTACATGTTCTTGGCCTCTCGCCACCAGCTGCTTTGCATGCTTACCCTCTCAGAGACGTCAGCATCCTCCTGTTCTCTCCAAGCCTCTGTCTAGGTCAGCCACTGAGGGCCATCTGCATGGCTCCCACCCACCTCCGGAGGCAGAACCTTCCTCCCTGGCCTCCACTGTCTCAGAGTTCCCACCCCATCCCCATGCATACCTTCTTAGCACCCACTCCCCTCCCAGTTGCTTCCTCTGCTCCCAGCGCTTCCTAAAGAGTCACAGCCCAGTCTGGTGCATCCAGTGGCCTGCTTGACATCTCTCCCTGAGTGTCCTTCTGCTTCCTCAAACCTGGTTACTACCAAGCGTATTCACTTGCTTCCATTCACATCCTACTGCACCTGTATCTCCTGACATAGCATGAAGTCCACTAACCAAGCCAGAGGCTTGGGTTATCCTGACAGCTCCTTCTCCTCCCATCTTCTTCAAGCGGTCTCTGAGTGAGTACACACATTCTCCATCCTTCTCACCCCTCAGCCCTTCCCCTCCACAGACTTAGTTTAGATGTCACTGCTGCTCGTCTGGATCATCAGTTCACTGTATTACTGAGTCACCTCTGCCTCCTTCTGGCCTGCCCACCGAGGACCGAAAGAAGTGCCTTCCCCAAACTAACATCTAAAGTCCTTAGGAACTTGTCATCTCTAAGTACCATATGAAGCCACAAGGCCCCATCCTAGCATCTCCAGCCCCCCAGCATTCAGAAGTCTTCACCTAACATGAGCCTTCGGGCTGAGCATGTGACAACAGGCTGCCACAGAGATGGGGACAACTGAAGAGCAACAGACACAAAGGCACTCAAATGTAGGAGCACACACACAGAAACACACCTCAGAGTGACCTCAGCCCTAAGAGTGCCAGCTGCAGGCCTCTCACCCATTTCTAGTCACCGTGCCAGACACCATCATGGGGGCCATGTCCAGGGATGGCTTGATGAACCTACGACCTGTGCAATAACAGGGCCCTTATTCAAGTCTGTTCCATGTTAATGCCCTGAAGCCGCCCTTCTGAAAATTTTAAGATATGGTGGTTTGAGTGAAAAATGTCCCCCCATGGGCACATGTATCACTTGCAAAGGTTATGGAACCTTTACGAGGTTCACATTTGCTGGAAGAAGCACGTCACTGGCTTTGAGAATCACCCTGCTTCCTGTTAAGTCTCTCTCCTTCCAGGGTATGGATAGAAAATGTGACCAGCCAGCTCCCTGCTCCTGCCGCCTGCTACAGTGTCTTCTGAGCCATTGTGGACCCTAGCCCTCTGGAACGGCAAGCCAAAATAAACTCTTAAGTGGCTTTGGTGGTGGTGTCTTATCACAGCAACAGAAAGAGGACTAATATGGATGTGCCACAATTTTTCCTATGCCAGTCCGTGTCGTAACACCCACGCTGCTTTCCCTCCTCTGCCAAGCCTGGTTCTTTCTGTTCCCTCTGTGGTGGATGGGGTTCCTCTCTGTCCTGTGAACCTGCGATCCATGGCTGCCTTTGGATAGAGAGCCCCATAGCAGAAGTGTGCACATGCATCTGACGCTTGCCGTACCTCCAGACAAGTTTGCCACCTCCGCTGCTGGCCCCCTCCCATGGCCAGCCCCATTGTGGGAATGATCGTGCCTTGCTCAGCCTGGAACCTCATGGCCTGGCACCAAGGGGTGTGGCTTGATGTGCAAACGGACCTATCCTCCTTGAGGGCCTCAGACTTTGGTCTGTATATATTTAAGGAAGCAATTCCACTCTATAGACTCATTTCTGAGGCCCATTTCAGGAGACAGCCAGATTCCCTGTGAGCTGAAGGCTGGGTTACAGGAGTTATTAGATTTTATAGCCTGTGTCAGGGAGCTATCTGTCTTGTAGGAAAAGTCTTAGAAGCCACAGAGGCTCTGGAAAGCACAGCCCCAGCCCACGTCAGCATCCTTCTCCCTGGGTGTCCCTGGAGTAGCCTCCTTGACCTAAGGCAGGCAAGCCTAGCCCCTCACACCACTGCCAGAGTGGTTGGCCAAGCCCTGGGTTTTCTCAGGCTGTGTGCTCTGTGGGGGAGACATTCTTTACAGATCATGATAGATTCAAATTCGAGACAAACACTTGCTGCTATGGTCATAAGCTGACTGTCCTCTTTGTCCTTCCTCCCCCGCTGCTGCCCCTAACTGGCCCTTTCTAAAAATCACATCAGACTTGGCACTGATAAAGTCTAGGAATCTGCCGAGCTGTGGCCATTTAGCACAAGCATTCTAGTTTTCCATGGCAGCAGAGCAGAGGCACTGGGCTCCTGGGTCCTCAGTCTCTTCAGAGCCCAGGCTGCCACTCGACCCTGCCAAGCTCTCCCCTCTCCCTGTCTTACAGCTAGCTATACTTCAGTGTCCAATAAAAACCAATCCCTATTTACTTGTGTTAGAAATTTTCTTGAGGATTTAACACTTCCTCGAGGATAGCTCTGGGTCTCTTAGGCCATTACAAAATCAGGCCTGAAAACCTGGGTAAGATATTCCCCTTTGGAGACCATGGAATGTTGCTCATAGGCGTGAGGCCCCGTTTATCCCGAGCACTACATAAAACCTGAGTGTAGTGCTGCCCACCTATAATTTCAAAACTCAAAAGAGTCAGGAGGACCAGAAGATGAAGGCTGAGGCCAACATGGGCAACACTGCCTTTAAAACTACAGGGCTCGGTTAGCCATGGTGGCGTAAGCCTTTATTCCCAGCACTTGGGAGGCAGACGCAGGAAGATCCATGTAGATCCAAGTGAGCCCGAGGTTAACCAGGGCTATGTAGAGAGACTCCCGTCTCAAAAAAGAAAATAAAAACAAATAGAAATAAAAAGCACATGGTAATTCATCCATACCTATCATCCTAGCACTCAGGAAACGGAGTTAGTGAGATTGTGAATGGTAGGTCCAAATGATTTTTGTTTTGTTTTGTGATTTTAGAAAAAGAAAAGGGGGGAAAAACATCTTAAACTGAAAAAAAAAAAATCAAAACTGCCAACCCTCCCCCCAAACCCAAACAAACAAACAAACAACATAACAAAACAAACAAAACACCAGCAAACTACCTTTAAAGGCCAGTGCAACTCGGTGGCCTTTTCTGACTTTTACTCAGTTGATGACCGGGAGTATCAGCACACCATCCTTGCTTAGCCAGGCACAGGAAAGTCACGTGTTTGCAGAGAAGGTTCTAGTAACCAGACCGTATCCACCCTAACAGTGGCCAATGGGAGGCGCTTGACGGCAAGAGACGATTAGAAGTAATTAGCCAATGAGCTAAAGAATTTAAGAACCAAGAGGATAGGAAGGACAGCCACAAAACTCCGCCATCCAGACGTGACTCGGCCCTGAACACACATTGGCTGTTAGCCCATCACCATTTCATCATGGATAGAGGAGGTGACCATGAGGCCCCGCCTCTCCCTGAAGAGCTGTTGGGGGAGGGGAACTAGTCAGGAAGAAGGGGTTGAGGGGGGAAAAGGGGATAGCAGGACATTAGGGGAGTGGTAAATATAACCACAATCCATTGTATGTACGTGTGAAATTTCTTCCCTAGGTTACACTCTCGGCCTATTCTTGGCATCTGAACAGCATACTCCATCTCTGTCACTGTCTAAGACTATTTTTTCTGAGTAAATAGAAGAGGTGGGAGCCCTCTGCCAGGAACTATGAGCCTCAGTCCAGTCAAACAGAACACTGAGCAACAGGAGAACATGTATCCCCAGTCTCTAGCTCCTGTCACCAGGCTCATGGCTGTCAGGATACAGAGGTTTTCCACATGCATGGAACAGCTGAGCTACTAAGAGAACCAAGACTGGAGAACTCCAGATAGGTACCCATTGGCAATTACAGTGGCTTAAAGTCCACTGGTGACAAAAACTGGGGAGGCAGGTAGGAGAGGCTGGGGTAGGAGCCAGCATGGAGACAGTGGGCGACTCCCCCTTTTGCTAGCTTGTCTATGGAAGAAGAGGCTCCCAGATTCGAACCCCATGCATGGCCTTATGACCAAAGGTAAATGGGCCTCATCTGCAGATTCTCTTCACTGTGAGTTTTCCAGCTCCCTGCACAGGGCAGTAGGGACAGACAGTCAAACAGCTAAAGGAATTTCCCCTCCCACTCAAGGGTGCCAGGAAGCTGAAGGGTGGAGTGCGGGCCGATGGAGCTGGGAAGGTGCTGGGTCTGGAGCTGTAGGTTCAGGGCAGCCCTCAGCTAGGGTAAAAGAGAGCTCTCTACTTAAGAGTCTAGCACATTCTGCAGACATGAAGGGGGACCCAGGTCTTTGAGAGTGGAAAGGCGGAGTGGAAGAGAAAGGAAGGGAGGGGAGGGAGGGTGGGGACAGGGAAGGAGAGGAAAGGAAAGGAAAGACAGGAGAGATAGTGAAATGCAAGTGAGAAGACTGGGGTTCAGGTCTGCGGAGTCCACTTAAAAGTCAGGGCAGCATGTTAGTTACCTGAAGCCCAGCACTCAGGAGGCAGAGCTGGGGATTCCAGGGGCAGGCTGGCTAGCTAGCTAGACTTCGCAACCTCCCAGTTCAGTGAGAGACCCTGCCTCAACAAATAAAGCGGAGTGCTATTAAGGAAGGCTCATCATGTCAACTTTGGACTGCCATACGCATGTATGCGTACCTACATACACATGTGAACACACACACACACACACACACACACACACACCAGAGAGAGAGACAGAGACAGAGACAGAGACAGATAGATTGACTGACTGACTGACAGACGGACAGGCAGCCAGACCGCACACAAAACACTTTCTCCTTCTCCAGCCCAGTCTCTGCCATCCAAGAGCTGCCTTCTTGCTGGTTTTCCTGAGATCCTATCCTAGGGAGTCTTACTACCTATGGTTGTTTGAATGATAATGCCCTCCATAGGCCGAAATGTTTGAATACTTGGTCCCCACTTGGTGGAACTGCTTGGGAAGGACTAGGAGGTATGGTCTTGTTAGAGGAGGTGTGTCACTGGGGAAGGCTTTGAGATTTCAAAAAATGTTTGCCATTTCCCATGTTCCCTCTCTCCTTACCTCCTGTTTAAAGGTCAGGCTGTGAGTTCTCAGCTGTTCCTGCCGCCATGCCTTTGCTCCATGACCATGGACTCTAACCCTCTGAAACCACAAGCTCAACGAAATGCTCTCTTTTATACATTGCCCTGGTCTTAGTGTTTTGTCACAGCCACAGAAAAATAACAAAGGCACTACCTCTCTCTTACTTCCACTCTGGCGTGTTTCTGAGACTTTCTCCTGATAAGCACCCCTTACTATAGTACATCCTTGCAAACTTCCCCGCAGAAAACCACAGAACACGGTGGAAGAAAAGATACTTGGCCAATTGCTAACTTCATTTGAGGCTCAGAGAAAGGTGGAGCTTTGCCAAGGTCATAGAGCCAGTGGCAGGGACAGGGGAGAAGGTACAGAGGTCAGATATGTGGCCTTCAGCAGGCGCTCCCTGTGCCGCCTGGAGCTAGGGAGACATGCTGAAGAGGGCCTGGGAACAAGGCTACCCAAGGGATGGGAGCCGTGGCTTTCCTACATGTCTGACAGAGCCGCCACTCGGCAGCATTCCAGTCCAGTCTCTTAAAGAGTGGCGACTTAATGAACAGTTGTAGTTTTCTTAAACTTTAATTTACTTTAACTCTTAGCATAGAGTCTTGCTATATAGTCCAAGTTGGCTTCAAACTTGAGCTCTTCCTGCCTTGGCCTGCTGAATCCTGGGATTTCAAATTCATACCCCCAACACCCGGGTAGTCAGCTGTTTTCCATAACTATTTCTATGTTCTGCACCAACCCCTACTCTCCTGTCTCCTTTTTCTTTGTGGCCATGGAGCTCTCTGGAACAGAAGGCCTATCTTCTTCATGCTTCTAGAATATACCTTGTACCACCGGACCTGTCCATCAGAAGAAATCTCTCTTTTTCTGCCTTGAACATTCCGATTCAGCCTCTGAAATCAACTCCCATGGCAACCCCCTTCCCCAACACCTGCCATGCTTCCCAGCAGCTGGCACAGCAGCTGGCTCTGCTTCCAGCTCTTTCACCTCCGTCAGAGCATGGCTCAGCAATTCCCTAGCCTCCCCTGTGCTCCCCGGCTCTGGGTTCACTCAATTCTACACGATGGCCTATGCTACTACATATCCCCCAGTTTCTTAGTTAAGGTTTCTATTGTTATAATAAAACATCATGACCAAAAGCAACCCAAGGAGAAAGGGTTCATCTGGTTCATCATTAGAAAAGCCAAGACAGGAGCCTGGAGGCAGGGACTGAAGCAGTGGCTATGGATGGGTGCTGCTTACTGACTTGCTCAGCCTGCTGCTTTCTTGTACAGCTCAGGACGACCTGCCCAGGGATGGCCCCAGCCATCCACAGTAAGCTGGACCTTCCTATATCAGTCATGAATCAAGAAAATGCCCGAGAGACGTGCCTATAGGTCAATATTGTGGAGGCATTGTTCTCAGTTGAGAATCTCTCTTCCCAAAGACTCTAGCTTATGCCAAGTTGACATAAACTAACCAACATACCTCGTCCTACTTTGCTTTGACTCTGGGGCCACCCCAATAAGAATCCCCGTGGCCTGGTAACCTTACTGTGGTAAGCTTTATTCTGTTGCTGATGGACACTTCAGGACTCACCCCAAACTCCCTGGATAACCCCACATTTGGAAAAGTTACCCATGGCAATACGGCGTTCATTTTATCCATTCACACGTATTTCACAAAGGAGATTGCTACTCTCATCGTTGACACATTTACATATGAAATACTTCAGAAATGTTCCGACAGCACCTCATGGATAAATATGGTTATAACTGCAGTGCAATACAAAATCAATTAAAGTATAAGATTTCTTTCTTTTTTTTTTTTTTACAGGCTTTCCTTTCCTAACTCTATAGCATAGTTCTCCAATGTTAACTCTTCAGCGACAATGTCATGTTACAACTTCAAAAGCTTGGCCATCCTGCTAGATGTGAAAACCAACTCCTGGTCAGAGACAGGCACCCCTTGGCCTTTCCTGTGTTGTGTTGCTTTGGCAGAGCCAAGGGTAAGGTCCAGAGCGTTGCTCGTGCAAGGCCAGGGCTCTACCCCAGCTAGAGGCCTAGCTTCTGAGTTCCTGCTCCTCCACCAAGTCCGCTCTAACTTTTACCAATATGACTAGAGGAGCACCAGTGTAGGGAAGAAAGACTTACCTATGACATTCCGAATGTCATCTTCCTCTTCTGGGCTCAGTATGGGACTAGCAGAGGTTGCTTCCTGCCTGGCAGTCCCCTCTTCCTCTGCCATGTCTGTACCAACTGTGTCAGGTGACATGGGGACCAAGTGTAGAGCTTCCACAAATATGTCCCCAGGAATCATGGCTGGAGGTGGCTGGATGGCTGTGTGGGCCACGGTGGTGGGTGAGACTTGAGTAGAAGGCATCACCCCCATGGTCTCTGGAGACACTGTGGTAGTCTGCGGGCTTGCCAAGAGCTGTCTATCTGGGGCCTGGGAAGCAGGGTCAACAAGGCTGGGTGCTGAGGCAGAGGCCTGTGCCGGCTCCGAGGATAAGGCTGTGGCCTGAACACTCGCGTCAGTGGACACGGCAGCAGCGTGACGAGTGGTTGCTGGCCTGCGGGTGGCACTCATCAGTAGGTCCTCCTGTCTTAGGAGCTGATCTTCAATGAGCAAGTCCACTCCACTGTCGCCACTGAAAAGTTCCTCATCTGTGGGACAAACACAAGTTTTCATTTGTGGCACAGGACAAGGAACACTCTGGACAAGGACCTGCACGTGAATGAGGCTCCTTGCTCCAACATGGCAGGGAGCTTGGGGATCGAATCCAGCCCGGATTTTTAACCTGGTCACTTGTATTTTCATTTTGGAGGTGCAACCCATGGCTGTGAGCATTTTATGCAAGCCCTTTAACTGAGGTCCATCCCAAGACCTTCCGGCTGGGGACTCAGGCATTGGCCAGGAACATGGGGAGAACAGTGTCTTCCCTTGAGAGTCTCTGAAGAACTTGTTACTATCCTTACCCCAGCCTTGTGGGGCCTGGGGAGGAGCAATCATGAGCTATGAGCCTGGGCAGCTCACACCTGCAAGGTTAGCACTTGGGAAAGTGATCAGGAGGATTGTGAGTTCAAGGATAGACTGGAAAACAAAAGCTAAGAAACATTTTAGAGAAAGAAAATAAAGTCAGTAAAACTCCTCAGGAGTGAATAGAGTGGGTGGGCAGAGAAGCCTGAAAAGTTAACAGCAGAAGCAACATGGAGGGGAGGGAGGGGAGGATTTATGGGGTGGGGAGTAACAGTAATGTGAAGCCCTGGGGCCCAGAACAAGGCTGCTGAGGCTGAGGAGAGGAGGCCAGCGTGGATACAGCAGAAGGTATGAGTGGGATATAAGGTCAGAGGTCAGAGGGAGCCAGCACTCAGATCAAGAGCAGCCTGGGCTCTCGGCACAGAGTTCGGTTTTAATTCTGAGTGAATCGGGTGAGGCTGAAGGCTCCTGAGTAGACAAAACGTGGAAGGCGAAGATGTATTAGAGGGGACACCGAGTTCTAAGTGCAAAAGAAAGAGCTAGAAAGCTAGAATTCAGAGATTCACTGAGAACAGTGGGAGAGAGATGTAGGCAGTGGGGCAAGGAGAAAATACTCTAAGGGCTGGACTGAAGTGGGATGGAGAAAGAGAGGGAGGAGGGTGGGGAGGGAGGGAGGAGAGAGAGGGAGAGAGGAGGGGGAGAGAGAGAGAGAGAGAGAGAGAGAGGCACCTTGGAAGGCTGTTCCTGAGACCAGAGGAAAAGAATTGGCTGGGGCAGGGAGGGACAGGTAAGGGCTGAGCGGGTAACAGTGGCTTCCAGGAACATTGGGCAAGGAAAATAAAGATGGCAGGAGACATGGATGAATAGAAGGAAGCTCGTCTATTCTTTGTGGAAAGGCAGGAAGGTGAGGGCTGGGGAGAAAAGGTGTTGGAAATTCAGCAAACCTGAGGACCTTAGAGAGGAGCAGATGGCAGAGCCCACCTAGTATCTCCATGAAAGCCACTCTGCCCGAGCTTTGGTTTCCCTATCTGTAAACCGGAAGGACGGATCAAAGGGTGCGATGTCCCTCCAGCTCTCCCGTCCTTCGCCACAGCGCCTTCGAAACCCAGACAGGTTAAGTACCCTGACCAAGGCGTCTCAGCACACACGGGGATCACTGCAACCCTGCACTATGGATGGGGCATGGAATCCAATCTCGGTGCAATCAGATGGTTGCTTCCTCCCTCCTGCCTCTGGGACTGTCCCTCCGACCCAGACTCACGCTGATCTTCTATGTCATTTTCCTCCTCAGAGACCTTGGCTTTATAGTAAGTGATCCCCCTGATGACGGTGGGCTTGGAGGCCAGCCGACCTCTCAGGTGCACCTGTCTCTGCGAGGGCTGCTGCGGCTTCATCACTGTAGGCGGGGCCAGTGGCTGCGTCCGCAGGAGTTCGATGGAGTTGATCTGCTGCGACACAGTTTCCTCCTGCAGAAACCTCTCTTCATACTGTTCCTCAGAGGGGACAAAATGGGAGGTCAAGTCACTCCCTGATCAGAGAGATGGGACAGGATGAACAATGCTGGGGCAGAGGCCACAGTCAAATATAGCATCACTTCCCAAGACAGCCATGCCCTGTGCAAAACAGGACCACATTAGCTGTACAGATCTAGTCCGGTCACTGTGGGCAAACTGCCCTCTCTGCCACCTCAGTGTGCACCAGAGGGGACAAACGAGGCTTTCGTTCTGACCTTTAAGATCCAGCCTGAAGAGGACCCAGCTTGCTCACTTCCAACCACATCTCCTGTTGTCGATGCTTGCTTTCCTCATGAGGAGAGTTTAACCAAATGGTGCAACGGATCATGGCCCTCCCTAAATATGGGTGTTTCTTTGGCATGAGGTAGTGATGGGCAGCTGGAAAAAAATGTACACACATCTTTGCCAATCCCCCTTCCCTGGGGTAAAAGAACTTCTCAGGAGAACACGAAAGATACTAGTACGCCAGCTGTGTCCTTAACGGTGTCCAGCCTCCATACCATCCCTCAAGCCTCTTGTGAGGTAACTTCTACCAGAAGTATGGGGATGCCTACTCGTTGCTGGTGCCATTTTAGTGAGCACCTATCATGGCCAGCCCACGATATATTATTTTTATTTCTCATAACAATGGATCAAGGTGATGTTACCAGCATTTCATGGATAAGGACAAAGCCGTTTAGTAACTTAGTTGAAGCGCCACCTGGCAAAGTGGCCCAGAGGAACACAAATGAAGTCATGCAGACATCAAGTAGGCCCCACTGTTACTTCTTGGACCCGTGTTCCTCCTTACATTAAGCCACATTGTTGTGACCTCAGGTCTACTTCTTTGCCTTCCAAAAAGTGTCCATGTCTTCAGGGCTGTGGTCTGGCAACTGCCCAGTGGATGGATGTGGAAGATGTTTCATTTCCCAGTGGAAAGAGCTGCCCAGGAGGCTAACAAGAGGCTCTTGCCGCAGCCCCTACCTCAAATGCCCAGGGGCATCTAATTGCTGGCACTGGTTTTCCTCTGTGTCAGAGAAGCCAGCTGTCATTTCTTTGTGGCAAACCCCAGGAACTGACTTTATTTCCAGGCTCTCGGGAAAGGGCAGGGACTGCAGCTTTTTGTCCCAGCCAAGGATATGGAGCAAGACGGTGGACAGCCTTTGCCAGACAACATATAATTTCCTTGGATTCGCTGGCGACAAGTTGAACTGGGCGGCCACTACCCCTACCACGTTTTGATTGCCTCTCTGTTCATGCAAGAGTCTGCCAAATGATTTCACCTCCTGGCATCCAGTGTGTTCCCACACCCACTCTGCGTTTTCCACCACCAACCTAGTCTCCAGGCCTCCCTGCCAACCTTCTAGACAAGGACCGTGTTGGAAGACCACCTTACAAATAATCACTGGCCACTCCAAGAATTGTCTGACATCATCTGCAAGAACCAAAAATAACCAGCTAGAACCATCTCCCCCTGTTGCAGCTTGGTGCTCACCGAAGACACAGGGCTGCTGCATACACACGGAGGGAACGAGCCTACCCATACCTCTGGGCGTTCTGCATCTCCCTCTGTGCCTCTAGCCTGCCTGGGTGGACTGTGCTAACTTCAGCACTGAGTGCTGTGGGGGACTCAGGGAAAGACCGGGGAGGATTTTGCTGAGCAAGGAGAAAAAGAGTTTGATGTGTTCGATTTGGTTTGCAGTTTGCCCTCGGGAAATCTGAGCTGGGTTCTTGAACATACCACAGAATGTGTCATCAAGACACCAGACCACATTCTCCAGCCTGGCTGACTGGGAGGCTGGAAGCAGAAGGCAAGGAATTCTGGCTGCACTGGGCAGTGGGGGCTGAAATGAGAGGGGCGGGACCCAAGTGTGGGGGGCAAGTACTTTTATGTCCCTTTCTGGTTCCCAGATCTTCTGGCTTTGGGGTGATGACTTCAGGTTCCCTCGGGGGTGACCCACCAGACAGGCTAAACACATGTTTCAGTGGCCAATATGTAAGGGACACTCAAAAATGGGAAATATTATTTATGAAGGAATGTTTCAAAAGCATCAAAAGCCAGGTAATTGACTATTGTTCCTCAGGGATTGGCTTCTTGGGGAAGCCATACTTTTCCAGTGCTTGTTGTCTCCAAGTCCCCATCTGTCATCTTGCCTTCAGAACACATGTACTCAAACGTTCCCAGGCCCACCATGTATGCCCCCTTGGGACCACTACAAAGAGTTTCTTTACCCAAGAATTCTCAGCCTGTAAGATGGGAAAGCAATTCGGTTTGTAGAGTGCTTATCTTGCCCAAAGTCCTGGGTTTGGTCCCTAGCACCACATAGACCAGGCACGGTAGTGCACACTTGTAATCCTAGCACCTGGGAGTTGGAAGCAAGAGAATCAGGAGTTCAAGGTCGTCTTTGGCTATATAGCGAGTTCGAAGCTAGTGTAGGAGAGATGATGCCCATCAACCAACCTAACTAAGAGTTCGGAGCCTACACACAGAGCATTCAGCCCTCTCTATCCAAACTCACGATGACCCAGGCAACAGAGTCCCACAAAGCAATGTGGCCTGCTATAAATCGGATCTTAAGACCCCTAAAGGTCTATTTACTGGAGACTTGGTGTCTAGCTCATGGTGCTATGAGGTGGTGCAAGCTTTAAAACATGGGGTTTAGTGGGAGAAGTTAGGACATAGGGCCCTAGCCCCTTCTCCTCCTTTGCTTTGCCATGCCCTGGGGAGACTGGCAGAACTGTACCACATGCTCCCCACCCAAAGCAGTGACAATGAGCTAAAACTTCTGAAATCAAGTCTTTTGACCATTCCTCTTTTTTGGTTGATTATCTCAGGTAATTTGTCACAGTAACAGAAAGCAGAAGAAACATACTTCCCAACCTTTTATACATCACAGAATGCAGATCAGTCTCTAACTAACCCAGGCTCTGCCCAACACACACCCAGCACAATTACCCAGGACACCACTGCGTCTCAGTTCTGCCATCCACTACAGACCCAGAGGACAGTGAAAGTGAGGCTGGTCTCAGAAATGTTGCTGTCCCCCTATAGTGCATGGAAACATATTTAACCACATAGAAGATTTTTATCTTCATCTTCATCATCATCATCACCACCACCACCACCCCATCATCACATAGTCCTGTCTGTGCTGGAACTCACTATGTAAACCACACCAGCCTCAAACTCACACAGATCTAATTGCCTCTGCCTCCCAAGTGCTGGGCTTAAAGATGTGTACCACCAAGCCCAGCTAGTAATTTTTAGGAGAAGGTCACCAAATGAAGAGATATTTTTATGCAAGCAGGTCTGTGGCATTACCCAAAACTATATTAGCCATTACATACAGGGCTAGCATTGTGGTAGGGACACAAGTGGGTGGAAGGAACAGGGGTTGAAAAGCTCTGTGCTACTCTCCAGCTGATCCAGGATCTATACCCATCTATCGGTAAGATGGGTTACTGACCTGTGTCTGGCCTGCTTTCCAGAACTTCAGTGATAACCAGACAGTGATGAACATGTATAAATAAGTCCCTTATAAACAGGGGGACCATATCATTTATTGTCTGCAAGCTGAGGCATTTCCAAGAGAGAAAAAGTGTGGTGTTAATAATGATGCTAAGAGAGATGCAAATGTAGATGGTCCCAGGTAGGAGCATGTATGTCCTCCTGTAAGGGATGCTCAAGTGAGAAGCACGGGATATCATGAGAACAGTACCAAGGCTTAGAAGACCCAGATTTGAGTACCAGCTTCCGCCCTTACTGAATTTCTCTAGCAGTCCATGTTGAGTGAAACTGGGCCAAGTCCTACCCATCACACCTATGGAGCTGTTACACAGAGGTGAGACCCTGGATGAGGAAGGATTCAGTCATGAATCCTCTTCAGCTCTTCCTCAAGCTGATCTCCCACTTCCAGGCCAAGGAGATGCCCTGGCGAGTTGGGGCCGTACCTCTGGGTGGGCGTAGGCTGCGGCCGCATCCCTCTGCAGGGCTGAGCGGATGTCTGGCATGTTCCCTAGGATGTTGTCAGAGCAGTTCTCCTTGCCTCGCTTGTTCAGCTCCGTTCGGATTTCTTCCACATCCTCTTTGATTTGCTCATTCTCCTTGGTGAGGTTTTTAGAGACTTCCTGAGAAGGAAACAGTTTTTGAAGAAGGGTGAACATTAAAATGTTTTGAAGACAGACAGTAGGTAACTAGCAACTTTGAGCTATTCAGAGGTGGGATGGCTTGGAGCATGGAGATTTGCAGCCCCAGATGGAGATGGATCAGAGAATGGAGGTAAGACGTGGGAATGAGCTTAGAGTGGGTGATACACGGACCTGGGGATGTCTCAGAGGCTGGAGCCAATGAAAAATCGGGGCCCATACTTATGCCTAGCCCTGTACTGGCAACCAGTGACAGGCACTCAGGCAGTGTTTCCAGACCCAAGTGCTAGAAATACCCAGGCTACCATAGCTTCATTTCTAATACCACTGCCATGGCCAGGGTACCCAGCTCTTTTTGGTTATTTGTATATGGTGTTCCTGCCAAGTGATGAAGAACGATGCCCACGATTCCGTTCACTCACTCAAGTGAATCAGTCGTCCGGCGTAGAGAGGAAGGGTATGGGAGTGATTTTAAATACTGTACTTACTTTGCTTTTCTATGGGCACCAACGCTTCATCCCTGCCCCCTTGGATCACCCATAGAAAATGGATAGGCTGACCTCAAACTTTCCTGTCTGCACGTTTCACAGCTGCCTGAAGTGACCCCACGCTGGCAGCTGCCAGCCTCTACCCCTGATTCACACCAGGAAGAGTCAAAGCCACATCTTGGTCAGCTGGCACAGAGGGGGCAGGAAAGGCTCCGAGTGCCCCTGGAGTCCTCGTCTCAGGGGGCTGGCTGTTGTCATGGAGGAGAGACACTGTTGCTGAGACTCTGCATGCCTGAGAGGACGGTCAGAACATCCAGGCAAGGGGACTGTGGAAGGCAGGGGCAGAGCTGCGGACAGTGTAGGTGGGATCTGAGTTACAGAGAGTCCTGCTGAACTGTAGTTAGTTTCAGAGAAAGTGACTTCATAGAGTCCTACACTAGGGTTCCATGAATATCTACAATGTTCTACCGGGGCTGCTGCAGAGAACCTGAGTTCAGGTTCCAGCACCCACATGGGGCTACTTGTATTCCGTGTTATTCTGAGGCGCAGAACTCCCTGTAACTACAACTCCACGGGGATCTACCGCCGCCACCCTCTTTGGATTCCCACATTCGCGTGTACGCACCCACACACAGACACACTGACAGAAGTAATAGAAGTAAAACCCTTTAAAGCGTCATGTCGTGGAGTTAGCAGCATAGCTCGGCCAAAAATGGTGCTTGCTGGTGATCTGGGTTCAATTCCTGGACACGGTGGAGGCAGAAAAACAACCACTGTTAAGTTGTCCTCTGTCCTCCACACGCATGCTGAGACGTGCACGTGTGTGGGAGTGCGTGCGTGAGAGTTGCCTGTCTGTGTATGTCCTCATGCATAAATAATAAATAAATAAATAAATAAATAAATAAATAAATAAATAAATAAATAAAAAAAATCGTTAAGGCAATGTTGAGGATGTAGCCCAGAGGTTGTAGAAGCCTTGTCCATCTTTCACAAAGCCCCGGGCTCCATCTTCAGCTCTGAAAATAAATACAATCAAATGTTGTGTATAACCAGGGCTGGTGGCTCAGGCCTACAGCCCCAGCTCCACAGAATGCTGCAGCAACAGAGAGAACAGGAACTCCATGGGAAGACCAACAGAGTCAACTACCCTGGACCCTTGGGGCTCTCAGAGACAGTCACCAACCAAAGAGTGAGCACAGGCTGGACCTGGTTCCTTTGCACAGATGTAACAGGTGAGCAACTTGGTATTCAAGTGGGTCCCCGAAACAACTGGAGCAGGGACTGTCCCTAAGTCTGTTGCCTGCCTGCCTGTAGATCCCGAGCCCCTAAAGGGACAGCCTTGTCTGGCCTCAGTGGGAGAGGATGCGCTCAGTATCCCAGGCTAGCCTCAAGCTTGTAGTCTTTTGTTGCAGCCTTCTTTTTCATTATTATTAAATGTATTTATTTATTTATTTATTTATTTATTTATTTATTTATTTATGGACTTGATGTGCCATGGGAGGGGGAGGTGTTTGACACCCAGAGGGGGACTTTCCCTTCTCAAAAGAGAAGAGGAGAATGGAGGGGTGAGCTTGCGTGATGGGGTACTGGGAGAAGAGGAAGGGCTGATATTGGGTTGTAAAGAGAATAAATAAATAAATTTAATAATCATGAAAAAGAAGGCTGCAACAAAAAGACTACAGGCTTGAGGCTAGCCTGGGATACTGAGCAAGCTCAAGGCTAGCCTAGGATTCAGAGCAGACTAAAGGCCAGCCGTGGCAACTTACTGTCAAAATAAAAAGACATGAAAAGTTCTGAGGATGCAGCCTGTGTAGAACACTTGCCCACCGTGTGCGAGGTCCTTGGTTCAACACCCAGTTCCACAGCCACACGCATGCACGATCAATGAAACTTAGATGTCGGACGTGTTCACCTTTGGGCCCTGTTTTTGAAGTTGGTGAGGTTAGTAGAGAAAGAAACCAAGTAAAAGAGAAGTTGGATTTGCTCTCCACCTTTTACCAGATACAGAAGTGCCAAAGCTCAGACATTTCCAGGCACAGGCCTGAAGCCTGATAACAGTGCTACTAATGTCCTAGAAGGGGCCTGGGTGGCTCAGAGGCAAGGTGATGTTCCTCTATCCAAGAAGTTGGTGACATCCAGACACTGTGGCTCCAGGGCTCCTATGCGGGATGACCAGGAGAGCCCAGTTAAAATTTCCAGACTCCAAAATGGTCAGCACAGCACTCTAGGGCCATTTCATCTTGAGCCTTCAAATGGCTCACCGTGTTCTCCAGGGCTTAGCCCACGTCAGACTCTCTAAATTGCACAGAATCGGCGGTGGAAGCTACAGTCTGTGACAAAGGGTCTTGTTTGGGGACCTCCCCCTGAGTGAGTGTGTGTGGTCTTTCCTGACAAGCTTTCAGAGGCACAATGGTTAAACCATAGGTTAAGGAAGAGGGTGTCCAACTCGGGCCTCACTGCAGCTATACCGAGCTCTGTGATCTTAGGCAAATCATTAGGCAAATCCCTCCATATGCATTTCCCATTCATAAAAAGCTGACAGTGCTGGGACATTCCCTATGCCTGATTATGAGGACTGAATACATCTGAATGCCTAAGGAAAACACTAGGCCGTTGTTGGTAGCATCGTCCTTGGAGTGGACCCCACCATTCAGGCTTAACCTTTCACATTACAGTAAGGCTCCTGAGGCCTGCAGTAAGGATGAGACTTGGTAACTGTCATTTTAAAAAACACTGCCAGAGGGCTAGTAAGATGGCCTGAGTTGGGGTTGGGGATTTAGCTCAGTGGTAGAGCGCTTGCCTAGCAAGCACAAGGTCCTGGGTTCGGTCCCCAGCTCTGAAAAATAGAAAAAAAAAAAAAAAAAAGATGGCCTGAGTTGTTCCAAAAGCCTGGGGACATAAGTTCAATTCTCAGAACCCACACAAAGTCGGAAGGAGAGAACCAAGGCCACAAGGTTGCCTTCTACACATATGCTGCGGCATGCACACACTTATGACACACACTCACTTAATAATAAGTGAGAAGTGGCAGAGCTGACTTATCATCAGTCTGCTGGCCTTTGCTCCCAACGTTCACTTACTGGACCACTCCAGGTACCAGCCAGGGCAGCCAGCCCTCGGCAGTACCAAGCACTTAAGCCACAGCATCCATCCTTACAGTTAACTTTCGGATGCACAAGAGCTCTTACATTCATGCCTCTTCTGAGCAACTCAGGACAGTGGACTCCCCAGATCCCCGCTACTCAAAGTATGGACAAGAGACCGGCACCATCAGCAGCAGGCAGGAACTTGTCAAAAAATGCAAATCCCCGGGGCCTTCCCCAGACCTGCAGAATAAGAACCTGCATTTTCCCAAGATCTCCATGTGGGTTGAGTCTACCTGGGAGTTTGAGGAAAGTTGCCTTAAAAAGAAGCTCACAGTAGCTCGAGAATGAGTGAACGGAAGTGGAAAGGAAGCTGTTCGTATCAGCAGGGTCATCCTGGGTGAGAGTGGAAAAGTTCCTGGTCTCTGGAATCCATATGAGCCAGCATAGAGCAGCTGTCCCGTCCAGAGCTTCTTAGCCTAAGAGAGGCAGCAGTGCAGAGGCCAGCTGTGGAATGTCCTTGTCAGTGCATGGATGCTGAGGGCCGTGAGGCGGCTTACTGAGCAAGACCAGTGAGGAACCCACCCTGGGGAAGATCACCTTCAGTGAGAGGAAAGAAAGCAACAGATCAAACAATGAGAAAACATGACCAGAGAAAAGGATTGGGCAGACATAATGTAACATAACAGAGGCCAGTAGTGACCCTCACAGAGGGCAGGGACAACACTCCCGGGGTACTGAGTTGTGTTCTCGGCCCCAGAACTCCACCCAAAGCGCTAATATCTTGGATGGTGTGGCTGCGGGTTTGAGTATCTTTATTGTGTGAAAAGCAGACCCTCTGTCTTCTGAACACCCCTGAGCATGGGCTTCCAGCGCAATGCTCTTTGGGCGGTCCCAGAAGCCCACAGGTGCAACTCCTCCCTCCTGCCTACCGATGTCCTAGGGGTTTGCTGCCCACTGATTTATAGTCTCCAATCCCCTTTCTGACTTCAGCAGGGCCATTATTTGAGATTTCCACAGAGGAGGGTTTGAGGCAGGCTAGCTCCGAAAACCCAGAGGAGCTGTATAGTTAATGTCCCTCGTGGGAACAGCAAAGCCTCTTGGCCGCCTGAATAAACAGTAGACTGGAGGTGGCATCACCCTCCCCACCCCACCCCCATCAGTCTGTTGGGCTGAGCCAGCTGATGTCCTCAGGGCAGGAGCAGCAGCTGCCCCTTTGTGGCTACCTCCACTCAGTCACCTCCCAAACATGGCTGCTGGCCCTTCCTCAGGCTCTGCTCTCCTCACACTAAGGGCCCTTTGTGGGGCACTTCTTGGAGGTGGGCATGGCAATCACCCACTCAGAGTGCTTAGGATCCTACCCTGGCGAATAAGTGAACTGCATGATCTCATGCCTTGAGCTCTTTCCCTCTGGGACCGGCGGTGACCATGACATTTACGATGTATACAACTTTCTTCTCGGAAAGAGCACTGAAGACAGCAAGAAGGGTGCCTGTCTGGTCTGAGCCAGCACAGTACATGGTCCCTGCCAAGGATCCTGGCGTGGAGGGTGGGGAGGGAACTGGAAGAGCAGGCATCCCAGAGGGCTGGGATAAAGGGCTGATCACAATTAAAGAGCTGGACGCTTGACTATGAGTCCCTAGACGAGGCAGAGCTGGGGAACTGGGAGTGTGCACTCGAGACGCGCCATGTGCTAGTGCAGTTAGCCGTGGCGGACGATAGGCTAAGAGCGAGCCCATGTGATCAATTGGGTAAAGGTACCAGTGCTAGTTGTGGCTAGCGGTACAAAGAGCAGAGGGAGGGAGCATGTGCATTGGGCAGAGTCCCCGGGCAATGCAAAAACAACACAGAGGTGGAAGTGGGCTCAGCATGGGCGTTCATGAGCATACAGCTCAGCAGTCGGTCAGCAAACACTTTGGGGAGGTGTAGAAGCCAATGAAGCCAACTCTGCACAGCGATGGGCATGGGGGAAAGAGTGTCCTCGGGGTGCACACTCCACCCTGAACTTTCATAGCTATTGGTGGGTGAGTATGGTAGGTAGAGACAGAAGGTACCATCGATGCCTTGCTTGTGACAAGACTGTTAGGGTCAGGGAGAACGGCAGTAGAACGCTCTCTATGGTTTTGTTTTTCTTAACCAGAAGCAAGAAGAGGATGCCTGGAGAAAGGCTCTGGAGTTCCCAGCTGGGTTATATAACTAAGCCACCAGTGAAACCTCTCCAGGCCAATTGGAGAAAGAATGAAGGCATTCATCCCACCCAGGTTTGCTACAGGTTGTGTGGGGCTTAGTGCTTGGGGTGAATCAGGCCTGGAGATGCATAGGTGACGCTCAGTGGCCCTTACAGTCATAGAAGCAGATGTGAAAGGAAAGAAGAGCTATGGTTGGTATGGCCGAGGCAGGGAGGGACAAAAGAACCCTGGGCTACATAAGATGCTTGTAGGAGGCAGCGGGGCCAGACTGCATGGAGGCCGAACTTTGCTCCCAACTCATGCAGCAGGCTACCTGGAAGATATGGCTAGGTGCACACCGGGCTCGGGTACTGATGGCAAGCTTGAAGTAGCCTTGCAGCAGTGAAGGGGTCTACTGTCTCCTCCCCCTCTAAGGCTCGGATACAACTCAGAGCAGATGGCCAGGGACAGCCACCCCAGCTGACAGCTGTCTCCCAGCTCTTACTAAGAAAGCTGGGGTGAGTGGAAAGAGCAGCTGGGAGCAGCTGATGCTCCTGATGGCAGGACGGAGAGGCTGTGGCCCAAGCCCTCTGACCACAGCTGGTGGAGCAGGCAGACATGGGGTAAGGGAGCCACCGGCTGCTGCTCTAAATCCTCCCCCAACTAAACAGCTGCCGAGCATCTTGGGAGTATCAGGTGCCGCTGAGCCAGGAGTGGGGAACAAAGAACACGACTACCCAGCTGCCCTTAGGAGATCCCAAACTTGGAAAGGGAGTCAGATCGGATAAGTCCCAGATCCTGGGGATGAGTTTCTATGTTAGTCAGAAACCTCAGACACCCCCCAAAACCAAGCCATACACTCTCTGATAACCTGGCAGCCATGTGCTGTCCCTAAGCCAAGAGATGAAAGGCTGACTCCTATACCTTTAGCCAAAAAGCAAAGTTTGCATTCCACAGTAGCAAATTAGATTTGAAGCATATATAACCCCAGGGGAGGTGATACGTTGCCTTGAACTCGTTTTAAGATGTAAATTGGATTAAGGAAAGCTGAGAGGTATATTGGAAACATCGCTGACTCTCTGCCTTTTCAGAATGCACTCTGCTGAAGACCTTCTCCTCCAAGGCCACTTAAGGAAGCCACCAGGGAGAAAAGACTGGGTGAGCCTGTCTGAAGAGGCAGTTTTGATCAGGGGAGTGAGCACTTGGGATGTTTCAATGGGTGGGAGGCAAGGCGAGAGGGTCACTTGGAAAGCAACAGTTCCTCTAACTCACTGCCAGCTTTGCACAGGTGAGAATGACATTTTCCAATTGGTTAGTGCAAATATATATCCCCCGAGTAAGGAATGCTCCTCTGATGTTGCCTTCTGAGCCAGATACAGCGAAGCCAATGGACGTTCAGGTTTCGAGGAGAAGCTCAACAATGCCTGAGCCAGGGTATTCTAGGAAGGGGGCTAGCTCTGAGCCTGGAAAACCTATCAGAGACTTTTAATCTTCCTCGGGAGCACTAGTATCTTGAGAAGATGCTCCACTGACATACATTCCCCCCAACCCCCAAATGCTTGTCTGTGCACAAGGTCAAAGGAAAAGCCACCCACCAAGAGGATCAGAGGGCTCGGCAACAGAAACTGTGCTTCAAAAGCATGTAGGCGTGCATGTGTTTGGTTTTGCTTCTTTGCTGTTGTTTGAGATGGTGTCTTGGTTCAACTAGGCTGGCCTTGAGCTCCCTATAGCAAGGAATTACCCTGAATTCTTGGCCTTCCCACCAACAGCACCTAGAGGCTGGGATTACAAGTGAGCCCAGCTTTCATGGTGTGTTTTCACAAGCATGGGCTATGTAGTCACACATATAGAAATGTATATATACAGTCACAGACAGGCACATCTAAATACTCATACAAAAACATTGACAGGCGTTCTGCCCTTATGTGGTGGGGGCTCCACGGAGATTTGCATATTTTGTGGAAATCTTATCCTTAAGAGCCTCCACAATAGAGCTGGTTCTCTCAACCATCTTCCTTCCACTGTGTTCTCTGCCTGTGAGAAGGTCTGATGATCCTGGAAGCAGGATGCTGTACTAGGTGTTACAGCCTATGCTTTGAATCCTGAGCCTTGAGAACCCATTTTCAGGCTTAGACAGCCTGCAAGTCTCTGTGTCCTTGGTACACCTGTAGTTCAGGATGAAAATCTTTGCTTACATTTAATCAGTGCCGCCCAGGTCTGTATGAAATGAACGGGGTGCGTTGTTGTCTTTGGAAGCTATAGGTTTCCCTCCTGAACTTCCAATTCCCATCTCTCCTGGCATATATGCATTGTGTCTAGCTACCCTTCAAACCCAACTCCCCCATCACAGTCTCTGAATTCTCCTCCCCTCCCCAGCCATTGGCAGAAGCAGGACGGCACGAGTCTGCCATGTTGAAGATGTTTGGCTCTATCTTCTTTCTGGACTGGTTTTAAAAGCAGAGTACATGTTTTAGGCCTCCCCAAAGCGAATAGGAAACGTGTTTGTGGCTCAGATGGTTTTACTACAATGTATTTCCCCTTCCCCAAATTAGAAAGCCTAATATTCTCAAGTGCTGGTGAAGGTTCATATCTGCCTGAGGCAGTACAAACTTGTACTCACTTGAGAAAGCCAGTTTGACAATACTACCTTAAAGTCTGAGACAGCAGTTCTCAACCTGTGGGTCACAACCCCTTGGGTTGCACATCAGACATCCCACATCTTAGATATTTACATTATGATTCATAAGAGTGGCAAAATTACAGTTATGAAGTAGCAATGAAATATTTTATGATTGAGGAACTGTATTAAAGGGTTGCAGCATTAGAAAGGTTGAGAACCACTGGTCTAAGATAACTAATGAGCCACTCACTCCATTATTTGTCTTGTGCCATAAAAACTGCAAGCAAGGGCTGGAGAGATGATGGCTTAGCAGTTAAGAGCACTGACTGCTCTTCCAAAGGTCCTGAGTTCAATTCCCAGCAACCACATGGTGGCTCGCAACCATCTGTAATGGGATCCAATGCCCTCTTCTGGTGTGTCTGAAGACAGTGACAGTGTACTCATGTACATAAAATAAATAAATAAATCTTTTAAAAAAACATTAAAAATTCAAGCAAGCATGTGCCAGTTTATATGTGCAAGGCTGTTCATACACAGCAGTGTTCCTGGGCTATTCATACACAGTGGTGTTAGTGGGCTATTCTGAATATGAATCTGGAAATAAATCACGTTTATCATCGCCAAATGAATAGAAAAACTGGATTATATCCATCTAGTTAAGCAGGACACAGGAATAAATCATAAGACACAAAAACCACTAGTTACATATTAGAAATGTGAAGTTGAGTGACGGCAGCTCAACATGTATGAACATTCATGAAGACACACATGTTCTGTAGGATTCTATATAATCGAAATTTGAACACAGATGAAACTATCGTACTTGAGGACTCATCCACAGAGAAGAAACCTATGCAGAATCAAGGAGGGGGCTGGAGCGACGGCTCCATGGCTAAGATGCAGAGGACAGGGTTTCAGTTCCCAGCACCCACACTGTGGCTCACAACCATCTGTAACTCTAGTTCAAGGGGATCTGATGCCCTCTTCTGACCTCCCTGGGTACGGTGCAGGCATGTGGTATGTATACATTCATGGCGGCAAACACTCAAACTCGTAAAAATGGAATAAATAAATCTTTTAAAAATGTTTTTAAATGAGAAAGAAGACGAGGAAGATGATCAGGCTTCTCTGGGGGTGAGCCTGGGACAGCGTGGGGGGTCATGGGTGTGTCTTCAGTGGATGGTGCTTCCTCGGAAGTTCTCCTTACAGTAAGTTGTCAAGCTGTATGCTCACTAATGTGCTGTTTCCTAAGCACGTGTCTTTTCCATCACTTGAAATAAAAGGTTAAACTCAGCCCTCAGGCAGAGCTGCCAGGGAGGATTTCACAGAAAGCGAGGAGGCTCTGAACCAGGGCTCACTTCTCTCTTGGTCCTTCCTCTTTCATCTGCAAATGAAGTTTCCATGCCTGCCTTCTCCTCTATGCCCGAGACAGATGTGCACACCTAGTGCCCACTCGCACAGCCGAGCAGCCACCTTACTCTGAGAGGACAGCCCCTCCAACCTGACCTCCTTTAGTCTTTCTGACCTCCAGAGAGATCCCCTTGGGACTCAAGATTCTGCAAGGAGTGAGATCAGAGTTTTACTTCCATTCCTCCCACAGAGCCGGGCTGGAGAGAGGGAGTGTTTTTTCCATTTCCCCAGCATTCTGCCTTTTCAATTACTGCATACCCCAGACAGACAGGCTGCCTGATTCCACTTCAGTCTAAGATACAGTGCTTCCCTTCATGGGTCAAAAGACTCCTGTCAGCACAAGTGACCTGTCGCCTGAGATCATCTGGCTTAGGGAAAGTTCTATAGAGTAGGGCCGCCACGCACATGAGATACAGCCGCAGTTCTGCCTAGAAACTCCCTTGGAAGAACTATTGTTTTTCAACTCTGGTTAGGAAAAACTGATGCCTACAGGGCAGACAACAAGGATTCAAAAGAACTTCTGAGAGTGATTAGAAAGAGCCTTGGACCAGAACCAGAAGGGCCTGAACCAGAACCCAGCCCTGGGCTTCTTTTTTCTTGATTTCAGGCAAGCCATGGAATTTCCTGAGGTCTCACATCCTGCCCAGCTCCCAGAAACAAATCACTAAATGTATATGGAATGTTAAAAAAAAAACTGTAAAATGCTGTGTAAACACAAGGATGATTATTATAAAGATCCAATGCTGGCTACTACACACGGGAGCTTTGAAGAGATACTCTTGTCACTATGACGTTTGAGACAAAACCCCAGTGTGACTCAGTGTCACCCTGCTGGGCCACTGTACCACACCAGACTCCTCCCATTTCTAACCTTGGCCAGAGGAGAGTCGGCTGCAGTGGGAGCAGAGAATGGGCTTGATCGTCCTGCAGAGGCCGTTCCACTGGCCTCCTCTGAGGCTGGGTATCTGGCCTTGGCCTCTAGAATCCTCACACAAAGCTATCTTTCCCAAGCTGTGCTTGCTAGAAGGAATGGAAACTATGTGGCTGTCAAGGTCAAATAAAAGTAGAAGAGGTGGCCGTCAATCGTTTCCTTAAAGGGACATCCCACATTTGGGCAGTTCGAAAGGACTCTGGGGACAGAGTGCTTCCAAGCTCTGGACTCCGGTTGGCTCTCTTCAGAACCAACCCATCTGAAAGAATAAGGAGGCGATCACAATGAGGAGGGTGCCACTCCTGCATGGATTCTGTTTGGAGCATAATGAGCATTCTAGCTATCAACAAGCTTGCCTCTCCAGGAAGTCCCTCTAGTGAGAGTGGGCAGAGTACAGGGGGATGATGTAATCTGTGTGGCTGTGTCACCCAATCTTAGACTCTTCTCTTAGACCCTTCCCGGCATGGAAGAGTCTAAACCTGCCGGTGGTGGAAAGAGAACGGGGGTTAGCTTTTTGGGAAAGCGTTTTGAGGCAAGTCTCGCTATGGAGTTCAAGAGGGCTTTGAATGTATGATCCCCTGCCTCTGCTTTCCAAGTGATGGGATTAGAGGCATGGGCTACCATGACTGGCTTTTAGGGAATTAAAAATCTCTCTCTTGGGCTGGAGAGACGTGGCTCAGTGGTTAAGAGCACTGACTGCTCTTCCAGAGGTCCTGAGTTCAATTCCCTGCAACCACATGGTGGCTCACAACCATCTGTAATGTGCACCCTAAAGTAATGTGTAATGTGTGTCTAAAGAGAGCAATGGTATACTCATATACATAAAATAAATAAATAAATCTTCAAAAAAAGAACTCTTACTCTCTCTTTCCGCCCTGGCTCGTCTCGTGTGTGTGTGTGTGTGTGTGTGTGTGTGTGTGTGTGTGTGTGTTTGTGTGGTGTGTGTGTACACACGTGTGTGAGTGCGTGTGCATGCATGAGTGTGTGTGTGCATAAGTGAGTGTGGGTGTGCATGAGTGAGTGCGTGTGTGTGCGTGCATACACCCCAGTGTGAAGATCAGAGGCCCCCTTGAGGAAGGAAGTCTGTTTCACTGTGTGGGTCCCAGGGATTAGATAAAGAGGCCGGCATCAAGCACCTTTACGCACTAAGCTATCTCTCAGTCTCATGGGCCCCTCTGAGTATGTCTTTTCAGAATGAAGGGAATGTGAGCTACTAATCATAAATGCTGTGGCTGTCTTCTCTGGACCAGCATTCCCAGCAGTGCATTGTGGGAATGTTTATCTTCATCTCTCTTTGGTCATAATCCAGATGCGGCATTCAATTTAACAAGTTCTGAAGTCATTCCACCATGGCCACTTTGCCTTTTGTCCCCTGGACAATCATATAAAGGGGGCAGGATATCATGAACGGGGTGGAGTAGAGCCACTTGGTAGGGGTAAACAGACTCACTCACTCTGCCAACCCGAGTCTGCTGTTCTTTCTGCACAAGTTAGAGATCCTTTCTTCCTCACATTCTGTCAATCCTTCAGCAGAGAGCCTCAGACTCGCCATGATGGGACCCTCAAAACCTATGTATTCCATGGGGAATATCGCGATGTTTGCGGTCCTTGCATGATTACATCCATCACTTAAAGCAGTGGTTCTCAACCTGTGGTCTCAACCCCTTTGGGGGTGAGCGACAAACAACCCTTTCACGGGGGTCATACATCAGATATCCTAGATATCAGATACTTATATTATGATTCCTAACAGTAGCGAAATTACAGTTAGGAAGTAGCAACGAAAATAACTTTGTGGTTGGGCATCACCACACCGTGAGGAACTGTGGTAAAGGATCACAGTGTTAGGGACTGACTTAGAGTAGCACTGCAAAACTGATGTCACACAGATTTGTGCTTGAAGGAGCAACTGTTTGGCCACAAGAGCTAGATGCCAGTCAGTAGCATCATGGACTTCTCCCAGTAGGACTGAGTAAGGAATAGAACAGTATTATATCCTTTGGGGACTTGATTGGAAAAAAAAAAGAGAGAGGAAGACTGGAATCTTCCTTACCTCCTCGAGTTTATCCACGCGCCCCACGAGTTTAGTGGTAACGGAATGCAGCTTGAGGAGATCCAGGCCGTAGAAAGCACCTTCCAGCATGTCTATAATTGTAGAAAGCTGAGAAGCAAGAACAGAGGGTTAGTTAGTTCAGGGCTAGGCCCAACAGAGCCCCAGGGAGGAAGTTTCCTTTTAGATGTCCACGCCGGAGGCTCTACAGGGATCCACCAGCCAGGAATTGAGAGGTACCCTCAGAAGCACATCTGTGAAAGGAAGAACTTAGACAGGCCCCAGTTGTGATATTCTGCCTTCAAAATAAGAATTAGATGGCCTTCCATGAACAAGTGAACCCGAGGTCTAGCTACTTTCACGGGCTATTTGTGTCTGTAACAAAACAGGTCAGCCTTTCTTACCAGTCTCTGAGCTCCTTTGGGGCCTTTTCACCTCTGTTCTCTGAAGATCTGTATCAGACTTTCTGCTAACAGACCCATAACACTCAGCATAGTGGCTGCAGATGCTTGAGGGCATGCTTCTGAAACCCTTAACTTTATCCTGGACTAAAGGCCCTGAAAGGCTCCCACAGTCTTCTCAGTACAAAAACAACCTAAGCAGATCCTGGAACATAACCAGCCCAGTGGCCAGAGTTTGAGGTGGTAACCTGCCCCAGGGCACGCAGCCTTCTTGTCTCTTCCAAATGCTACTTCCCCCTGATAATCTAGGCTCTGGAAGCACCCAGAGTTGGCAGAGCTCAGACTAAAGTGCAGGCGAGACATGGAAGAGAGCCTTCCTACCAAAGAATGGTGCCTGGGAGACGCTGGGCCATGCCTTTGTCATTTCTGTTTTCCAGTCGTCTCCTTGCTTTGCTTCCGAGTGAGGAACTCCCCACGGAAACACTCAACATTCAGAAGGTCTCCTTTCACCCCAGGGATCCCACTGCTGGCTAATGTGGACTAATCACGATTTTTCTGATTCCTAAATTGACATTTTGCCTGGTGTGGTCCTAGGAATCTCCCAGATTCCAGCCCTGGAACTGAATTGACTGTAGCTCTGGGCTCAGAAAGTAGGTTCTACAGAAGTGCCACTTTGAGTTTACATGGCCAAACCTGGGACATTCCTCGTTCTTTTCAACACTCCTCTGCTTAAAGAGCAATCATCGACTGCCATTGTGGGTACCAGTGGAAGCCATATCTGTCTCTCCTGGGTACCATCCCTCAATGTCCTCAGACCGGGCTCAGAGAAACAAAGGAAGACCCTGGAGCCAGAACTGGAATACAAGTCAGTCTGAGCACACAAGTGGAAAGAGTTAGCCCAGGGGCAACTGAAGCCCTCGCCTGACCATGGGGCTGCCCACATAGTCCTAAACCCCCCACCCCCACTCTACAGAATGCAAGCCCAGGAGCAGTGTAAAGACCTGACCAGAGCCAGGACCAAAGGGCTCGTCCATTGCTCTTGAGTCTTACAGCTTCTATGTACACGGTAGACTGACAGTAAGTTGTGACAGTGATTTTCCTGGAGAACACTTAGTTCTTTTAGCCAGATGGTCCTGGCAGCTCCTCCTAGGCCTGGCCTCTCTGGTTCCTCTGGCATAGGGCATAATGTGCTCCCCCCCAACCCTTCTCTCACTGACTTTGTTAGCTCAGCCTCAGATCCACACCAAAGTCTCCAGGGGCCAGGCCTGACCCTCTTCAAAGGCTTTCTATGCCCAGCTATGGGTCTGTAGTTTCCTAGGTCCCCGAGGTACCCTCCCACCCCAGGAACCACCTCTTATTAGAACCTACCTTCAAATCCCGGCTATCAGCCTCCCGAAGCTTCTGGAGCCTGAAGTCTCCCTCACAGGGATTGACGGCAGAGGGAGGGGCAACACAAGCACATTTACAGGACGAGCCTGAGGTGATGGTTTCCACAGTGTAGAAGTCTTCCTTCCTGGAAGCCCCCTCGTTGATCCTCTGGCACGCATCTCGGCCCAGCGGTCTCACCACACACTTGCACTGACAGTCAGAGCCCTCAGACACAGCCTTGACCTTGTCATAGTCTCCCAGCAGCTAGACACAGAGAGAGAGACTGAGCTGGAGGTCTGCACACACATGCTCCTCAAGGAAGCGGGGCTTGTCATCTTGTCAGATGTGCTGCCCTAGCCAGAGTCTTCAGCCCTGAGCCGTGGAGAGAACAAGTCATAGCTCACAAGTCGCTGACACAGACATTTTCTCCAGTGTGCTCAGGGTTCTGCTAGCAGGAAGGCCTTGAAAAGATGTGTATTTCACAGCAGGGCCTTAACCTTTTAGCATTAAAATTAGAAAAAAACAAAGCAAAACAAAAGAAAGGACAACAAGAACCAAACCTCGTTCTTTCCATAGCTCTGTCCCTCGGCTCCAATCCAGGTTCACATTAGAAATAGAGACAGAGTTGAAGGAGGGATCAGAAAACTGGTCTTTGACTATGAGGACTAAAGGTTTCTCACTCATTCATTCATTCATTCATTCAGCACTTAGGGAGTACCTCTTCACATCAGTGCAAAATACACTAATTGGTAGCGGTGGCCAGGCAGAGAGCCTGTTCCCAAGGAGACCACTGTAAATAGGCCACCCAGACTAGACAATGCTACGTGCCCCTGAAGAGCTGGGATAGCACTTGTGTTGAGAGCTGAGGCTCCACCTAGGAACTAGGGAAGACTTCTCGGAGGAGGTGGAATTTGATGTGAGCCTTCGAGGATGGATTAGATTGACAGAAAGAGAGCGGGTAGAGACAGAAAGAAAACAGGTCCAGGAGTCTGTAACCTTTATGTAGTCTAAGAGTTCCTTTGGCTCCCGAATCAAAACCCCAGGCCAAAACCAGAACAAAACTAGCTGTGCTTGCTGCTCCTACAATGTTAAACATTTCCTTCTGGGTACATGCTCCTCCCAGGCTCCTCTGCGGGCTTTCTGCTGTTCCTACCCTGGGAGAAAAGTACCCCCCACCCCACCCCGTCCTGCCCCGTAAGCCCCATCAACTCATCTCTATTAGGTATTATATCCCCAAAGCCAAGCTCCCATCCTAACCAGTCAGAGGGGTTCCTTCGTTTGACTAATGATGGCAGTGGGTGGGTAGGCTTGGAGCCTGCAAATGTTCCTTAGGATGCTGTCTGCGGGAAGAAGGCATGTAATGTTTTCCTTGAAACGGTTGGGTTTCTTCTAAAGCTAATGTTTGCTTTAGGATTGTTTTGAAATATAGACTCCACCAGTGGAAGCAGGAGGTGTAGGTAGTTCAGGGTGACGTAAGCAGCCAGTCTCCCCACGTTGACAGTAAATCGTCCCCGGTCTCCTTTCTGAAACTGCCTAGATTCCCCTGCAATCCTGCTCAGAGATCCCTGGGTGGGTCCCTTCCCTTCAGGGGGTTCCGGTTTCAGGCAAGCTTTTGTTTATGGTTTTCCAGAGTCCCAGTGGGAGGAATTTTTAAGTCTTTTCGATTTAAGGGTCAGTGTGAGGTTATGGGTGGGCATAGGGCATATGTTAGCATAATTATTAAAAGAAGAAACAAGCGGTTTGATCAACCCCAAAGTAGGGCTGACAGTTCCCTCTCGGGAGAGAAAGGACTCAGACTGAGGGCCTAGAGGAGGCACAGGCAACTCGCTCAGCATCCTTTCTCTGACATTACTCATCCTGAGGACCAAGGAGTCACCCACTGTACATCAGCCCCCCAGCTCTGGAGAGTAGGAATGCCACATAGGCGTGAGAAGCGCCCCTTACAGTCCCAAGAAGCAGGCTGCAGAGTGATGGAAGCCAGGCACTCCCTTTCAGTTTTGGCTTCCGCTCCTCATCTCTGAGAGGACTATCAGAGTGTTCTGAGTTCTGAGTTCGATCATCAATGGACACGCTACAGCACTCATCGATGTCCTGGGTCACTTGGCCCCCAGAGAGAATCAGCCGCAACTGTGTGGATCTGCACTAACACCCCACTCCTGGTACACCAGGTCTTACACAAGTCCCTCTGTCCTGGGGTCCCCCTCCTAGGCATCACACATTCTGCCTTCACCCCATGCCTCTGTCCGAATGGCTCGTCTGGGGTTATAAAACATCTCCCACGGCGTATGCCATCTGCCTCCTGTTTACACATTCCAATTCTGACAGGCAGTCTCGTAGGCAAGAGGGACTTTTCACAACCATTACATCAACAAACACACATGCACACACACAGGCACACACATCTTTCTTCTCAACAAGTGTATGGAATCTTCCTTTCCTTTCTCTTGCCTTAGTAAGCCTGAAACACTCGGCTGTTGTGAGAGCAGGACCCATGTCCTTACTTTTAACACAATACCTTATCACAGCGCCACAAAACTAAAGTCAGTGCAGTAGAATCTCCACTTTTGAGAAGCGGAGGTAAGAGAGACCAGAAGTTCAAGGCTGGCCTCAACTACACAGTGAGCTTGGAAGCCAGCCTGGTCTACAAGAAAGCCCGTCCAACACCAAACAAGCAATATAATGTGATAAACTAAAAGTAAACATCCTTTTCACTAAAAATACAGAGAAAAACAGCTGCTCGCAAACACTTCATCAGGAGTAGCCTCAGGTCCTTGCGGTCCCCCAAGGTAAGCTGGGTGGGCATGAGATTCCTCATCCTACCTGAGATAAAACGTTCTCCTGGTTGTCCGCCTCGTTTTGCAGAACGTCATCCTCCGTGGGCGCCACTGTTTGCACATCGGGGGGCTCACTTGTCCCTGTGGGAGGTGTACTGGACCCCCAGACCCGTGCCACCACCAGAGCAAAGCAGAGAACCAATGGCAGAGGATAGGCCATGAGAGATGCAGCAATAGGGACCTTAGTCCCTACAGAGACCACCTTGGGTTGGGGGGGGGGATCTCAGCAAAGACAGGCTGGAAGGCGTCTTCACCCGAGTCCGGAAGAGTAGCCGCTCAGAGAACCGTCTAAGGCTGGGTGTGGCTGAGTGGAGCAGGACTGTGCTCCCCAGAGACCCTGAACATCTCCTCCCAGACCCCAGCAGCCTAGACTGTGCAGAGAGGTCACAAGAAAGAGGTGACTGGGGGAGCGGAGGAGGGCGCCGGCTTGCCGAGGGCGAGCCGTAGGGTGAGCTCAGGTGGAAGACTGGCGCCGGGAAGCCCGGGACACACGGGGACTGGACGCAAGACGGACAGTGGCCACAGAGCACAAGACGAGGGAGGGTTGCTGGCCCAGGGCGCCGCGGGGCTGGCGTGGAGGGAGGGCGGAGCCTCTATTGTGCCGGGGCAGAAAGATGCAGCCAGTGACGGCGCGGAGGAGGAGGACCGGGAAGCGCACAGAGTCGGGCTCCACGCCCGGGGACCCCGCCTCCTCCAGGGTTCGGCCGCTGCGCTCAGCAGGCGCCGGCTGGCGTGGGAAGGGCGCTGCTGGCCTTGTATCTGACTGTAGATGCTGACCTGAGAAGGACTTCGTGTGCCTTTTCTCGAGTTTTCTTCACACCCGAGCCCCGGCGGAGCCCTGACTGACCCCTGGAGTGCAACCGGGACAGCGGAGGAACGTGATCTCTCCTTTTGATATGTTTTTGGTTTGTTTGGTTTTTGTACTCCGGACCCCCGACTTCACTCCATCCGGAGTGAGAGTAGCTTCGAACTTAGGAATAACTGTAGTCCTCATGTCTGTCACAACCTTAGAAACTGATAATACCTCAACCCAGAGGATGCATCTTGAATCTCTGACAGAATGTGGTGGAGTTGGATACATTTTTAAAATGCGGAGAGTGGTTACAGGTTTCTGCCACTCTGCTTGTCCTGGTGATTTCCCAGAACTAAACGCCTGCCACAGGGAACACCTCTTACAATCTCCGTGGTTTGGGACAGAATGAACAGGCTAGATAATCTCTAAAGAGTATATATTTGTGGTCGTTATTGTGCTCTCTAATTGGTGTCCCTGAATATGCCTGCTATGAAGATTAACAGTGTCACTTTCGCAAAGAGCATTGCGCCTTCCAGGACAATTGCCACTCTGAGAATACTCAGCAGAGCTAGGTCAATCCTGAGGGGCTGTAGCTAACCTGAGCATGTGAAGCTCGGCTTGGGCGAGCCTTATCCTTCTCCTAGTCCATCGTCCTTGTTAAAAACCGTTAGATTACATTCCTAAAGCTAGCCACCAAGATCTAGAACCACTTCCTCCCCTGAGGCTAACTACAAAAGTGCAGCAATTAAAAGCCCTAATTAATCTGTGCAATCAAAATTAAACTCCTCATCCTAACACGGGGTTTTCCCCTTTACCTTACGAGCTGCCATTTGCCTATGGGCCTATGTGTCTTTCTCCTCTCCATCCAGAGGCGGACCTCCATCCAGAGGTGTTCCTTGTGGCAGGCGTTTAGTTCTGGGAAATCACCAGGACAAGCAGAGTGGCAGAAACCTGTAGCCACTCTCCTCATTTTAAAAATCCATCCAACACCAACACATTCTGTCAGAGATTCAAGATGCATCCTCTGGGTCCGAACAGAGATCTCTTCGCTTCTTCCTTGTTCCTTTCCCCTTCACCCTCATCCTCTCTCTCCTGTCTTTGACTCTTATTCCCTGCCATTTGTTCCTCTGGGGCAAATAAATCTCCTTCGGGCTGAGAACTTGGTCTTGGGATGTCAATATCAATCCCCTCAAAGTCAAAGACCTAAAAGGTATTCTACCTCCTTGAGAAATCCGAACTCAATCGGGAACTTTGTTCCCGATGCGGAGCAAAGAGATTGGAATCACTCAACTAGTAAATCAAGCAGAAGCAGACTCCAGCTTAGATATGCTAGATGACAGAAGTATAATGTTCTCATTTATTATTACTATAATTATTATTTCAGTGACAGGGATACAACTCAGGGTCTCCAGGACCCTAGACAAGCTTTCGGACACTGAGACACACCCTTGACCCTAATAATAAGAAGTATTACTATCTTCTTAAAAAGAAAAAAGTTTATGGAGAGAACACTATCAAATCTTCTACAAAAGTAGATGGGGGGTGGTTAGTGCTATAAATGTAGTTTTCAAGTCCATTTAAAAATGTTGAGGGCTGTCTAAACCCAAAGCGATGGTCAGGCAGCTAGGTGGAAAAACAGGATGGCCTTGCAATGGAAGAACATAAACAGGGACGTGCTACAAAGAAGCACGGGGACCCGAGGCAGCGTAGAACCAAATCCTGCATAGCTTAAAGAAGCAAGTCATGGGGCTGGGGAGATGGCTCAGTGGTTAAGAGCACTGACTGCTCTTCCACGGGTCCTGAGTTCAAATCCCAGCAACCATATGGTGGCTCACAACCATCTGTGTGGGATCCAATGCTCTCTTCTGGTGTGTCTGAAGACAGTTACAGTCTACTCATATACATAAAATAGATTAATTAATTTTTTTTTTGGTTCTTTTTTTCGGAGCTGGGGACAGAACCCAGGGCCTTGAGCTTCCTAGGCAAGCGCTCTACCACTGAGCTAAATCCCCAACCCCGATTAATTAATTTTTAAAAAAGAGAAGCAAGTCATGTCTAGCAGAAAGCCAGTAAGGATTTCATGGAGGGCAAGACTGAAGATGGCTACCACAGTGAGGAAATTTCAACACATAGATAGATCAAGATGACAGAAAGAGCTGGAGGCACTTCTGGGCAGAAGGAGCTTTAATTTTTACATTCCCATTTCGGAGTGTAATCACCTGTCAGGAAAGCATTCCCTGACTCCAGCTCCTGGGTAGTTCCTCTGTGGTGTATGTGCTCCTCCAGGACTGGTTGTTGGGGATTTATATTGTCATGCCTGTCTTGCCTGAGGTCACAGGGCAGGGACTGTGGCTGACCTTGCCCACTGTCACATCCTCAGAGTTCCATTAGGGCCTAGAGCTCTGCTTTAGTTACTTTCCCATGGCCATGACAAAACTCCATGATCAAGGCAACTCATAAAAGAAAGCATCTGACTGGGGCTCACGGTTCCAGAGGGTGGTAAAGTCCATGACCATTATGGAGGGGAGCATAGCAGGCATGGTGCTGGAGCAGCAGCTAAGAGCTTACACATCCTGGTTTGCAGGCAGAGAGAGAGAGAGAGAGAGAGAACCTGGCATAGGGATTTTGAACCTCCAAACCCACTCCCTAACGACATGCCACTTTCTCCAATAAGGCCACACCTTCTAATCCTTCCCAAACAGTTCCTCTAACTTTGGATCAAAATTCAAATACTGGAGCTCATGGTGATGGTGGTGGTGATGGAGGTGGTGGTGATGGAGGTGGTGGTGGTGAGCATTCTCATTCAAACCACTACAAGTACAGTAGCCACTCAACGAATATTGTTTGAATGAATGGGAGCTACAAGCAGTCCAACTAGATGTAGTCCCCATTACCTTCATCAACATCATCTTTGTATCCACTAGGGTGCATTGGACTGGAGCACCAGAGGCTCCTACTAGCAACAACCTAATCAAATATATGTTCCCCCCACCCCCACCCCCACCCCACCAGCCATAGAAGTCAGCCATTGAGCTGCTCAATCATGTAATCAAGGAACCAAACTCTTCTCCTTATCTATTATTGCTAAGGTATTGGTATGGTGGCCTAATCATAATTGATCTAGGCTTTATTTGGCTACTCATAGCCAGATAGGCAGTTTCCTTGTTTCCTCTTCAGCTATAAGTAACCAATAGAAAAACAAATCTGCAGTGAGTTTCTGGAACAAGTATTGAATTCCTGATGAGAGATCATTGGGAAAGTGAAGCTTTCTGATGTCACCCCTCCCTCTTCTCTTTGAATATGGTTATGGTCCTTTTAACTGTCCTTGAGACCAGGAGTCTTTTCTGTTTCTCGCTAAAGTATCTTTTAAATGTTCAGCCCTATGGCCCTAGATAGAATATGGCAAGGAGGGTTCCCACGGAGGAAAACTCATTTCCCTTAGTGATAGGAAGTAACACTTTCTAAAGCACCTCATTGTCAGACCAGGTCCCAGTTCTTCCTCCACTTTCCTATCTTCCTCAGACCGTGTGGTTTTCCAGATGCTCCATTGCTCTAAATTTTTATTTTATGTTTGGTTTTTAGTTTTTTTTTTTCCTAGAAAAGCCCCAGTTTGAAGATAGGGTAGAACATAGAGAAAAAAGTTTTCCTCTTTTTAAACTCAGCTCTTTTCTAAAAGGTTTAACTTGGTTTTATTTTGGTTTCCATTTTGAAACGCTGTAGCCCAGGCTAGCCCAGAACCATTCCGACCTGGAACTTATGGCAGTCTTTCTGCAGCAGCTTCTGCATGCAAGCGTGACGGGTGTGACTCACCACGCTTGCTGTTTGGTGCTGCCCTTTCATCCATGCAGCCTGCAGTCACCTCAGCTCTTTTGGCAAGCACATTTCACGTTGATTTTTTTTTTAGTGTAGTTTTGTTTTTCCTATGTGAGTTCTTAAGTGGGTTTCCTTTATTCTCTGCACTTCATTGATTAATATTTAGCCCAAATATGAGCTTTTACATTTTTTTAACCACTGAAAAATAGGATGGGTTTGGACCATCCTATTTTTTGTTTGTTTGTTTGTTTTGTTTTGTTCAACAAGTGCAATCCATCTTCATTCAAATCATTAAAAAAAAAGTTCATTCAATGGGTACTCCCATTTAGAGCCCTACCCCAGTAGTAAGAAAAATCCTCAATTTTTCTTCCCTCCCTTCCTCCTTCCCTCCCTGCTCCTCCCCTTCCTCTGACGTTTTCTCCTGTTGGGTCCTGGGCCTCCCTCTGGCTAGGCTTGTGCCCCACCACTAAGCTACTTTTACTTAAATACCCTTTCCTTACTGATATTTGAGCCAGCGGTCAGAGATGTTGATACCGCATGTCTTTAGTACATCTACAGGCATTTCCCAGAAACCCTTTGGGATACATCTTTCAGGATCCCAAGGCGTCCTTCTACATGCTAATCTGGCACCCTGATCTGAAGATACCCAGTTAGGCATCAGTTGGCTTTCACACAGCGGAGTTACTTACCGTAGACTCCCTAAATCCCTTACTAAGAGCCTGTTGATTCCATGTCCTCCAACCCTCAGCATGTTAGTACAGAGTAAATACCTCCCTCCGTGCCTAACCAATGAAGTCACCAAGAGTCCGCATGATCGCAACTCTGCAAGTGTGCTAAGTATCAAGTGATGTTCAGTCTCAGAATTGGTGACATCATTTCCCCTTACAAATGCGGAAATGGATTTGGAGTGGGACACACTGTGAAAGAGCTCAACAGGGTCTCTTGAAGCCCTTGAGTGTGGCACTCGAGCTCCCAGAGACCTGGGACCCTTCCCAGTTTTCCCTGCCAGCATTTCGCTAGAAGCTGGGGGTTTGCCCCTGCTACCTCAACCATCGCCCCTCCCCAGGCAGTTTGCCTCTGGCAGAGTATCTGTTTTCCAGTTTGCCAGAAGCCCCTGGCTTCCTCTGAAATGTCTGTCTGTTTGCCAACCAAGGCTTCATTTGCCGGAGGTGGGGCTGGTGGCTAAAATGACCTGCCACCTCCGGGTGTACTTAGAAAAACACCTGCCCCACACCAGCAGAATCAAAGAGCAGAGCAAAGTCCCATGAGCAACATCATTCTGCCATCTCCCTTCACCGGCTGGCTAAGAGTCGGAGCCAGGCCAGGGAACTCCAATAAATGCCGGGGAGGGACGAAGGCAAGCTCAGCTGAAAATGAAGTCTTTCTTCTCTGTTCGCTCTGCTTCGCTCTTTGTTCTGCACTTCGTCTTCAATTCAGCCTAACTCGATTCCTGAATATATATGACGGACCAGGTGCTCTGACTCACCGAGCACAGCACGCAAGGATGCGTACAGCCCGGCCTCAGACTTCCGGATGATGAATTAAGGGGACGGGAAAATGGCTCGGAAGATGAGTACTTTCTGCATAAGCAAGGGGACCAGATTTAGCTCTGTCGCTCACATAAAAAGCTGGCATAGTGGTGTGTGCCTGTAACGCCAACACTGGGTGGCAGAAACAAGAGGATCCTGGGGGGCTTGCGGGTCAGCCAGGCTAGCCAGTGAGTGAGCTCCGGGTCCAAGGAGGAAGCTGTCTCAAAGTATGAAGTGAGGATCAAGTGGATAATGGAGGAAGACACCCAATATCGATGCCTCGCCTCGATACATGCACTTCATGGGTGCACACACACAGATTACTCACGCGGGATCCTAGGAATGGGCACAAAAGAGAATTCTTTTCACCAAAGGTTTTGTTTGTTTGTTTTGTTCTTTTATTTTTTTAAAGTCAAGTAGAAGTATGTGTTTCTTCTCTGAATCTCCCCAGTTTTAAAGGACAATTTATATTTCTTTACTATGCCAACCCTGGAGATTTCTCTTTATATTAAAGTTTTATATAGCAAAATGTAGATTTTTAAGCCAATCAAAGTAAAATCACCATGTGCCTATCAAGTACGAATTATGTTTTCAATAAAGACATGTTGTTTAGGTTCTGGATTCTGAGCCAAATATGTCGCTGGAATTTCTGTTTTCTCACATTCTCTGCGTATTCCACAAAAGGACAGTATTTCTCCCGACCCCCTGAGACTCGGTCAACAAATCCAGATGTGTATTACCTTTGACAGCCTCGCCCTCCCACCTTGGTGAATCTTGTCGCAGCTCGATGTCTCTCTGCCCTACTGGGAAGCTCTGGTTTCAGACCCTGCTCTAGAGTCAGATCCTGCTTTGTTGGTGATCTTGGGGAACTCAGCGCAGAGACGCAACTCAAATACCTTCACAGTGAGGTTGTGAGGCAGGGCTGTGAAAGCAGGTGTGCTGACCAGGTTGCTCCACAGTCTCACAGCCTGGACTGAATAAAAAGGTGAAATCGGGCTGAGCACTCATTTGTCAGTCCCGGGTTGCAGGCCGTAGGTGCCCAGTGCCCAGCTGTCTCATGCTCTGGCTGTTAAGACTTTCCCACTACTTTAGACGATGAACCAAATTAAGACTGCTCTCCTGTTGCTTTTAGCAGGCAGCTTTTAACAGTAACAGGTCAATTAATACAGTTGCTACAGTGCCCCAAAGCACAGGAGGTAAAGGCTTGGTCCCAGCCTCTGGCACTACCGGGGATCAGTGCACCCTTTAAGAGTTGGACCTAGGGGCTGGAGAGATGGCTCAGAGGTTAAGAATGACTCTTCCAGAGGTCCTGAGTTCAATTCCCAGCCACCACATGGTGGCTCACAACCATCTGTAATGGGATCTGATGCCCTCTTGTGATGTGTCTGAAGACAGCTACACTGTACTCATATACATAAAAAAATCTTAAAAAAAAAAGACTTAGTGAGAGGTCTTCAGGTCAGTAGGGTGTACCATTGAGAGGAGAGTGGAACCCTTCAGACCCTCTTGCTTCTTTCCTTTCCCCTTATAGTCCTGATGTGATCCACTCTCACCATAGTTAGACACACACACACACACACACACACACACCCTCAACATGGACTAGAGACTCTCTAAAGCCGTGAATCTGAGACTCTTTATAAGTGAATGAAACTGAGCATTTGTTTGAATGATGGAGGCCGGCGCAGACTCAGAGACTCCACATCTGTTACATCTCTTGCTAAATTCAGCTGCAGCCCTCAGGTGTATGTGTATCTACTGCCCAGAAGGTAGTACAGGGTACCTGAATCCTGACTTTGCCCTCTTGCTGGGCTGCAGAATGACAAATGCTCTGGTGGGAGGACCTTGCCTCTGCCTGATATTCCAAACACTGAAGAACTGTGCTAGAACGTAGATACGTGTTAAAGTGTGAGTTATGAATGGGCTTGGTACTGCAGGATCACATTTTATCTTAAAAAGAGACCAGTTTTGTACGAACAGGACCGAGGATGGGGGCGTGGGGTGAGAGGCCCGTGACTGATCCTGGGAAATCGGAGACCAGTATCAGGGTGCAAATCTGAGTTTATTGCCCAACACATAAGCTTATTATTATATAGTGTTTTAGCCAATCCCAAGCCCCTAAATCCTTGTCCATTCGTATCTCGTCACACCGTCATGTACTCCAATGAAAGCCCTGTCTGATGGGGTAACTTGGAAGGAGTTGGGAAAGTAGCGTCACCTGTGAGGACCTCTGTGAAGACCGGGGAAGTGGAGCCATCTTAGATCTCATGCCCTGTAAGGCAGATCAGAGGAGTCCCAGAAGCCTGCGCACCTTGTTCTCCATCCCACCTTTTCCCTCATAGGGCTGACTTTCACATCCCCCACATATTTCCCCTATTGGAGTTGTTGAGACTCCTTTCATTATTGAGCACTTGTCCACTGGAGTTTTGTCATCATCCCTAGTTGTTCATTTTTCTTTTTCTTTTTTAAAGAAAGAAGCTTCGACCAATGAAGGAATTTCTCCAGCAGTAAGAAGAGCCTTTTTTTTTTTTTTTTTTTAATCTAGCTTCGCTACCTCTTTTTCCTGTTTTTGCATCTTCCTTTGTGGTTAAGTGATTTATTCTGTGTGGTTAAGTACATTTTAATTCCTTGCCATTCATTTTGGTGTGCTATTACACATTTGTTTTTTTGTAGATGCCCGAGGCTTACAGAAAATACCTTTTGATTCTAACAAGCTCTCTTGAAAGGAAAAGAACATGATAGGATCTGAAAGAAAAACAAGAGGAAAGAAAACGAGAGGAAACACATTAATAAAATACCATGGTTGCTTTCCACCCCGTCCCTCCTTTTGACATCCCATTTTACATCTTTCTGTGTGGCCCATGCTAAGGCTAGCTTCCACTCCAGCTCTGCCCTATCCTAAGTGCTCGGTTGGCTTTTAAAGGCACCTTGCCCACATACCGTCTCTCTTTCTACAATTCTGCACTGAAAGGTATTCTAACCGCTACATGCAAAATGTACACAAGAACTACACAGACACAGCTGACTGTAGCCTGTGTGTAGTAAGATAGCTGAGCCCAGGAGACCTGGCATCTGGTCTCAGCATTGCCACCTCAGTTGTGTGGACCTGGGAGAGCACTGGCCTCTCTGGGAAACCCCAGACCTCCATTTGTATACTTGCCAAGAAATTGGTTTGACTAGTTGATTTCCAAGTGGCTCATTTTAAACCTACAATGCTAGATTCTGTTTTCTTTCTTTCTTTCTTTCTTTCTTTCTTTCTTTCTTTCTTTCTTTCTTTCTTTCTTTCTTCTTCTTCCTCCTCCACTACTTCTTCTTCTTCTTCTTCTTCTTCTTCTTCTTCTTCTTCTTCTTCTTCTTCTTCTTCTTCTACTTCTTCTTCCTCTTCTTCTTCTCCTCCTCCTCCTCCCTCTTCTCCTCCTCCTCCTCCTCCTCCTCCTCTTCTCCTCCTCCTCCTCTTCTTCTTCCTCCTCCCTCCTCCTCCTCCTCCTCCTCCTCCTCCTCCTCCTCCTCCTCCTCCTCCTCCTCCTCCTCCTCCTCCTCCTCCTCCTCCTCCTCCCTCCTCCTCCCCTCCTCCTCCTCCTCTTCTTCTTCTTCTTCTTCTTCTTCTTCTTCTTCTTCTTCTTCTTCTTCTTCTTCTTCTTCTTTTTATTGAGACAGGGGTTCTCTGTGTGGCCCTGGCTGTCCTGCAACTTGCTCTGTAGACCACACTGGCCTTGAATTTACAGAGATTCACCTGCCTCTGCTGCCCGAGTGCTGGGACTTAAGGTGTGGGCAAGATGCTGGATTCTTGAGCAAAACCAAGGAGCTTGATTTATTGGTCCTGTTGAGTATTTTCAAACACAATGGCCTTGCATGTAGCTTTCTGTATTCCTGCAAAGCCATCCTTTGCTACAGAAATCTTCGCATACCTAAGCTGTGAAAAGGATGGACATCCTGTATTTTCATGGTATGATTCTCAACAACTGTTTCCTTAAATTCTAGTTTAATGAGTATTAATTAATTAATAATCTGTAATTATAATTGGAGAGCTACTGTTGTGGCAGGACAGGGGCTAGCTCGGCTAACCCAAGGCTGGCTGCAATGAGTGAATTTGCTGGTCACTCTTGGTGGTCATTTCCTGGTCTCAGCTGAGCCTGGTTGGTGAACTGTAACCAGCTGTAGGATACGGACAGGCTAAGCAGGGACAGCGCCATGTCTGACTACAGCACTTCTTGAATGTTTTACAACCTCTCCCCATTTCTCTAAGCCATGCTGGGAAACAGATGTCTTTTCCTTTATGTCACAGGAGAGAAAACAAGTCCACGGAGTGTGAGTCATCATCAGACCACAGTTCTTAGTCCACCCTAGAGCCCAGGACTTATCTGTTCACGAGTCAACCCTCATACACTCACGCTTGTGAAGTGAGGTTCCTCGGCTCCCCAGCGTGTGACATTCATTCTTCTGGGAGCACTTGATCATATAAAAGTGAGTGCACTTTTAATTTTAGTTGCCCTTTGGGTTTTTGTTTTGTTTTGTTTTCATTTTGAAGTGTGTTAGAAAAGCAACACACCAGGGGCGGAGAGTGACTCTGTGGTTAAGAGTTCATACTGCTCTCACAGAGGACCTGAGTCTGGGTCCCAGTACCATGTCAGTCACTTACAACTTCCTGTAACTTAAGGTCCAGGGGACCTTCTGGTATCCTCAGGCTCTACATTCACATGGCTACACACACACAGACACACAGACAGACACACAGACACAGACACAGACACAGAGAGAGAGAGAGAGAGAGAGAGAGAGAGAGTAAAACAAGCAAACAAAAAATTTTAAAGGGGTTGGGGGTTTAGGTCAGAGGTAGAGCGCTTGCCTAGCAAGCGCAAGGCCCTGGGTTCAATCCCCAGCTCTGAAAAAAAGAAAAGAAAAAATTTTTTTAAAAATATATAAAACTAATAACTTTTAAAAAAATTTAAAGAGAATTATTTTAAGGTCTGATTAAAGAAAACCTAGGTCATATGGGAAAAAATGGTATAGGCATTTGAAAACCTTCACAAATTCCTGAAGTTCTGGGACGGCTGAACTTAGGTTCACATGCTCCAGTGTCTGCTGGCTTGGGAAAGACAAAGCTGCATTGTGATCTCTGTAAGCCTCCTGCACTGTGTCCCACCCCTTGGGAAGTTGGTAGAATGAGGAAAGAGGCAAACTGTGTCAACAGAAGATGTAGTAATTAGCAGTGACTCAGTTTACCCTGCTTCTAGCATCTCCAGCTCTGTGTGTCCCACATTCAACGCTTGCTGTTGGGTACTTGCCAACCTTTCCCCTGAACCAATGCTCGTCCTAGGTTGCAAGGTAATTGGCTGCAGATGTGCTAATTAGGCTGGTACTATTATTTTTTGTTTATTTTAGTTTATGAATTTGAATTTCTTTAGGTAGGGTGTACCTTAGTTTCGGTTCTATTGTTGTGAAGAGATACCATGACCAAGGCACTTTATTAAAAGAAAGTGTTTAACTGAAGGCTTGCTTACACGTTCATGGGCTAATCCGTGCCCATCACGGTGGGGATCACGGCAGCAGGCAGGCATGGCACTGCAGCAGGAGCTAAGAGCTTATTTCCTGATCTGAAGACAACAGGCAGAGAGAGAAGCTGGGCCTGGCATAGGCGTTTGAAACCTCAAAGCCCACCTCTCCTCCAACAGGGCCACACCCCTTAATCCTTCCTAAACAGATCACCGACTGGGAAATAAACATTTAAATATTTGAGCTTATTAAGGGGGCCATTCTCACTCAAACCACCACAGGGTGTATATTCTAGCTTGCCTAGGCCTTTTCTTTCTCTATAACATCAAACTTGGTAATTACCTTAGTGCAAGTTTGCAAACCCTAGCTCAAAGGGTTTAGCTTCCCTAGTGGCTCAAAGGGCTGGTTCTTCAATCATAGAATTTGATGGCATATTGCTTGGATCCCTAGGGTGCCATCCGCAAGTGTCCAGCATGCTGTTGAGTCTCTAGCATAAGTAGAATTTCTGTCACAGCCCTGCAGGAGGAAGCGTGGCAGGATGGAGCCCAGCCAGCAGATGGCACTCACACAACTTTGGAAGATTCAGTTTTCAGACTTGGGGTATAGTGCCACCTGGTGTCTGGTGTCATTTTCTAAAGTCCAGCACATGAGTTCATTTTCTCCAACTCCAACTTCTCCTCCTCCTTCCCTCTCCTTCATCTGGGTAAAAGACTGCTGCAAGGCAGGAATCCTCATAGGTATCATGAAAACTCCTATCTCATGCCCAGGTCTACCCATGCGATTGTGCTATTTAATCAATGTGCCACTTCTTGCTACTGGTTTTTTGGGGTTTAGAAACTCATCTCTCATTGTATATTTTTCTTAAGAATTTGATGTGGTTTAAATATCTCTTCCCCCCAAACTCTAGCTGAAATTGAACCCCGTTATGAGATCTTAAGAGGCACGGCCGCCTCCTAAAGGTTCTACAACTTTCCAAAACAGGGCCACTGTCTAATGGCCAAATGTTCTAAGATTCGAGTCTGTGGGGTCCAAACCATAACACTTCCATTGCACCTTTCAAAAACTGAAGGATGTACATGGCCTGTCTTTTTCTACAGTTACACCATACAATCCCTTTGAGAATGTAGCATTGCTTCTGGGTCACTGTTTTCCTACACAGAGACATCTCTAGTGGCTCCTACTTAATCTTCATCACTATGATGGCCCTCCCATAGGTTAGAAAACCAATGTGTGGATTCTGTCTGAGACTATGTATGACTAGTCTAACTGTGTGCTAACACCTACAGAAAAGACCACAGAGTAGTCTGAAGACTCACTGGACCAACTGTGCATCAGACTTAAGGTAAAAACTCCCTTGGTTACACAACTTCCACAAACCTCTTGACACTGACTGGAAGGCTACAGCAACATTTTGGGTTTTCTAGAAAAAATGCCCCTTAAGAGGTAGAGACCAGCTCTAATTGGGTCCTTTTCTCTAGGGTGCAGCCACCTTGTAAAAAAGAGCATGAGTCCCTGTGGGGAGAGGTAGGGAAGACAGAATCAGATACATCCTGGGGAGTGTAAGGGAGGTCTTCCTTATAGGGATACTGTAGGCCTACTTTTAATCAGGGTTCTCAAATGCTTCAAGCCATCTTCTATCCCACCATCCAAAGGTAGGGGAGAGAAGGGTAAATAGGACAAGGGGATGTGGAACTGCTTAGAAGTAGTTCCTTTAGAGCAATTCCAATCTCTGTTTGTCAGAATATCAGTAGTAATTCAATAGTGTCAGGATACCAAACATGAATCAGTAGTGGTGGTATGATCCAGCAGAAACCACCAGGCCTCCACCAAGCAAGCAGGAACCAGCCAGTGTGACCAGGACTAGCCTGAACTTCAGGTGAAGTTCTCTGTTGTACCTCTCTCAACAAAGTGAAGCTCAATGAAGGCAAAGGTGAAGATGTGAGACCAACAAAGCATTGTAAGGCTAGCGGTGCACGTGTGCCTTCACTGTTTACTGAGTCCTATTTATACTCTCTCCAAACATCACATGACTTCCCACAAGGCTTACCTCAGCAAAACATCACACGAATCTGGATCACGACATATCCAGAAACGTCCACTTCAGGACATACCCATTCATCCAAAGTTCTCTGGATCTGTACGCCAAACCATGCCTGAGAATTCATTCAAGGGCTGTGACTTTACTTTTGTGATGAGTTAAACTTTCGGTTGGCTAACCCAGAAGATTTCTTCTTATGTAAGTCAACTAAAAATGTAATAGACTTTCTGTCTCTTCCACTTCTAGGGACTCCGTGGTCACCAAGCTTAAGCTAAGCCTGTGGCTATAGCTTTGTCTTTGCTGTATATTGTGACAGCAATGCCTACCTTATCTCTGATGGTTTCAATGCTGACACTGGGGTCCTCAATGACTTTCATTGTATTTAGGTTTACCAGTTTGAGAGCCCAAGTTCCTGGGTACGACCAATCTATATAGAAGAGTCATGAGTCACAGAGCCCTTCCAGGATGCTAATCTTCCACTACAAGTCTTTCTCTGAGTCATGACAAAACACATGTGTTCTGGACTCTCTCAAAGTTGGTAAGTAGCCACAGCTGTAAGTGATGGGTCCACTCTAGCGTTCCAGCCTCCCTGAGCCTACTTTAAACCCAGAGGGGTCAGGTATCTCCAGCTTACCCAGTCACCACCTATGGATGATGCTTCGGTCAATCAACCGAAGAAAGTTGGAGACATTTTCATTTCCCTCCAAACTAGAATTAAAGGCTAGCTCTCTTCTAAATGGGCCCATTTCAATGAATTCAGCCTGCCTCAACCAAAGTTCCCCCTACTGCTACCTTGCACTCAGAATACTCATCTTCATATAAGCCTCCCTGGTTTCTGCTTTGCCAGGCCTTTCCTTCATTTGATTGAGTCTTATATGTAGGGTCCCAGAGTTTGTCATGGTGCTACACACCTGTAACCTGGCTGCTGGAGGCTAAAGCAAGACCATCACAACTTTGAGACCGTCCTGGTACACATTATTTGCACTGGTTTGTTATATTGTTGCTGGAGCGGGATTTCGTTTCGTTTTGTTGTTATTTTTTGAGGCAGTGTATCCCTGTAGTCTAGGTTGGCCTCAAATTCATGAGGTTTCCACGTTATTCACCTGGGTGCTGGTAGTGTGTGTGCTCTACCATGTCCAGCTGCTACATAGCCAGCCTGGGCTGCACAGTAAGACCTACACACACACACACACACACACACACACACACACACACACACACACACACACACACACACACCAGAGAAGAAAAAAGAGAAAACAAACAAACAAACAAATAAAAACAATCCCATTTCCCCAAAGGCCTCAATTTAGTAGTAGACCCCTCACAAGACTGAGGTTCAACTTTAATTCAGCCAATCACATCAGAAGGATTTGTGCTTTGATGTAAAAGTCTCCCTCCTAGCTCATTTAGAGATTTTAGGTAATGGATTGTCAGAACCAGGAACTTGAATCATGAAAAAGATGAACCCAAGCTCATCTTTTTCTCTCAGCACCTTGAGAGCAAACCGGCAATGTTAATTTATCACATTCTCTGGTGAGATTTGTCATGTTCAGGGTCCTTTATTTTGTAAATGTTTGGAAGTCTAATATACAGAATCACTAAGTTTCTTGCCTCTCTTAGCCTCTCTCTCAGACTCATTGTCTCTCTGTTTCCCTTCTTCTTCTTCTTCTTCTTCTTCTTCTTCTTCTTCTTCTTCTTCTTCTTCTTCTTCTTCTTCTTCTTCTTCTTCTTCTTCTTCTTCTTCTTCTTCTTCTTCTTCTTCTTCTTCTTCTTCTTCTCTCTCTCTCTCTCTCTCTCTCTCTCTGCTTGTGTATGTGTGCAAATGCATGTGCCCAAGCTTGCACACAGAGGCCAGAGGAATAGAAGTCTTTCTTCACCTCCTTCTGCCTCAGCTAAGATTCTTCCCATTGACAAAGGAGTTAAAACCATCCAGTGGGAAAAAGACAGCATTTTCAACAAATGGTGCTGGTTCAACTGGAGGTCAGCATGTAGAATGCAAATTTATTCATTGTTATTGCCCTGTACAAAGTTCAAGTCCAAGTGGATCAAGGACCTCCACATAAAACCAGATACACTGAAACTATTAGAAGAAAAGTGAGGACGAGCCTCAAACACATGGGCACTGGGGAAAATTTCCTGAACAGAACACCAATGGCTTATGCTCTAAAAACAAGAATTGACAAATGGGACTTCAGAAAATTGGAAAGCTTCTATAAGGCAAAGGACACTGTCATTAGGACAACACAGCAACCAGTAGATTGGGAAAAGATCTTTACCAATCCTTCATCTGATAGAGGGCTATTATCCAATATATACAAAGAACTCAAGAAGTTAGACTCCAGAGAACCAAATAACTCTATTAAAATGGGGTACAGAGGGTTGGGGATTTAGCTCAGTGGTAGAGCGCTTGCCTAGCAAGCACAAGACCCTGGGTTCGGTCCCCAGCTCTGAAAAAAAGAAAAAAAATGGGGTACAGAGCTAAACAAAGAATTCTTAACTGAGGAATACCGAATGGCTGAGAAGCACCTAAAGAAACATTCACCATCCTTAGTCATCAGGTAAATGCCAATCAAAACAACCCTGAGATTCCACCTCACACCGGTCAGAAAGGCTAAGATAAAAAGACTCAGGTGACAACAGATGCTAACGAGGATGTGGAGAAAGAAGAACACTCCTCCATTGTTGGTGGGATTGCAAGCTGGTACAACCACTCTGGAAATCAGTCTGACAGTTCCTCAGAAAATTGGACATTCCACTACCTGAAGACCCAGCTATAGCACTCATGGGCATATACCCAAAAGATGCTCTGACATATAAGAAGGACACATACTCCACTAAGTTCATATCAGCCTTATTATAATAGCCAGAAGCTGGAAAGAACCCAGATGCCCTTCAACAGAGGAATGGATACAGAAAATGTGGTACATTTACACAGTTGAGTACTACTCAGCTATTAAAAACAATGACTGCATGAAACTCTAAGGCTAATGGATGGAACTAGAAAATATCATCCTGAGTGATGTAACCCAATCACAGAAAGCCACACATGGTATGCAGTCACTGAAAGTGTATATTAGCCCAAAAGCTCGGATTACCCAAAATATAACCACAGACCCCATGAAGCTCAAGAAGTAGGATGACCAAAGTAGGGATGCTTCAGTCCTTCTTAGGAAGGGGAACAAAAATATTCATAGGAGGAGATATGGAGACAAAGTTTGGAGCAAAGACTGAAAGAATGGTCATTCAGAGACTGCCCCACCTAGGTATCCAGCCCATATACATATAGCCACCAAACCCAGACAATATTGTGGATGCCAAGAGGTGCATGCTGACAGGAGCCTGATATAGCTGTCTCCTGAGAGGCTCTACCAGAGCATAACAAATACAGAGGAGGATTATCGCAGCCAACCATTGAACTGAGAATGGGGTCCCCATTGGAGGAGTTAGAGAAAGGATTGAAGGAGCTGAAGGGGCTCGCAACCCCATATGAACAACAATACCAACCAACCAGAGCTCTCAGGGACTAAACCACCACTGAAAGATAGAACCATGGCTCCAGCTGCATATGTAGCAGAGGATGGCCTTGTTGGGCACCAATGGGTGGAGAAGCCCTTGGTCCTGCCAAGGCTCAATGCCCCAGTGTAGAGGAATGTCAGAGTGGGGAGGCAGGAAGGTGGATGGGTGGGGGAGCACCCTCATAGAAGAAGGAGGAAGGGGGATGGGATAGGGCGTTTATGGACGGGAAACTGGAAAAGGGGATAACATTTGAAATGTAAATAAATAAAAAATAGCCAATAAAAAATGTTCTAAAAAAGACCAGACAGTGGTACCCATTAGGCTTCCCCATGAACCCTGCAGATCAGCCTTTCTCAAGTACCCACTAGGGCTGGCAAGAAGGCTCAGTGGTTAAGAGCACTGACTGCTTTCCAGAGGTCCTGAGTTCAAATCCCGGCAACCACAAGGTGGCTCACAACCATCTGTAATGGGATCTGCTGTCTTCTTCTGGTATGTCTGAAGACAGCGACAGTGTACTTATATATAATAAATAAGTAAAATCTTTTTTAAAAAAATCACGAGGACCGGGAAGGTAGCTCAGTAGTAGAGTGTTTGCCTGGGATATGCCAGGCCCTGAGTGCAAACCCAGAACTAAAAATAAATACAGAAATCTAATGTCAGCATTTGTTATTCTATATTTAAAATGTATAGCAATTACAATAACAACATCATGGCTTATTTTCGTATGTTGGTATGAGTTGATGCTTTCAATTAATCCTTACAACCCTGATATATATGCTGTCTACATGTAGACCAGAGTAGAATCTAAAATTCAGATAGGAAGGGAACAGACACAGCATGAAGGCAGAGACATCAGCCTTCCATCCCGCTTTAGTTACTGAGCAGATCTCTCTTTTAAAAAGATTAATTAATTAATTTTATGCATTTGAGAGCTTCTATCTGCATATACACCTGCATGTCAGAAGAGGGCACCAGATCCCATTACAGATGGCTGTGAGCCACCATGTAGTTGCTGGGAATGGAAACTCAGGACCTCTGGAAGAGCAGCCAGTGCTCTTTTAACTGCTGGGCCATCTCTCCAGGCCCTCATCTTATCTCTTCATGTGATAGTGAAGAACCTGTCTTTTTTAGCAAAAGCAGCTTTTACATTTTTTGCTAAAAATGTAGGCAGTTGCTTTAACCCACAGATCCATGGTATGAACACCAGCAAGATGAAAATTGATAATGTGGAAAGTTGATGATGGACTGCTTGCCTGTGTAACCTCCGATGGCAGTCAACTAAGAGCAGATCCTGCTGAGCATGGCAGCTCGCACCTGCGATCTCAACACTCTGGAGGCAAAGGCAGAAGGATTGACGTGAGTTCTGGGCCAGGTAGGGCTACACGACGAGCCCTTGTCTCAAAAAACAAGACGAAACCTGAGTGAATGCGGTGATCTTGTCCTAACACATCATCTGCCATCTGAGATGTGGCCTTGCCGAGGACATTTTATGGGATGCGGTTTCTCCTCAGTGATGAGTCCCCTTGTCAGCCTATCACTGTGTAGTCATGGTGTCTACATGGTGTAATATCGCATGCATGGTCTGTAAACATTCTGGACATGTCGCCTAATCTGTAATTTAAGACGATGCTCGTGAAAACATGCTTTTAATGGGTAACTGGTCAAGGGTGCAGAATTGTTTTGTGTTTTCCCCTTTCTGGTGGTCCCTAATCGTCTTACTTCCAGGTTGCAGACCGTATTGATATGTTGAGCAGCACACAAATGGAGAGGGTATGGAGGCACAGCACTCCACATGACTTCCCGGTGTGTTTGCTCTCATAGGGCCTTCCTTTACTTCTGATATCAGCAGAGCACTTTCATGGGTATCTCAGACCACATTAGCAAATCATAAACAGGAAGGTGGGTGGCTTGGGATCCCCTAATGTGGTTCTTAAGTTGGATGAACCATGAATATCTAGGAACCTGATGATAAAGACAGGCACAAAAAGTGACTGCAAGATTGTGGGACTAAAGGCCTTGAACTAGAGTCAGATGCAAACTCTGAGTAAATTACGGGACACTGGTTGATATCAGAATTGACTGGTGGTGAGAGAGAAGAGAAATGCTGCCAGAATCATTGAGGGAAATTGCCTTAATGTTCACCATTAAAAAGGTAGATAAAATGGTCTCAAGCAGATTGAGCTGATATACAAAGGATTTAGCTACCCCATAAGGGAGAAATAAACTATCGAGGAACTTTCATGGTAGCACTTGGGAGGTGGGGTCAGGCAGATCTCTGTGAGTTTGAGGCCAGCCTAGTCTTCATAGCGAGTTTCAGGTCAGTGAGGGCTACAAAGTAAGACCTTGTCTTGAAAACAAAGCAAAGTTTAGACTATTGCTGAAGGAAGCCATTGATACACCGTGTAGTATTGCTAAAGGAAGCTATTGATAAACCCTCACAGTGTGGTATTCTCAGTGTTCAGTACCTAACAGAATTATTACTAAACACACACACACACACACACACACACACACACACACACACACACACACAGAGAGAGAGAGAGAGAGAGAGAGAGAGAGAGAGAGAATGTGGTTCATCATCAAAAGGGACATCAGCCTGAGAGGTGATGGCCAAACCTCCAATCCCAGCACTTGGGAGTTTGAGGCCATCCTGAGCTACAGAATAAGACCTTGTCTCAAAAGTAAAACAACAAACAAAGCAAAACGAGTCATAGAGATGGACCCAGATAATTGAAAAAAAGTAGATAGCATAGCATTCAGCAATAGAGGAAGCCTTAAGAATCTGGATGTAGGGGCTGGCATGTGGCTGAATTGGCAGCTCTCGCCATGCTTAAGGCTCTAGGCTCAGCCCCAGTGCTGGGGTGGGGAGTGATTGGGGCCAGTGCATCAGGAAGGTCATTGCTTTGGTCTGAGCCTCTACGCATGGCTCCAACGACCAGGGCAAAAGTGAAGATGCACAGCTCACATCACACTGACCTGTATATCTGACCAGCACAAGAAGTCAGGGGTAGAGAGATAACAGCTCCGTTTTCCAAACAGGGCAGTTGCCCTTGGCATGATAAGAGGGTGTTTCTGACGCAATCCAGCCTAACCTGGCAGTTATTTTTAGTCCCTTTTAAATTCTCCTCCACTTTCCCCAAGTGTGCACATGCGTGTCTGTGTTCTCTCTCTCTCTCTCTCTCTCTCTCTCTCTCTCTCTCCTCTCCCTCTCCCCCTCCCTCTCCCTCTCTCTCTCCTCTCCCTCCCCTCCCTCTCCCCTCTCTCTATAATATACTTACTCTGTTTTAAGAAATAGAAGTTACCTGACTCTAGAGGTGGGAAAATAAAGTTTTAATTGTATGTGATTTTTGTCCTTTGGCAAATGGAATACATGAATATGAGAAAGAAAGAAAAAAGCAGAATTGCTAGAGCTTAAAGACCAACATTTAAAAATGAAAAACAAATAATTGCTAAGCAGCATGCTAGGTACTACAGACAAATGATGAATACATTTGGAAATGAAGCAATGAAGACTGTCTAAAGTGCCTGCCACAGGAAGAAGAACTCAGGGTGCAGGGAGGGCCACAAAACAACCAATGAATTTTCCCAAACACCGTGAGCTGCTGCAGGATTACAGCAAGGAGCCAAGCACACCCAGAGCTGGAGCCACGGGCTGAGGAAGAAAAAGATCTCAAACTACAATAACTGAAAATTCTCCATGTGGAGGAAAACCATAAAACTAATGATCCGATGTGCTAAATGAACTCCCAGTAGAAGACCACTGACACCTATGCCTATCAAACAAAAGAATGTGATAATTACATCGAGGAATAGTAAAGAGAAAATCTCGAAAGGAGCAACCAGAAAAAAAGACACTGCAGCGATACAAAGATTTTTTTTTTTTTGAGACATTGTCTTAGGTGTCCCAGGCTGGCCTTGAATTCTCTTTGTAGCTGAAGGTGACCCTGAACTTCAGATCCACCTCCCAACTGCTAAGACACAGGCATGAAAACATTCTGGTTTGAGGTAGTGCTGGGCATCAAACCTAGGGCTTTGTGCATGGTGTGCAAACATTCTACTCACTGAGCCCTGTAGAAGACTTTTAATTCAGCAACATGGCTCCCCCTGGCAAAGAATCACATCCAAAGACCCTCTAGGACTGTATGATCACGGCACTCACCTTTAATTCTTCTGGCTGTGATACTCACCTTTAATCCCAAACAGTGTAGGTAAAGTTAGTTTGTAGAAGGAAGCAGCCATGTTTGAAAGTGACATCTAATTGAGGGGCAAACAAAGTGACGAATCAGAGAAAGATTTGACAGAATGAGTCAGAGGTAGGATTCTTCAAACTCTAGAGAGAACAGACAGGAAAAGGAGGCTACATACAAGCAGCACAGAATTAGTCAGGGATCGAGGGAAATTCAGTGAGTGCCGTTCAGTTGAGGTCAGTTCAGTGAAGTTTGGTACACTTTGGTTGAGTGCAGATGAGCTCAGGTGTTCCGTTCTGTTTAATTCTGTTCAGTTTCTGCAGTCAGCACAGTCAGCACAGTTCAGTTTGTGGAATTCAGAGGCAGGTTTTTCCAAGAGGAGCAATTCAGGGAAAAGCTGAGGGAGGCCAGTTTGAATCAGTCAGCTTGGAGAGGAGTTTGGAGCCAGAACAGCTGAACTGAACCAGCCAGCCAGAGTTCAGAAAGAGCTAGAAAGGCACTTAGCCTCCAAGATGACAATTACATCTAGCCAATAAAAATGACATTGAAAGAGCTATAGCCCCAGCCCTCAAACAAGTTGACTCCAACTTCTGATAATAAACAATACAAGCCAGGAAATGGTATAATGCATGACTTAAAGTATAAAAATCTGTATCCCAATCTAAAATTCTGTGCTGGTAAGAACAAGAGTGAGAAAGATCGGGATACACACACACACACACACACACACACACACACACACACACCACAGAGAGGGGTGGTGGAGAGCAATGACATGTTCGAGGGTTATTATGACAAGCTACCACAAGGTTCCACCTTACCTCTCTGTCTGACTTCCAAAGGAGGCCAGCAATCTTGTATGCTTTGGTTTGCATGAACGGTAACTGTGTTATTACAGCCTCTTCATCTACTGCCTGACATTCTCCTCTTGCCTTCTCTCACAGGAGGGGTCCTTAGTAACATCTTAACTATATTGATGATGACCGTATTTCCAAATAAGCTTACGTTTTGAGTTCCTCCTGCTGGGTATCAATTTGGGAGTATGAACACCATTGGCCTCCTATATCTAAGAGGACAAAAATGGAAATAAGGGTGAATTATGAAAACTTCAATGGAGTAGCCAATTACTAGGATTCAGACCATCTCTTTGGGTGTGAAAAACAATGGAGTTAAAGTGGAGCTGGCTAGTTTCAGGCACTTTCCAGAGAAGGTAACAGTTTGACTACTGATACATACCTAATACTCACTTTTCATATGGTATCCAAGTGGCTCGTCCCTTGGTAACCCGTCTGCCGCTCAGAGTTGTTTTGATGGGCTTTGGTCACTGGTGTTTCCTGGCCAGTCAGTTCTATGAGCAGGTAGTGCACATCTGGCCAATGAAGCCCAGTGGGAGAGACCAGGAGAAATAGCACACACACTCAGAAAAACAAAATCCCACAAAGAAAATCATTATATGAGGGCTGGAGAAATGACTCAGTAGTTAAGAGCACTGATTGCTCTTCCAGAGGTCCTGAGTTCAATTCCCAGCAACCACATGGTGGCTCACGACCATCTGTAATGGGATGTGGTGTGTCTGAAGACAGCTACAGTTTGCTCATATTCATTAAATAAATACATATTTAAAAAAGAAAATCATTATGTGTGTGTGTGTGTGTGTGTGTGTGTGTGTGTGTGTGTGTGTGTGTGTGTGTGTGTGCCAACCAGTGCACATGCACAAATGCCATGGCGTGAAGGTGGAGATCTTGGGAGCTGGTTTTCTCCTTCCATCATGTGGGTTCTAGGGACTGAACTCAGGTTCTCCGGCTTGCCAGCAAGCATCTTGTCCACTCAACTATCTCGCCACCAGATAGCTATAACTGTCTATGTTAGCCGTCTTTCTCTTGGCTACAGGGTTAGCCTATTCCTCATCTATGCTCATGACTTTATCAATTATACAGTTATTAATAAATGTTTTACCAAAACAACGTGCCTATAGGTGGTCATGGGACCTATAACACACGTGTCTCTGGAAAGTAAGATGCTTCTATTATGGTAACACTGATGTCACCTTCATGAAAGCTCCAACCTGATGCTCATGGTGTCTCACACTTGTAATCCTGGTATTCAGGAGGCTGAGGCAGCAGGATTGCTGTGAGTTTGAGGCTAGCCTGGGATACATAGTGAGAACCTGCCTCCCACAAAAATAAAATTGCACGAACCGAAAGAAAAAGAAAATTTTGCTGGCATATAAATTTCATCAGAATTTTTAACCTTAGTATTTTCCTTCTGAAACTACTCCAGAGGTCATGAGTAAGGTTTTCTGAAGTGTGTAAGGCTTCTGTGGCTTTAGGGTTCACACTCACACAGTCGTGAGGCTCCGATAATAAGGTAAGTGATAGTGCTCGGCTCCTTGTTACCTTTTATTTATTCCTACTTTATCATTGGTTTATTTATTTGAAACAGAGGCTTGCTATATAGCCCAGGCTAGCCTCAGCCTTGTAGCAATCCACCTGCCTGGACAGGTGGGATTACAGGTGCTCATTACCATACCTGGTGTAGTACTTGATTCTTACTGCGTTGGTGATCAAGTCAGATATGTCCTAGCATCAAAATGACAATGACCCTCAGCTGTAGTGGTCGTGCTGCATCCTTTGAACATTCAAGGGCTAAGGTTTCCTTCTGCGGCCATAGCGTAGGCTGTAAACTCAGTTATCTTTTCTTTAGCATAATCCATCATTCCTGTGTTCCAAAGAACCTTCTAAAAATAGCATGGACGCAAACATGTGGATTCTTGCAAGCTCAGCATACCCGGGGGTAATTCAGTTCTCCCTCCTTTCCCTCTGTCTGAACGACCAGGGGTTACTTCCGTATGCATTGTTGGACTGTGCTCGTGTACAGTACCAAGTCTTGAAATCTATGGCAGTGTAATGTATGATTTGATTATACTATCGATCACATGTAGGCATTCCGGATTGAGCCAAATATGCCTTTTGTTGTGTGCTTTGTCTTTAAAACTGAGATGAAAGCTTGGAAGTCCAGGAGTTTTTCAAGGTTGGATTGGTACCAACTGGCTCAACTGTGTCCGGAAGGGATGCATTTGAGCTCGCGACACAGCAGTGCTCCGGCGTGGTGCCACACCGGCTCGTAGATCTGCTCGTCTGGCATGATTATTTCATAAAGGTTTGCATTCTACAGCAGCAGTTGGCCGGTTAACTGTGCACTAGAAGACGTAGCGTTAGAGAGATGGGGCGGCGGTTAAGAGCTCAGGCTGCTCTTCCAGAAGACCGGCTCTGCCTCTCGGCACCCGCATTGTAGTTCAGAACCCTGTTAACTCCACTTCAAGGAGGTCCAATGCCCTCTCTGGCCCCCATGGACACCCATATGTATAAAAGTAAAAAAAAAATGCAAAGAAAATATAAGTTGGTTTTGTTTTGTGTTCTGTTTTGGTTTTTCAGGACAGGGTTTCTCTGTGTTGTTATCTGTTTGGGTTATTTAATTTGCTATTGATTGTTTGTGAATGTTACATCATGCACCCCAATCCCCCCATCTACCCTTCCCTTCCTATTGTAACACAACCCCAAAAGAAATTAAAAAAAATAAACAAGATAAACAAAGCCACAAATCTCGTCATGGAAACTGTAGTATGTCACAGCGTGTGCACACATCTTGACTTGCAGTGAGTCATTGATCTGGCTCGAGGCCTCTGGCTTCCGTCACGCTATCAATACTGGATCCTCACTGAGATTCCTCTGGGGTAGCCTGTTGTTGCCCTGTGTCACGGAGACCCTGCAGCTTTGGAGCTGTAGGACTGGCCCCTTCATCCTCTCACTCCAGCAGCTCGTAGATGGGGTAGATGGGCTAGGCCAACCCAAAGCCCTAAACCTGGGCCTGGATGGTAGCTGAGTGGTGGTCTGCCAGCTCTCCTACGCTGACGCCACCAATGCTCACCACTGCCCAGATAGCTCACCCAGTGCCACAGCTGGCCAGGGGTAGGGCCCGTTCTCCTGCTCTCATGTCCTTGGGGCTAGCTCACCAGGGGCAGCTCTACTGTACTGTCCGGATGAGGTACAGGGCCTGCTCTTCTGAGTGCTGTAGCCGGTGAGGGGCAGGGCCAGCTCTGCACAGCCCTTGGGCATGGACATGGTCCTAGGCAGCAGTCCATACCAGAACCATCTGCATGACCTTTAGTGGTAGTTTGAGCCACAGACATGGACACGGAGCTCTGCTTCTGCATGCCCACAGGTCCATACACGGCCCTCAGGGGCAGCATGGGCTGGCACTTCATCATGGCGTCAGGTGGCAGGGCAGGTATATACATCACGCTGCTCCTCTCCACCCTCACATCTCCAGATTCGCCTCTCGTCACACTGCCCAAGCTGTTCTGCTTCCCTTTCTCTCCCATGTCTCCACCACACACTTGCACACCATTGTGGCTCCCACCGTGAGCAGGCCATGTGGCGGGCCTCTGGGTGTTTCCAATTTTTTTCCCATTTTCATAACTATGTGTGAGGTGTGCAAGTGTAAGTTTATATGTGTGTTTGTACGTGTGGGCACATGTGTGAGCGGTGTGCATATAGAATGCTCATGCATGCAGAGACCCAAGGCTGGTGCAAGGTGTCTCAGTCAAAGCAGAGCTCACCTGCATGCCTGATCTCCCTAGCCAGCTTGCTCCGAGGGTTTGTTTTTTGCCATCTGGGGCTGGGATTACAGGCAAAGCCACAATGCTTGCCGGGCATTTATGGGCTCTAGGTCCTTATACTTTTGCTACGGTTGCTTTCATCGCGTATCCACCTCCTTAGCTCCCCTTTCTATTTTAAACATACACACATGCCTGTCTAGAGTCCATAGATGAGGAAAAAATATGAGGCAGAAAATCTAATTAATTATATATTCGAACTTTAGTTCCTCAGATTTTACACGTTAGGATAAAAGTAGATAGCGCCATAAAAATCCACCCTAGGACATATAAAACAGGATATGTTTAAGCAAATACATCAGCGTTTACAATTTCAATCACGGAAACTTCTGTCGTATAAAATTATTGGTGTTAAAAATGGCACAGATCAGTTACACGGCTTTTCATGAGCGCACATGTCCTTCTCGGTAACATATTGAAGTCTTTCTTGTGGAAGTGCTGTGCTGTTTGCAAGGTGGGCGAGAAGACTTTCTCATCTAGACGTCACTGCAGTGGTAAGGGACATTTACCCCCTAATATAAATACAGGGAAGTCTTTTCTACCAGAGATCTCTGTGGTGATACTCACCAGATTTGTTTAAATTGCCAACCCTGTTAAAAAAAAGAGACCAGTAAATTCTTGAGGGCTTCTTTTTCCTTTCCGATAGTAACCAAAACACCCAAATTTTTCTTTTTCTTGAATGGTGATAGAAATCATTTTTATTTCTAGTATGTCCAATGGAATGGCACTGGGGGTGTAGCCTAGTGGGTAGAGTGCTTGCCTAGAATCGACTGAAGCTGTAGATTTTGTCACTAGCACCACATGACCAGGCGTGGGGGCATTGCCTGCCATCCCAGCACTCGGGCTGTACAAGCAGGAGCATCAGAAGTTCAAAGTCATCCTCTGATACCCAGTGAAGTGCTAGCCAGGCAGGCAATAGGAAACTATAAATAAGGAAGTAGATAAATTAAAAACAAAATACGTTGCTTGAAAGCTCTCACCTCTAGAGAAGTTATGACAAACTGTATCTCACACCAGAAAACTTTTCAAACTGCCTCATAGTTTAGGGAAGAGCTAGACACCAGAGGCACCAGAGTGGGTGAGGATTTACACCCCCTCCCTAAGGTGATTCCTCACACAACGTATTCCTTGAGAATCAGAAGTCTGTCCAGTTATCTGCCCTCCTCAGCTCAGAACCCAGCCTGGGGAGGTAACCAGTTGTGGTACGTCACTGTCCTCTGCTGTGTAGATTTATAAAGAAACAGAACCTTCACCAGGAAAGTGTCAGTCTGCTTTCCAGACTGCCTTAGAAGCTCTCTCCGCCCGCCTCACCCCCATCTTTTCAGCAAGCCTGGGAAGGTAAAGAGATAGTTTGATCTATCTCTTGTCTCAGGATTTGTAACTTCAGTGCAAGCTCCAACTTGCCTAGCCCTGGACTGTCCTCTGTACTGTCTCTCTATCTGTCTGTCTGCTTGTCTACTCACCTATATACCTATCTATTAACCTCGAGACAGGGTCCCATGTGTCCTAGGCTGGGACCTTGAAGTCATTGCTAGCCAAGTATGATTTTTTTTGTTTCTGCTCCTTCTGTCTCTATTTCCCAGTGCAGGGATAACAGGCCTGAGCCACCACACCCAGTCTATATGATGCTAGCAACAGAACCCTGGGCTTGCTAACCCAGACTTTCCACAGAGCCATACCCCAGACCCAGAATATAGTATTTATACTAAAAATGATGTTTGGACTTCTCACCTCTCATCTCTAAACTTCAGCGTCTACTCACTGTAAAGTGCTGTTCTGGCTCAGGCGACTATAACAAATGTCTGTGATCTGTCCAAACATGAAGAGTCCCTGACGAGAGACAGCCGTCCATGTGGAGAGCCCAGCTTCAGTGGTCAGTGCATGTCAGAGGGATTGGGTGATGGTCCTCACCCAAAGCCTCTGCACAAAGGTGAAGCGTGCTGCTGACCCGAGGGGACAGCGTTCTCTCCTCCCTCGAGAACAGTCACCTGAGTGGATTCACAGAGTTCTGTGGAGATGACAGATGGGGAGGAGCAGCTTCCTGAGTCACCATTTTATTTCTTTAAAAAAATGCAATAAACTTTATTATATTAACTTTATTATATTAACTTTCGAATAAAAAACGATCACACATTGATAATAAGCAGACCCAAAGCCTGTACATCTCAGTGAATTTCTTCCGAGATCAGACGAGATCGGGCGCGTTCAGGGTGGTATGGCCGTAGACCTCAGTGAATTTCTAAACCAGTGGTTCTCAACCTGTGGGCTGTGATCCTTTGGGGACTCAAATGACCCTTTCACAGGGGTCGCCTAAGACCATCGGAAAACACACATATCTAGGTTACTATTCATAACAGCAGTAAAATTACAGTTATGAAGTAGCAATGAAAATAGTTTTATGGTCGGGGGGTCACCGCAGCAGGAGGAACTGTGTCAAAGGTCGGGACGCGTTGGGAAGACGGAGAACTGTTTTTCACTTCTCAGTTCTGCCCCTTGAGGGCGCCAGAGACTGCCCAGCTTTACAGAACCGGTCACTGGGGAGGCCAGGCAGCAGTCAGCGATGCATCTGTGAGGAGGTCAGTGGGCTGTCGGCACCCAGAGCCAGGGCAGAGCTCTGAAGCAGTCCTCACAGCCAGCCATCACCTCAAGGTACAGGGACAGGGACAGGGACGGATCCCAAGAAGCATGAGTTCTAGCTTCCATTTGCTATCACTTAGCTGTGTGGCTTTGAGTCCTATACCCCATGCCCATGTGAGATAGTGGTAAGAAAACTCTCCAAATGTAAGGCTTCAAATGCCCTGACTAATAAGGAAAGCCAAGCTCAGTGGCACAGGCCTGGATTTCCAGCTACTCAATAGGCAGAGGCAGGAAGCTTAAAACCAGGCAACGCGCTAAGACCCGATCTCAAAATCAAAAGTACTAAAGACGTCTGGAGAGGCAGCTCAGCGGTTTGGTGATTACTTAGTAAAAACAAGGTCCTGCACTCAAGTCCCCAGCACCAATATATTTTTAAAGATGATAACAGTTAGGAATACCCACAAATGATTATGACAACAGCACAGATTCTGATTTCTTGAAGCCTTTGAAGCTGTACCTGACCTGGGCGCTATCTCGGCGTCACTAGAAATCAGTTACGGCCGGGGTGGCTGGGCTGGAAGCACAATGCCTGTAGCAACGAAGAAGGAGAATGAGACTCACGAGGTAGATTAGGTGTGGAGAGCTTGAAAGATCTCGATGGAACAAACAGAGCGTAAGAGAGCACTGGGCTCGTTCATGCTCCCTTGAAGCCTGGGCATTTGTCTCAGATGAGCTTTCTCTTCACACCCGAGTTCCACGCAGCTCTCTGCCTCACAGTGACTCATTGGTGTGAGAAGAGAAAACACGTGTTTGTAGTAGCATTGCTCCTGAGAGAGTCAACCAAGAGAAAGCCAGCAAGCCAGCACTGAAAGGGCCGGCCGGGGCTGAGGCTGGAAAAGGAGCTCGCAAGCACAGGCTTAGGACGGAACTCTTCCGTGCAAAGTGAACATACCAGCCAGCAGGGTGCCCGGGTTGCTGTCCCAGAGTGAGCTCGTGCACAGGTTGGACTCGGAATCCAGGCCATTGCAAAGCACTCAAGACGGCATGTGGAGAGTGAGGAGAGGGTGGGCTTCCATGCTGTGATCCCCAAACACCAGACAGGGAGAGGAGGTGTGAAAATCTGGATTTTGTGGTCATCGTCCTGGGCTTCTTGTCTTGTAGTGGTGTCAGGTGGCACATGGGCTAGTGAAGAAAGAATGGCGTTAGGAGAAGGAAATTCCTCAGAGAACCTTGGAGTCAATGGGGCTTCTGGGAGCCTTTCTAGAAGGCATTGCCAGCCCAGCTTAGCCATCACCGCTTCCCGGGGGCTGTTTGGAGGCAACTTATGTTTTCTCCAGTCTTAGCTTCACAGCTGTTCCTCTTTCCAGAAAGCTCCTCCCCTGAAGGGAAGGACAGACCGGTTTGAGCAGGTGATGGATCCCAAGGACTAAAGAAAAGGAAGCCCTAGGAAGGCTCCTTGGATAAGCTCACTCCCAACCTTGACCCCACTGTTCTCACATCTACCTACCTGCAGAGCCTACCATCCCATCTACCTGAACTTGGGAAAGTCTCAGTCTCATTGTCTACATGGGGCGGGGGTGGGATACCATGATTGTCTCTCCCTCAGAAGGTTCTCATGAGCATCAGATGAGGTAACAGGTTCGTAAGCGGCAAGGAGTGGTTGGACATAAGGCTCTCTAAAAGACTGACAGAAGCAGTGGGTATGGATTAGAGAACGAGAGTTGTTATTCCTCCTACTCTGTGCCTTGGAGGCCCATGAGGTTTTGGCCAGAACCGTTTCTAATGGGTGACTGCAGGTGCTGACAAACTGGGTTTGCAAGAGGCTCAAGAGTGCTCTGTGTGTGGCTTAAACCCTTGCCCTTGTTTCCCAGTCTGGTATGGTATGCGGGCTGGCTGGCAGAAATCACTTTTTGTCATAGGCTCGGGGGTGGTGGTGGGGTGGGCGGTGGTGGCGCTAAACAAAACCTATACATATTGCTGGTAGCTCTATACTTTGTACAGGAGAACTCCTTCTACCTGGTTTGGTTTTGATAACCAATAATAGTGACTAGAAAACCAGTAGGCCATAAATACCTCCCGAGAATACCAGGTAATACCACTTACATACTGTGGCTAAGGAACCAGGTAAAACAGACACCCACAGGCCAGTCTACTCATAGGGACTAGGAAGATATATCATTGGGGCCATATTCCCGAATTACTACATCTGGATTTTGTTTGTTTGATTGGTTTTGGTGTGTGTGTGTGTGTGTGTGTGTGTGTGTGTGTGTGTGTGTGTGTGCATGCACGCGCACGTGCACATGTGCTGGACATGTAATCTGAAAAAAAGATCTTGTGGTCCAGTGGTCCTGGACTTGTTATAGAGCTGAAGATAACCTTACTTCTGATTATCTGTTTCTACCTCCCAAGACTAGGTTATGGTTTTGGGCTACAACGCCAGGTCTTAGTTCGGATTGGAACCCAGGAACATGCTTGGTAAGCACTCTGACAGCTGAGCCATATCCAGAGCCATAAAATACATCTCTGAAAGGCTGGGTGATCCTTCCTGCATGCACGAGGTTAACGCTCTGCCACTGGGCTCCATCTCCAGGTCCTGGGTGGGTCCTCTTATCTAAGCGCACCACCAATGCCATCATGGCGTGCCTTTGACAGATAGTATCTGTTAGGAGCCCACAACATGATAGGAAGCGTGCTACATACTTACAAGTAATGCATGATGTCATTGCTTTAAGACATTTATTTTGGTAAAATATACTTAACAAAATTTGTCTTAGCCTTTTCCTTCTTTGGAAGATCAGATTTATGTTTATCAAGAGGGAAAAGGGGGAAGAGGAAATCCAGTTTGCTAGACTCCCCCCAGCATAGCACAAAACTCCCAAGTATCTGGCGGTCGTGTGTTGGGGACAGGGGCAGTGACTGCAACACACCAAGAAAGAGGCAGCAGACATAGTCCTCCCCACCACAGGCCCCAGGCTCAGCCCACTCTCCAGCCCTTGAGCTTTGTAAACTCAGTGTGCTCCTGGCCCAGGTTCTGTCTCTTTACCACAAACACCCTCTGTCCTGACAGGGTTAGCAGACTCATGTGTTCTCCACAGACCACAGACAGGCACTTGAAGCAGTGCTTGTGCTATGCTGAGAAAAGCCAGAAGCCACAGACTGGAACCAGCTCTAAAATTGTGCTGGCTGCTCGCTCAACATTGTCAAGTACCCAAGTGCCTGGGTCAGTTTAATACCTAGCACTCCCAAGGTGTATCTAGGTATCGACTTCCTTCCTTCCTTCCTTCCTTCCTTCCTTCCTTCCTTCCTTCCTTCCTTCCTTCCTTTCTTTCTTTCTTTCTTTCTTTCTTTCTTTCTTTCTTTCTTTCTTTCTTTCTTTCTTTCTCTCTTTCTATGCTTTTTAGGTTTTGATACCTAAAAGGGCCTCACAATGTAGCACTAGCTGGTTGGAAACCTGATAAAGTTGCTATATGGAGCAGGCTGGTCTTGAACCTGCAACGATCCTTTTGTCTCTGCCTCTTGAGTGCTGGAGTGTTGGGTCTGCACCACCACTCTCAGCTAAGACTTGCCTTCGTTTTCTTATCTGGTCTCTCATTTTATTTTATTTTTATATGTGTGGTTGTTTTGCCTGCATGCATTTCAGTGTATCCCATCCATGCCTGGCACTCACAGAGGCCAGAAGAGGCATTAGATCCCCTGGAGCTGGAATTACAGATGGTTGTGAGTCGCCATGTGGGTGCTGGGAACTGAACCTGGGTCCTCTGGAAGAGAAAGGTGCTTTTGAAGCAATCTCTCCAGTCCCAGGAATTATTTTCTTTTTTAGGGTTAATTAACTGTATTTATACAACATATTATGTTTATCTTCTTATCAATATTTGAATTGTATGTGTATATATATATATATATATATATATATATATATATATATATATATATTTGGTGTAGTAGGGACAGGGCAGGTGTGGAAGCCAGAGGGCACCTTGCGGGAGTCAGTTTTCTCTTTCTGCCATGTGGGTTTCAGGCATCAAACTCAGATTTTCAGCTTTGGTGACAGGTAACGTTACCTGATGAGACAGCTAACCGTCTTGGCTTAAAATGTTTTCAAAATGGAAAATTCTAAACATGTGAAAAATGTCTAAACATGACAAAAATGGCAATAAATGTCATGAAAAAACAAAAAACAACAACAACGAAAAAACGCCTCCAACCCTTAAACTCAAATGAGCAAAGGGAGCCCAATGTTCGACAGTAGTTCAACAGTTTTGATGATCCATGTTCCCACCTGATTTGCAGCACCTACTAGCATTAGAACCAGATAACACCCAAACTACAGCTGTCGCATAGACTTTGGACATACTGGGATGAGTTGGGTCTGAAGTCTTATGTCTTAGTTGTAAATCAGTTCGGTCTGGCTCAGTGGAAGCTTAGGGAGTCTCCTAACATGTGACCTATCGGTACATGCCTTTTCCTCCCCTTGCCCCCCCCCCCGCCTTTCGGGGAAGTCACTTTGTTCCTCCACAGAAGCAAAGATTAATAACCCTGAACCAGCAGACAGTGCCTCTCAGGGCTCAAGGACAGGTTTGTGCTGCGAAATCAAGGATTCGTTCCTTTTGTTTTGAGATGCAGTGTGAGCAGAGCATAGGTGCATAATTAGGTTTTGCTGTTGGAATTGTGTGTGTACCTGTTTTTCCATTGTATATACCTATACTACATGTATGTACAGTGTATCTAGTGCATATCTCTACATGAACAAATGCAGAAAAAAATCCCATGGACAAGTTAGACTTTATCATTTTTTTCCTCTGTAAAGAATTATGATCTCAAAAAGAGGAACCACATTTTCCTTTCTTTTTCTCTCTAATGGTTAAAATAGCACGGGAAGGCCTTTGTGGAGCTCTCTTCCTTTTCTGGGCAGAGATATAGAGTCATAGGACAGAGGTCTGAGCTCAGGAAAGTCATGACGTCTGACTCCCGTCCTCCTAAGCATCTATGCCCAAGGTCCTCGAGCTAATTTGGGAAAAGGCCCAAGAGCTCATTGGACAACTGAACAGGACTCAGCTGGTCGAGCAAAAGTCCACATGCACCTGGAGAGGAGGCTCTGGTCTCAAGCACATGGACCAATAGCAATGGCCTGACTGACTCTTCTCTCTGTGCAGAAGGGTCTTTTTTGTCCTTGCTTATGGAAGTAACAGAATTCTTCAGTGCTGGCCTCATATACTGCTTCCTCCACAACCCTTTCCCTGGTTCTATATCCTTAACCTCCCAGCCGCTGGTGCTACACAAAATACTTCTCCTATTCTTTAGTTTCTGGAATAACTTTGACCCCTTAATTTTTCTGTTTTATTTCTGGACCACACACGTATCTGGATACCAATCCTCTCTGGTTATTTAGGGAGGGTTTTGCTATGTAGCCCTGGCTGGCCTTGAACTCATAGCAATTGTCTTGCCTTAGTTTCCTAGTTGTTGAGATTACAGGCATGTACTACTACTCTGGGGTGTGATGTCCGGTTTAACTCCTTGTTTAGATCAAGATGAACTTCTTGAGAAGAGAAACTATTTCATTTTTTTTTTAATTGTTCAATACGGAGGCAGCAACTAGCAGATATCCATTGACCACATGGCCAGAAGTCTTCCATGGCAATGGCATCTGTTAGGCACTCCCTAATTTCATGCAGAATGAGGTAACATCCATCTCCAGGCACTTGGTAAATTCTCCCTGTCTTTGGAATTCAGCTTGAAACCAGCTTCATGTAATCCTTCAAACAATAAAACCTGTCAAAACCTCCCTGGGGATAACTATGAAAGTGTCCTGGGTGTCTATTGCCCAGGCCTCACACGGAATCTCAGGCACATCCTAATACGCCCACGTGTGGCACTTCTTTGTTATTTCAACTGGTCTCCAAAGGAGCTTGAATGTCACAAAATAGTCCATGCTTGTTGACTTCAAACGGTCGCAGTTAGAAGATAGGATCAGTCAGGAAACTTCCTCTCATCAGCAGAATGAGTATTGATTTTGCATTGATAGATTGATTGTGGTCATGTGTACCACAGTACTGTGTGGAGGTCAGAGACCAACTTGCAGGGCTTGGTTCTCCCCTTCTCCCAAGAAGGTTCCAGGGATCAAACTCTGGTCATCAGGCTTGGTGACAAGTCCTTTTATCTGCTGAGCCATATTGCCAGCCTGAATTTTTATTTTGTATTTTTTATTTTTGACACAGGGTCTTTCATAATCCAGGGTGACCTCAGATTTACAATGTACCTGGAGATGACCTTTAGTCTCTGGTCGTCCGGCTTTACCTCCCATGTACTGGGATTACAGGAATTGTGCAGTCCTACAGATCAAACTCAGGGTTTTAGGCATGCTATGCAAACACTCTATGAACTGAGGGACATCCGTAGCCTGAGGTCAAGGGACAACACTGTGGAGTTGATTCTGCCCTTCCACTGTGTGGGCCTTGAGGATTGAATTGAGTTGTCAGTCTTAGCAACAAGTGCCTTTAACCACTAAGCCTTCTTGTAGGCCCATCCCTATCCATCTGTTGAACATCTTCATCATCTTGAACAGACACTTTGTATCCATTAAACTGTATCTTATTTAAGGGGAATAATAGAGTGTCTGTCTTTTTGCAACTGGCTTGTTTCACTTAGCTTAAGTCCTGGAGGTTGATCTGTGTTGAAGCAGCAGCTAAGATCTCCCTCCTTTTTTTAAAGGTTATAACTCTGTTTCATGTACACACCATTTTTCTAGTTGCTATTGTTTTTCTATTCATCTTCGATGAACAAATTGATTTGCTTTTTACTTTTTTGGAAAGCTTTGGTGGCTAATGGTGCTAGGATGCAGATCTCTCTCTCTCTCTCTCTCTCTCTCTCTGTCTATATAGTTTATATAGAGATAGACAGATATAGATATCTACACACACACACACACACACACACACACACACACACACACACACACACAAGTCAAACAAATACCTACCTATTCGGTGAAGAGTGTGCTTTGATCACCTTACCCACGTGCTCCTTAACAAATCCTAATACCCATGACACCTTCCACTAACTGGTATATTTGATTCATTAGCTGATTCCATTCCACCATGGTAAGGACGTTTCCTGGGTTGCTGTGTTCCTATACACAACATAGGAAGTGCTAGGATTTATGATGTCATCTTGGGAAAGGTGACAGGGCCCAGTGAGAGATGAGTGAACTGTAGTGACTCAATGTGTTCATTCGGACAGAAAAAAGATCTCAAGATTTGTGTTTGGAGATCCCACTGGGCTCCATCCCAACCCTCACCCTGATCCCCTCACTGTTCTAGTCATTAGGATGGGATGCTTTTCCAGAAAGGTATGAACATGAGGAACATTTGTTCTGAATTAAACTTGGCTGCAGTTAAGGTGTTATCAAGTCCATGGAGCTCGAGTTACAGAGGTTGCTTTCAGCCAGTGAATAGCACAGGGAAGTTTGCACGGGGAAGTTGCTCATCGAGGTGGAAAATTCTGAGGCCCCTCCCGCCTGATCGCAAGAAAAAATGCTCCGAGTGGTGTGGAGAGGGGCCAGCTGGGGATGTCAAGGGATTCATAAAAGAGATTACAGGCCCTTTTAAGGGAGTGAGGCAGCTGCTAATGATGGCTGAATCTGAATGCCTGCTGCCTTGGCTGGTTCTCCTGAGGTGCCTGCAACTGTGGAAAAAACGTATCATGCCATCACCCTTGTGTGAGGTTCAAAGAGACACACCAGAGTGTGGGGAGCAGAGCCTGTTTCTGTGTGATCCCTGGGACCCTCAGAACACACAGAGCCCGGAGTGGGAACCCACCTGGTTGTACCCCACACCTGTACCTTACTTGCTTGTTTGCTTTTAGGTTTTATTATTACTTAGCATGCCAGGGATGGAATCCAGGCACTGGCTTAGGCCAGGCAAGTACTCCACAACTAAACTGTTGTTGGTGCCCTCTTGTTTCCTTTTAGCATTCGTGTATGTGCATGTGCGTGTGCGTGTGCGTGTGCATGTGCGTGTGTGTGTTGGTCCAGAGGAAGCCTGTTTGTTTAGTTAGTGTTGTGGTGGCCAGAATCAAATCCAGCACCTTGCACATGCTAAGCAAGTATTATATCATGCAACTCCTTTATTTACCCATCTAGTTGAAACTTTATTACTATTGTATAAAGTGTATGATGGGTGGAGTTGGTTCTCTCCTTTGGGCACCAAGCTCACGTTATCAGGCTTAGTTTCCAGTCTTCTTACTTGCTGAGGCTCTCTCACTGGCCCTATCTATCAAAACAGCAGCAGCAACAACGACGGCGGCTTTAAGCTGTCTAAAAACTTTATACCACTAGAGGTCGATTATCATATTCCCAATTGTCCCTGCGGTCTTTTTACAACTCGTGTATCATCTTCAGCCTGCGGGTTTTTATAAAGAGAAGCCACGATCCATTACAATGCTGTAGGATAGATAGAGTCTAATAGATAAGCCCAACTTTCTAAATTTAGCAGCCAGCTTTCCTTGTGTTTTAAATAGATAGCTAATGAAAATAGTCCCAGATTTAGGAACAGAGCTTGTGAAGTTTAGAGGGCCAAAGGAAAGGCCGTAATATCAATTTTCAGTAGAGGAACTAAATAAAGAGATACTTTGTTAAGGTTGTGTGTGTGTGTGTGTGTGTGTGTGTGTGTGTGTGTGTGTGTGTGTGTGTGTCTGTGTGTCTGTGTGTTGGGGGGTAGGGACAGGTGCGCAGTGTCAACCTTTAACCTCAAATCCAGGAGTTCAAGGCTAATCTGGACAACTTAAAAAAAGACACCAAACAAATGACCACACAAACAGAACTCAATTTGTCACCCAACAAAAAGGACCAAAGCTGAAACAGGGTAAAAGCAAAACTAAGATCTCTCTGGAAGCAAGCAATGGGGAGATACTCTGGAACCTGAGGTACTGAGCTGAATCGACTGAAGTGTTCTTTTCATCACCTTTCATCTGTAAACACAAAGACAGTGCAAAAACCGTCTGGCCTATGCTGTACTTTAATAGAACTGAAAATCCACTCATTCGTTAACTGTCAAACCTTTTGTCAGCGATGGTGGTGACTGTGGGAATTGAACCCAGAGCCTAGTGCATGTTTGTCAAATGTATCCTTAAGATGCTTTCCCGGGAGATAGCTTCTAGTTGTTTCTTAAAATAAAAGGCCAGTGGAAATACGTTGTTTTTCTTTTTTCTTTCCCTTTCTCCTTTTTTCCCTCTTTCCCTTCCTTCCTTATATTTCCTTTGGTCTTTCTTCCTTTACTTCCTTTCTCCTTCTGTCCCTCCCTTCCTAAGTATTTCCCTCCCTCCTTCCCTCCCTTCTTCTTCCCAGGAAAATGGTTGTGGTGTGTGTGCATGTGTGCGTGTGTGTGTGTTCATGTGTGTGTGTGTGTGTGTGTGTGTATGTGTGTGTTCGTGTGGTGTGTGTGTGTGTGTGTGTGTGTGTGTGTGTGTGTGTGTGTGTGTGTGTGTGTGTGTGTGTGTGTGTGTGTGTGTGTGTGTGTGTGTGGGCGTGTGTGTGTGTGTGTGTGTGTGCGCGCGCGTGGCCATGCGTGCACGCGCGAATCAGCACCCCGAGTCACAGCTCAGTTCAGACACTTCTCATGAAGTTCAGTCATTGACCTGCGTTCCGTCTCCAGCAGCTATAGCTTTATCACCAGTTGCTCCCAGAAGACCCCCCTTCCTGTGAGCTTATCTTCCCACAGGCCCCTAAGGACATTTTGCAGATTAAATGTCTCCAAAGACCCTGTCTCCATGTCTCCACGTCTGCTCCTCTGCTCTGTTACCAAATTCCTTTCCCCCTTTCACATGCAACTCAAACCAGACCTGTTCTTTGAACCTTACTTGCTCATGGGGCCCCAGTGGTTTTCTCCCCTTCATGCTAAGGAGAAATATTACTGTCTTCTTGGACTACAGGGCACCTTCTGTGCACGTCAACATCTCTTTCATCAAGGGTGCCACACTATCTTACATCCACTGCCAACGGTGGAAAAATCTTATAGCGAGAACACTTGATAAGAGGGGTCTTACTGTTATTGATCACAGACCAGTGGATCAATAAAGATTTCTTGCCTGAAATACAGAGTAGAGTCCAGAAACACAATTATTAAGTTTAATGTGAAAATTACACTTGCGAGTTAGGAAAGCATGGGTGATTATACTATCTACTAGAGAGTATAGGATAAATCCACATAAGGAATGGAATTCTAAACATGCTAAGAACCTAGCTTCATTCTTCAACTCAACATTGTTAAGACCCTGTCCCTTTTCTTACCTCTCTTAATTCCTTGCCACTGTTAGGAAGCTGCCCTCAAACTCAGGGACTTCGGTGCCTTCCTTCTGGAGCGTCCTCAGTTGCTGGAACCACAGTTATGCACCACAGGACCCAGGGGCCATAACCTTTGATACACAGCACTTGTGTTGGGTCTTTCTGGTCCAGGGATGTGTGTGACAAGGCACTGCAGGAGGAAGATGCTCCAGCCAGTCTTCTTCTCCATGCTTCCCACATAGCTTACTGTCATCCTTCTTCCTTGTCCTGGACCCACAGGCTGTCTCAAAGGCGTTTCCATCAGGAAGTGAGGAAGTGGATTTGTCAGGTTATTTGGTTTATAAAGATATAGAATATGCACGTGCTTTTGTGGAAAGTGGCTTACTTTACAATTACTGTTGGTGGAGCATTGCAGATAGAATACATAGTTCTTCAACACAATATATGTTATCTTTTCTTTTTTTTTTTTCTTTTCTTTTTTTCGGAGCTGGGGACCAAACTCAGGGCCTTGTGCTTGAGCGCTCTACCACTAAACTAAATCCCCAACCCCCTTTTTTTAAAGCTGGTTTGAACTTGTACTAACCTTTGACTCAGCCTCTCTAAAACTGAAGTTATTCTATCTGGCCATTTGTTTCATGCTTTTTTTTTTTTTTTTTTTTTTGAGACAGGTTCTTCCTTGTTATGTAGCCCAAGGTGGCTCTGCCCTCTTAGTAATAATCTTCCTGATAGGTATGTGATCCACTACGCCCACAAAGCAATCTTTCTTACTGGGAAAGCATCTTACATAGAGAAGAGCATCATAGATCAAACTTGGATTAGAAAGGGTTAGTAAAACAGGTCTCACTAATGTAGCTCTGACTAGCCTGGAACTTGCTATGTAGTCCAGGTTAGCCTTGAACTTACAAAGATCTGCTTGCTTCTGCCTTCTGTGTGTTGAGATTAAAGGCTTGTACCACCACGCCTGACTGAGTATGCTATTTTTTCTTCCCCAAAGGGAAATGACTTAATATCCTTTTAAATGAAGGGTTTTTATACTTATATAACTTTATAACAGTATATACACTATTATGAATGTAGTGTCTTCCCACACACATCCGTGGACCAGAAAGACCTGACACAAGTACTGTGTATTAAAGGGTATGTCCCCTGGGTCCTGTGGTGCACATCTGTGTGATCCCAGAGACTCAAATAGTATAAATGCATGCCCGGTATTCTTGAAGTCCAGAAGAAGGTGTCAGATCCCCTGGAACTGGAATTACAGGAGTTGTGAGTTTTTTGGCTACCCTGCTTTGTGCTCCTGTTCGGTTGCGTTCCTCCAGCCACCCGTCCAGCAGCTCCCTGGATCTGTGAATGACAGTTACATACACATTAGCTTATTTTTAATATACCATCTAGCTCAATGGTTGGGCAGTTCTAATCCTCTACCTGCTATACCATGCTCAATCGGGGAAGTGGCAAGTGGCCACTTACCTGAATTCTTACATGGCTCATTGGTTCTCTCTTCTGCAGCTCTAAATCTGGTCTCCCACCCTATCATAGCAATTCACCCTGAATCCTAGCCTGCTCAACCCTAAGGGTCCAGCCCTGTCTCCCTTCGTCCAGCCATTGGTCACTGGCATCTTTATTGATCAATCAAAAAATCAATTGGGGACAAGGACCTTTAGCATTTGAACACACAGATTCCTGATTGAATCAAGGCATTAGAATCAATCTCCAACAGCTGTTTGGTTCCCAGCAAGAACACTGCTAACTGTTGAGCCGTCTCTCCAGCCTCTAAGATGGGCCAAGGATTGCTAGCTCTAGATTCCCCACAAACACTGTCAGGTGAAAATGGTACTATGAACACAGTGCTACATTCCTGTAATACCACTCAGAAGCTAGAGCAGGGGGGTGGGTGCTTGTACAGAGGCTCAAGGTAACCAGAGCAATCTATCGAGTTCCTGTTTCAACAGGAATGGAGCTATGAATGGTAATTCGAGCATTTAGACTCTAAGCATTACCCAATGGTAACAAGAATATGTTGTCAATGTTTGATATTTTACTTATTTAATTTTCGTTGTATCCATTCATGTATGTACCAGTTACTTTTCTGCTGCTACGATAAAATACCATGACCAATTCACAGCACAGTTGATTTAGGTCTATGGCACCAGTGAGATAAGACTCCATTATTGCAGAGGCAGTAAGCTGCAGGACCAAGACACGGAGAGAACACATCCTTAACCACAAACACGAAGCAGAAAGAGTGAGCTGGAAACAGGGCAGGGCTGTGAAGTCTTAAAGTTTATTCCAGGGACTACATGTTCCAGCAAGCCTCCATCTTCTAAAGATTTTATAACAACTCCCCCACCCCACCCCAAACAGCAGCACTACAAGTGTCAAATATGTGACCACCTGGGGACCACTTCTCATTCAAACTACCACACAGGGTCTCACTCTACAGTCCAGGAGAGACTAGAACTTATGACAATCCTCCTGCCTTAACAGTGGTGAGATTACAGGCTTATACCACCATACCTAGTTGTGGATTAGAACATTTTAAGCTGTTGCTATGCTTGATAAATTCTACAATTGAGTGTGTGTGTGTGTGTGTGTGTGTGTGTGTGCGCACGCGCGTGTGCGTGCAGTGTGAAAACCAAGCTAGAATTTGCAGAGCCTCTCATGGCTGTTTTCTCTGGGTTTGATCATCATGAAGGAGAGCAACTGTGGTGACCTACAGGGTCAGCCGAGAAAGGAGGGTGTTGATATCTCTTCTTGAAGAAGGGGAGAGAGAGCCACAAGACCTCCCTAGGATCCTCTCTTGATGTTATAACTAACACTGTCTACTGCTCCAGTACATGAAACTTAGAAACCCTAAAGTGTCTAAGGTGGAGAAGACAGACTGAGGTGGGTTCCACTAAACTGAACCCGAAGGATCTTTCTTTTATCTGTGAGGTTCTACAGATAAAATTTTCGATGAATAAACACGGATTTTACATCTCCCCAGAATAGCCTTGAGACAATGAAACCCCACCGGTGTGACTGGTGTGTGTCATAACATAGGATCATTGGTTCTGTGGCTTTCAGTTCCTATCACCTCTTCCATTGCAGGGCATGCTATTCGGGTGACTCCAGTCCACATTCCTTGGCCTTTGTCACTCCTATTTTGCTCAGAGTAAGCTAAGTTCTGATTTTAGGATGCTGTCTGAATATTCCAACAGTGGCTGCCCCACACCGGGGAGGATGAGCATTAGTCGTTGTTCAGTCTACAAGACTTGATCCCAGTCTGACACTGGAGGTCTAGAGAGTGGCTGGTCTTGAGCTTGCGTTGGAATCCTGAAGTTAGTTCTGATATTGACGAAAGGATGCTGCAGCGACAGGGTAGATGAGTTTGCCAGCAAGAGTGAAAGCAAAGCCTGGAGGTGGTGGCCCACATCTTTTTCCGATCCCAGGACACTGAGGCAGGCAGATCTCTGAGTTCAAGGCCAGCCTGGTCTACAGAGCGAGTTCCCGGACAGCTAGCGCCACACAGAGAAACCCTGTCTCAAAGAAACCTGTCTCAACAAAACAAAAATGAGCAAGAAGCAAGCAGACAAGGAGGAAAGGCTTCCCTCTTCTATACTTTTTATCCAGGCTGCCGTGGGAAGGTGCAGCCCAGGTTTTAGGTGGGTCTCGCTTCAAGTCATCTGATAAGAAGGTCCCTCCTATTTTTGTAGTCCTGGGGATTGAACCTAGGCTAAGTCCTCTGGAGGGTCGGGGCTGAGATGAGTCCCTGCACAGTCAAGTCGGCAGCCAAGATTAGCCGTCACAGTATTTAGCAAGCTAGCCCATTTTTCATTTCTGTTGGCTATGCTCAGGCAAGGATACCAGGGACTTACTGCTTTTCCTATCAATACAAAGGATTTCCTCCTCTTGGACTCAATTTTCTCATCTGTCAAATGGCGATATGAACAGAAGGTAACTCACGTACGTGGTCAAGTAAGACTTCGTTAGCAGGTCAAAGCAAAGCCTGTCTCTTTGTTTTTGTAGTACCGGGGATTGAACCTAGACTATATTCCCACAAAGTAGAAATCTCGAGCAAATTTGTTTTTTTTGAATTCTGAATGGTTATAAAATAAAAAAATTACTTTTGCTGTAAAATCTCAACTCGTTTATCATTGTGTGGTGAAAAGATTTTACTGAGCTGCTATGCAGTGTTCTACGACTGAACTATAATCCCAGCTTCTTTTAATTAAGTATTCTTTGTTTTAGCTTTTTTTCAGTCAGGGTCTTACTTAATATGTAGCCTTGGTTGGCCTTGCAGATCAGGCTGGCCTTGAACTCATGGAGACTCACCAGCCTCTGCCTCTTGAATACTGGGATTAAAGTTGAACATCGCCACCCCAGCCTGATTTCGATTTTTCAAAAATTTTATTTTTATGTGTAGTGGTACTTTGCACGCACGAAGTAGAATCCTAAGGGTTCTCTGGAAATTCAGTTGTGTTGGATGGTGTTTTGCTGGGGCACGCACGTGAAGGAGTGCTTTCTGAAGTGGACACAGGTGAAAGACTAAGGCAGACTCATGAAGGAACGTTTCACTGAAGCAGACGCAGGAGAGAAGGTGTTCTGCTAAAGCAAGCACGTGAGAGAGCAGAAAAGAACACGTGATGAAAGATTCTTTGCTAATGACACATATATTGGTCTGCCTTATATTTCATAGTTGAGCTGCATTTGTCAGGACTCCAGCAGAGAAATGCACCGAAAAAACTTCTGGTGGTGTGCTGCAGTTTCTTGCCCCTTCCTCAGATTTTACAGGTACATGTCTGAGAATCACTTTTATGCCTGAAGCCCACGAAGGCCAGAAAAAAGGGATCAGATCCCTGGAACTGGAGTTAAGGGGGTTGTAGGCCACGTGGTTATGTAATGGAACCCAGGTCCTTTGGAAGATCAGCAAGTGCTCTTAACTACTGAACTATCTCCACCATTTTGATTTATTTATTTTTTGACCCAGGGTTTTGCAACATAGCCCAGGCTGGCCTTAACTTTTTGACCCTCGTGCCTCAGCTTCCTAGCCTCATGTGTGCTAAAATTACTGACATTTGTTACCACAGACTCTACAATTAAATTTTAAACCAAGTTAGGGGTCTGGTGCAAGGACTCAAAGGTTCAAAGCACTGGCTGTTCTTCCACAGGACTCAGGGTTGGTTCCCAGCACCCAGATGGCAGTCTACAACTATCTGTCACCCCAGCTCCAAGGCTATAAGAGTAAGCACGGGGCATATACGTACATGCAGGCAAAACACGCAAAATACATAAAATAAACATGAATAAATCTTTAAAAATAACTGAACAAAGTTAACCTAGCAAGCATTTTTCTGAATAAGCAATTTCAATTTAAATGAAATATAATTCAGATTAAGTTGATTATGCAATGATTAAGATACAGAAGGCTTGTCTGTGGGTATAGCTCAGAGGTACAGCCCTGGCCTAATGAGTGCCCAGCCTTAGATTCAGTTTCCTCACAATGAAAATACATTTTTTTCTTCATGTAAATACATAGATAATAGTGACAGGAGTTTCATGCTGTCACACCCACTTTTAACCCCAGCATTTGGTGAGGCTTGAGGCAGGGAAATCATGAGTTCCAAGCTAGTCTGGGTTGCACAGCAAGAACTTGCTTCAAAAACTAGAAGAGGGCCCTGGTGGCGCAGGTCTGAGTTGAAGCAAATTTGGAGATTGAAGCAGGGGCATCAAATACTCAAGTCCCGTCTGGGCTACAGAGTGAGAGAGAGGCTATCTTGGAATAGAAGCATTAAAAACTAAAACAGCTCTCCCTCCCACCCCCCAAAAAATAGAATGAGAAAAACCATGTTTTTTTTTCTTTTGCTTTTTTCTTAAATGGACTTGGAAAATCTGAGGTAATATTTAGTTTTATTTAAAGGTGTTAACAAAAGGATTGGTATCGCTTTAAAAATATTAAAGAAGGAAATCACCACGAATGCCCATTGTTTTCTGAAAGAAGGCTGTTTGCACGCCTGTCTGCTGCTGACGTGATAGAAGGCAGGGGCCAAGCCAGCCCAGGCTCCCCTTTTTGGAACATTCCATCTCACCGACACAGAATGAATGCAGGCTGGCAACAATCCGCGCCGAAACAAGTCAGCAACCTCTAGTTTCCCGTGTGTCTTATTTGTAAATAAAAGCATGGCAAGGTCCGTCTCTAGCCTTCGGAACAGGGTTGACCGGATGTGATTGTCGCCTCTCCTTTGTATGTATGACTTTGGCGAGTTGTGTAAACCTCTCTGTGCTCTGGCTTTCTTCATGCAATCCGCTACATTAGGGCTGATGTATATATCATATGAGGCAATGCTAAAACGCTGAGACGGGTGGGAGACACACCAGAGAACTAATGGATATTAGCTGCTATTCTTATCCAGCCCCATAAATATTGGTGTCTCCTATGGAGTATTCTCCCTATTAGACCCTGATGACTGATCTTTGAGACCTCTTACCTTCTTGTGCCATATCTTAGTTATGAAGTTCTGATGAATTCATCAGTCCAGTGAGGTTAAAGTTAATCTAGAAGAAAAGGCCTCTTAGAGTCTGGAACACCATCAATTTGGGATAGAATATGAGGTATAAATAAAATAGTTATTTAACATCTTGCCTTTAAGTTGTGGAGTTACCGTGCCGGGTTTTACAAAGCCCATTTCTGATGCATATTAAAACCACCGTGACATTCAAAGAGTCAAATACGCCTGATTAGAGCTTTGGGTCTTGTATTTATAAAAAGGTTACTGGTGCATTTCCTCTGTGCAGATTATTTTTGGCTCTTACTAATATTTGTAAAGATAATAAAGTCTGTGCAGAATGATGTATGTGATTAACCTGTCCTACTCATTGGGCTGCTTTTTTTTTAATTAATTAATTAATTTTTTTTATTTAGGGAGATATCCCAGAAAGATGTTATCTCTTCACAGGAATTCAGGAAGACAGGGAGCAGCAAAGGGCAGCTGTACTCTCACCCTAGAAGACAAGATAAGAAAGAGCGTCAGGTCAGGGCAATAAAATTCGCTTGCATAAACTTATCGCCGAGATGACACAGAACCATTTCTTTGGGGTGTTTCATGGAGATGTCAAAGGTAGCCTATGCAACAATGAATGGTCTAAGAATGGTTTGGGTGGATGTGTTCACAGCTTTAAAGACCAGGCTATTCTGGTTTTGGCTTGGTGATGTAGATCTGTAATCCCTGCCACTGAAGAGGATGAGGCAGGGGGATTGCAGTTTCAAAACAAGCTTGAGCAATCTAGTGAGTCTGTTTTCAGACAAGAAGTAAAGAGGGGGCTCAATGGTAGGTTTAATCCCCAGGGCTGGGAGAATAAACCCAAACGTAATCTAAGACAGAACGGAACAAGACAGATTACTCGTTACTTTTCTTGTTGCTGTGATCCATTCCTGACAAAGCGGGACTTACGGAGGAAGGGATTTATTTTGCTTCACCATCTCAGCCTAGTCTGTCGCGGTGGGGAACACATGTGGCCACTGCTCACATTGCGTTCACAGTCGGGAAGCAGAGAGCGATGCAAGGCTGGTGCTCAGCTCGTTCCCCCTTGCTATTCGGTTCTGGACCCCAGCCTGTGGAAAGGTGCCATCCACCTTTGGGGGACATCTTCCCATCTTAGTCACCCAGCATAGAGCCTCCCTCACAGACACGCTCAGAGGGTGACCGCCTCCTAGGAGAGTCTAGATCTTGTTCTGTTGACAATGTAGGGGTCAGTATTGGAGCAGGACACCCCAAGACCAAGTTCTTAGCACAGGAGATTCATTTGCTCCAGAGGAACAAAGGGCAGGAGAAAAGAGACAAAGACAGGGGAGAGAGGATGAGGGAGAAGGCAAAAGGGGAGGGAAGGGGGAAAGGGAGGGGCACTTGTTTTGGGGGGAAAAGAACTGCCTCTGGATGGAGAGGAGACAGATGTGTCATATAGGCAAATGGGGTTTATTAAGATAAAAGGGGAAATGCCTTGTCAGTTTGAGGTGTTTAATTTTGATTGGATATGGTTGTTAGGTGAGTCAAAGGGGGCTTTTGATTGCTGGACTTCAGTACTTTGATAGCTGGACCTTGGTAGTCAGCTTCAAGAAGAAGAAATGGCCAAACAAGGGGATAGACGTTGGTGGATAGCTTTAGGGGTGTGATCCGACAGCTTTTTAGCAAGGCTGAGGGAATGAAGAGGGTCAAAGTCGGCCAGAGCCATGTTTGCTGTGCATGGGCGCGCAGAGTCCCTTCTAACAATATCAGCAATCACAACAGATTTGTACAACAGAAGTTGATCATTTTTGTCTTGGGGAATCTCAGCTTTGACGAAGACTGGGCTAGCTACCACTGGGGAGTCTGACCTCTACAAAGTGGTAGATTACATCTACTATGTATCTGAATGTTGTGTGACAACCCTTTCCTGGGGAGACACAGCAAACATCTATTCATCCCAGATAGGAAACTCACTGCAGACCAAAGTACAGGATACCACCGAAGTCCCACTTGGTTGAACCCAATGAGTTTTTACTGGGGTTACTTACAGGAAAACGGGTGAGAGGTTACTTACAGGACCAGAAATGACTCAAAGACAGCTGCATCATCAAGGCCCAGCGCAGCACGGGTGACAGCTCACAAAAACTGGGGACCTGGAGTACACTGCAGGCAGCTCAACAGGTTGGAGAGTGTCCTTTCCAAGTGACTCTGATCTACACCTCTTCCTGACAGCTTGGTTGGTTTTTGCTGCTTCTAGGTCTGGTCCGAATCTTTGCAGTTTATTTCCTCTGAGAGTCTGCTTTGCAGCTCAGCTTCAAGTTACCTGAGATGCTCTGATTTTATTGTTTACTCTGGCAGGGAGGGGCCTCTTGGATCTGGCCAGTTTCAGGGACTTCCTGAAGCTAGTTTGAGTTGTTTACCTTCCTGCTTAAAGACCTTTCCTGCTGGATGCTGGACAGAATGTTTCAGTCTCAAAGGAAACTGTTACACAACACTATCTATGAGGTTTAGAAACACTGGTCTCGAAATCCTCCTTTGGCGCCTTCCTTTGCCCATCTGTAAGAGGCCTCACAGAATTTTGAAAACTTTCTCTCTCTCTCTCTCCTCCCCTCCCCCTCCCCTCTCCTTTCTTTCTCTCTCTCTCTCTCTCTCTCTCTCTCTCTCTCTCTCTCTCTCTCTCTCTCATCACTAGCCAGTTTAAAAAAAAGTTTAATTAAGGATGTAAGAACATTTTGCAATTTCTTGCCCCTAGTGCAGCCTACTCCAGTTTTCCAAGGCTGACGACTTTTAAATATTTAAATTCTTCCCAAAGAAACCCTACTGAGTCCCCAAATGCAAGCTACACACCCGAGGGGACAAAAAAAGCACAGAGGACAGTCCTCTTACTTGGCTTTAGCCTTGGTTCTAAGGAGAAGTGGAGATCTCTGAATTAATGCGGCCCAGACCCAGGGTATCTGGGAAAGATCTCCGGTCTTCTTGGGAAAACAAAACCCATAAACAGCGCTCCTCTCCGGCTCCTCAAACAAAACAAAACAAACACACACATGCAAGACGATGCCGTTTCGCTGCTACTAGCTGAGTAGACTGCGCCTGGATCGCCACGGTCCTGTGGCTGGGCCAGGGCGAAGTTCCCCGGTCCCGGCTCGGCGCTGCGGGGACTTTCACCTGCTGGGCGCGCGCGGGGCTCGGGGCGCGGGGCGGACCCGGCGGCGGCGGGCGGGGCTCTGGCGCGCGGGAGGAGTCGGCCGGGCCCGCCCGCAGGAGGAGCCGCGGGCTGGCAGCCGATCCGGCGTCTCCGTGACAGGCACCCTGCTCCGCCGCCACCGCCGCCGCCGCTGCTGCCTTTCTTCCTTGTCCCGAGTCGTGCGCGCCGAGCTCGGGATCGGGCTCCCAGTCTAGCCCCGCTTCGGGCCGTGCGCCCTTTGCTCGGCGTCCGGCTCCGGGGCTCCGCGCCACCCGCTCCCGCCTGCCCGGCCGCCTGGCCGCCTCCCCGTAGTCAGAGCGCGGCCACCGAGCTGCTCGCGCCAGCCGCATCCGCGCCGCCCCTGCGGATCGGCCCTCCGGAGGCACCGCTCCGGGTCCCCCCCGCCACTGCCTGGCACCCAGGCTGCCCACCTCGCGACCCGGGTCCTCGCTGCCGCTTCGCCGGGCCCTACTGTTCCCTCCTCGGGGTCTCGCCAGCTCTTTCTCGTCGCCACCACCGCCGCCCCCTTGGAGCAGCGGGTCCGCCGCGGGTCACCATGCCCAGCAAAACCAAGTACAACCTTGTGGACGATGGGCACGACTTACGGATCCCTTTGCACAACGAGGACGCCTTCCAGCACGGCATCTCTTTTGAGGCCAAGGTGAGGGGCAACCGGGAGGGCAGTACCCTGAGGGGGCAGGTCTGGGTGAATGGGATGCCAGCGGTCCTGGACTCAGAGCAGGTGGGTTAGGCCTGTCTCAGCTCTTGCCCAGAACAGCTAAAAAAGAGCACCTGCAAAGTTTGAGGTGTACTGCCTCACCCCCTTCTACCTGCAGACACCCCATCCTTGGCCCGCCAAGGCTGGATTGAGTTACTTCCCGGAGAAGACTGAGTAGCGCAGCCTGGACATCTGGCTCTTTGGAAAGCTTTAAGGAAGCACTGGTGTTATTTACCTGCTGGTCTCCCAAGAGAGGTGCTTTCAGGAGAATGCCTGTTTCCTGACCGGTTTAAAAAAAACTACATATATAATAAATATATAATATATTATATATATTCATTCCAAGTAGTTGGGTGTAGGTGTTAAAGTTACTTCCCAAATGTCTGCTTTTGCACGACTCTTTAGCATGTGCCAGTCATTGGGGTAGTGGTGGGGTGAAATCTGTTTTCTAGTTTTGTGGTGGTGCGCTGTTAAATCTCAGCAGTTGCTGATGAAGAATTTAGCCGAGACGACTGGAATTTGCAGGGCCAAGGCCAAAGCCACCCTTGGGGGAGGGGCGGAGTGGAAACCTTCGCGCTGGACCAGTGGTTGTGTGTGTAAGACAGGCAACCCGGTGACCGTGAGGCACCTCTCTGTGTAAGGAATTCTGGCTTCTGAGACTGCAGTGGAGTTTCCCCAGAATGGTGCTTTTCAGTGGAAAAGGCTTCTACTAGTGATTGGTGCCCTGTCCTAGCTATAACTTCAGGAGAGAAAGGCGTACTTACTCAGCATGCCCAGGGTGCTTGCTACTGAGTGAAATTTAAGGGAGCTCTGTATAGATTGGGTTTGGATGGTTTTGAGGACGAGACTTTTGACAAGAAGGCTCCTGTCTCTTTTCTTCAGTGACCGGCAGGTTAGCATATTGTGCAAGGACTGCTATCCGGTGTCAATTTCCTTCAATTTGCGAAACATCATTGGAGTGTCAGTCTGATGCCCAGAGGTCATTGTCTTTATACTTAACTCCCCTCTTCTCACGCAGCTGTGTGAATTGGTGAATCATGCTCCCCCCAAACCCCAAGTTTTCTCAGTCATATTTTTTAGAACTAGAGTTGTTACCCCTTCACCCTACTGATGTCAAACTCTACCTTGGAGTGCAGAACTGGATTGCTGAGTATAGTTGGGACTAGAGGGGAGCTGTCAGCCAAGATCCTATCTCACTTCTCTCTCTCAGAATAGAGCTGCTTGGCCTAAGATAGGGGATGTTTGCCTACGTGTGTGTCTGGGCCTATGGATTTGGTAAGCAGTTTTTAAAAAGTATAACTTTTTATTATGATTAAGATTTAATTTTCTTGGATACACATACACTAAGAAATTGTCGTTCTCTTGCTTGGTTCATCAGTGTTCTATTAAAAAATATTTTTTATTATTTTAAATCCTGTGTCTGTGTGTGTGTGGTTATGTGCATGTGAACGGAGGGCCCCTGGAGTCCAGAGGCGTTGGATCTCCCTGGAGACGGATAACAGACGCTTCTGAGCTGATTGATGTAGGTTTTGGGAACTGAACTCAGATCCTCTGTAAGGGTAGTGTGTGTGTTCTTAAGCACTCACTGAGCCGTCTCTCCATCCTGATCAGAGGTTTTTTTTTGTTTTTGTTTTTGTTTTATTTTCTTCTTCAAGAACTAGGGGGAAAAGACTAGTAAGATTTAAAATTCTTTATTATTTATTTATTTATTTATTTATTTATTTATTTTTATCTTTTATTCTTTTCTCACAGGCCCCTGGGTTTGGTTGCAGCTAGGTGTCAAAAACCTAATGTCTATACATACAAATTGCAAGAAAAGTTCAATTTTTGGTATAATCTGCAGTGGGAATGCTGAGGCAGGGGGATTGCCATGAGTTGGTAGCTTGCCTTGGCCACATAGTCCTACCAGAGAAAACCAATCGCCCAGCCAACCAAATAATAATTTTAGACAAAATAGTCCAATCCCTCTATGCCCAGTTGTAGCTCGATATATTTATGTGTAGCTTTAAGGAGTATTCAGGTGACCTAACGAAGCCGTTTGTAGTCCTTAAGAAATACTGAGCCTGAGGCTTGGCTCCAACTTGCTAGATCCCACTTTTTTTATTCCCCTTAGTACTAAACATGTAGTTTCTTTTCTGAGCAAATGTCTGGGGGCTGCACGGTGTAGTTTCTATAGTAACTCTCTGGATTCACAGGCAGTAAGTGGTCAATAAGAGGAGGAGCCATGGCCGGTCTAAGTTATGTTCCCAACACAGATCTGAAACACGGGGGTGGGGGGTGGGGGGTGGGGTGCAGGCGCTCAGCATGGACAAGTGTGAACCAGACAAGGAAAGACAAGAGTAGGTGGAGCTTCTATAGGCCCAGGCTGACTTATGGACTGGGTTCTGACCTCTGCCGGACTCTGGCATATTCAAATGCCATGTCAGCCAAGACCTTCTGATGGAAACAGAAGACCATCTCTTTGTGTGACTCCCCCCTGCCCCCACACTCCTGACCCCAGGCATGCCAGTAAGTGCCACCAGTGAGTGCCATCTGTAGCTAGCTTCTGCCTCTATTGAGCAGTGTCTGTCCCTAGGAATGTGCCCTCGTGGGGATTTCAGGGTTAAAGCCACAAGGCACTTGCTCCTTGTTTTGGAAAAGCACAGACTGTAAAATGCAAATGCATTGTTGCCTTGTTAGGTACCTTGGAAAAGGAGTCCAAGACTTCCTTTTCCAAGGGTTGGCAGCTTTTCAGAAGCAACACTGGATGGAGCGGTTCTCTGGATGTAGGCCCCTGGGTTTTTTTTTTCAGAGTTCCACAGAGACACAAAGATTTAGGGTTACCTGGGAAAGCGTGTCCCTGGCTGAACCTCTGTGTACTTAGGAAATACACATACCTTAGGGTACCTCGGTTGGGTTGGTGGAATGTTTGCCTACCATGCAGGAAGCCCTGGGTCACATCCTCAACACCACTGGTCTAGGTGTGGTGGTGCACGCCAGCAATCCCACTACCCAGGAAGGGGGGAGGGGAGGATCTGGGCACCAGAGACGCTGGCTTCCTGCATGCATCCCACCCCTATAATGCACATCACGGTGAAGCCCGAACTAAACTGCTTCCACTTGCAAGGCCTCACTTAAGTCTCTCCGATGTATTTTCACCAGGTATGTCTTCACTTATCTGTTTCTGTGAACTAGGATATAGGCTCAGGGAGGCTGCCACCCGCCAGGGTCCTCACACCGGAGTTGACAGAGCATCCTCCTGAATCCCTATATATTTGGTAATTTTTTTTTATGTCTTTCTTGCATGCCGCCGATTATTACATTGTAAAGTACCAATCCTGAAGACTTCATACAAACAGCTACTTTGGGTGTTGTCTGTTTCTCAGGTGGAAACTTAAGAGATGAGACTCACAGAGCTTGTAAGCATCAGATAATGAGGACTGTTTGACCTCAGTCGGGCTTTGGTCACTGTGGTGGAATATCCAATTCGTGTAACTTAAGGAAGGAAAGGTCTATTTTAGCTCACGGATTCAGATGGTTCAGTCCAGGGTTCTAGTTGGTGGTCCTGTGGCAGGGGGGAACCCTAGCCCTGCAGGATCACTCACATACTTGGCATGCAGGCAGCAGGAGGGCAGCCCTCAGGTGCCCACAGAAGCAAACGCTGCACGCAGTGGAGTGCTTTGTACCGCCTGTTAGGATGGTGCGAGCAGAAGTCACCCACCTCGTGGCCTAACGGAAGCAGAGGTAGCTGGTGGTGAGCAGACTGGGGACCGGGTGCAACTTTCAAAGGCACATCCTCATTACTTCCTTTCTTGAACCAGCATCCACTCTGTGAGGTTTCCACTACCCCCTAAAATAGCACCACCAGCTGGGGATGAAGAGTGACACTCGAGCCTGTGGGGAACGTTCCGTAACTGCAGGCCTTCCCACCTGAGGTGAAGCTCCTAAAGAACCACTCGGAGATTGAATTACTTATGAATAATGTGGGCTTGTTCCCTGACTAGTTCACGACTTAACCCTTTTATTCTCTTCTAATGTCTGCTGTGCGGCTAGTTACCTCGCCTCAGGTTCCTGCGGCTGTCTTTATCATCATGGTGAATCTCCTCCAAGCCTGACTCTATCCCAGAATCCTTACTCCTCAAAGGACCTCCCACCTCCTATTTCCTGCCTATGCTGATAGGCCAACAACTTTTTATTGACAGGGGAAGCTTCCATACAGAACACAAGAGATTTTCTCTACACATTGCATTTCCAAACCATAATGTACTAAACACTTATGGGCCCTACATTGTTCAAACCTCTGTCTCCTTTGATCAGTACCCTGCAGGGCGTTTGACCCCTGGACTGTGGCTCCCTTACCTACCCCTGAAATAGTTGTTCCCTCTGTATGCTTAACAGACACTGCCTGGACTATGGCTCAGACTGTCAAAACTGAAAGGCACCAGAGCTATCTAGTGTAGACTGACTTTATGGATGGAAATTGAGGTCCAGAGGGGAAGTCTTGACCCAAGGTACATAATAACAGAACTACCCCTAATCTCTGGGTACAGTTATCTGTTGCTATCTAATAAGCAACCTTAAGACTCAGGTTAGGAACAACAGCTGTGCGTTTTGCTAAGGATCCATGGTCTGGGAATTCAGGTAGGGCTTGGCTCAGCTTTGAATATTCTGTTGGGTTCGTTTTTTGGGGGAGGGAGTAAGGGTGACCAGGCTGAAAAATCCTAGAAGGTTTTACTTATATGGCTGGTGCTTTACTAGTCCTCTGGGTGACTGTTGTAGCTAACGGCTGGCTTACGGTTCTTCATAACATGGTGGCTTTTTTTGTTTGGTAGTTGACTGTCCAGAGGGGGTGTTGTAAGAGAGAGGGCACTGTTAAGGTTTGGCCCTGTGAGTTTTGTAGGATCTCTTCCGCTGTCTTCTGTTGATCATAACTGACTACAGGGGTATAGAAATACACTCCACTTCTTTTGATGTGTTTGAGCATGTGAATGTGAGTGCATACACTTGTCGGTCTACGCGCATGTGGAGACCATGGGTCAACCTGAAGTATTGTTTCTCAGGTGTTGTTCACAGTTTTTCCCCTAAGATTTATTCTTAATGTGTGTGTGTGTGTGTGTGTGTGTGTGTCCGTCTGTCTGTCTGTCTGTCTGCTCGTGCCTATGAACAACATATATGTAGTGTCAGCAGAGGCCAGAAGAGGGCATTGAGCCCTCTTGAGTTGTAGACAACCGTCATGTGGGTGCTGGGAACTGAATTCGAGTTCTCTGCCAGAGAACTTCTGTTCTTAAAGCTGATCCACCTCTCCAGCCCTCCACCTCATATTTCAGAGTCAGCCAATAGACCAGGCTGACTCATGGCCAAACCTCGGCAATCCTTCTGTGACTGCAGCTTCACCCCTGGGATTACAAGCATGTATCACCAATCCTGTCTTTTTTACATGGGTCCCAGGGACCACACTGAGGTCTTCATGCTTTTGTGTCAAACACTTTGCCAACTGAGCTCTCACTCCTGAGTTTCCCAAGCCCCACGTCTTAATGAGGGAGTGTCAACATCAAGTTGCAAAATTGCATGTGGGGGCGAGAGATACCACTGATGCCTAGAGCTCCGTCATTCTCATAAAAGTAGATGGGCCAAAGTGTCCTTATGGACAAATCTATTTCTACTTTCGTTGTAAGTTTTATGATTTAATGGCATTTGGTCATGGTTCATTTGTCCCAAATATCTTAGACATTTTTAGTGGCCAAAAACCATGCAGCCACATGCAATGATGGCCCGTCACCTATATATAGGACTCAAATTAGACAACTTTCTGTTTAGTGTTGCTTACTCATAATGGTGCTTCAGAGCACAGGAACATTCAGTGCTGTTGCTGGCTATAATTACCCATGTCCTCTTCACACTTGTCACCTGGGTGCTGCCTGTAGCTTCTTGGGGACCTGTTAGCTAGCCTTACCCTTAGGCCCAGGAAAGCATCCTGCTTTTTTCCTGCCCTACACTGAAAACTTGATTTCTGATACATTTCTTCTTCCTTTATTTTTGAGGGGAGGATCTTTTACTCTTTTCTTTTCTTTATTGGTGCAGTGTGTGTATTTGTGTGCAAATGGAGACCAGGGGTTGATGCCCTGTGTATGGGTATGTGCAGCAGATGCCTGCTGCAGAGGCCAAAGAAAGATGATCTCCTGGAACTAGAGCTATAGACAGGTAACTGGTAGGTGCTCGGAACTGAGCTTGGGTCCTCTGCAAGAGCAGTAGGTGCTCTCACCTGGGGAGCTATCTCTCCATCCCTCTTTACTGCTTGAGACAGGGTGTCCTGCTGAATTTCGAGTTCAATGATTTAAAGAGACTTGCTGGTCAGTGAGTTCCAGGAATCTGCCCATGCCTGTTCCTGAGGGCTAGAGTCCAGATGTGTGCTGCAGTTCCTTTTTATTTTAAAGATTTATTTATTTATGATATATAAGTACACTGTAGCTGTCTTCAGGCACCAGAAGAGGGCATCAGATCTCATTACAGATGGTTGTGAGCCGCCATATGGTTGCTGGGATTTGAACTCAGGACCTCTGGAAGAGCAGTCAGTGCTCTTAACCATCGAGGCATTTAACGTGGACGTTGGTTGATCTAGACTCAGTTCCTCATGCTTGCACAGGAAGAACTTTACTGACCCAGCTATCTTCCAAGCCCCCTTCTTCTTTCTAGTAGCTTTACTGGATATGATTCATGTACCTTCTAATCCACCAACTTAAAATATATATAATTCAGTGATTTGTTTTTTTAGTATATTCACAAGCACCCATTGCTGCTTGTCATTCTAGAACATTCCCACCGTCTCAGAGGGACCCCTGTCTCCAGCCCCAAGGCAGCACCGTTCTTTATTGTTTCTAGATTTTCCTATTCTGGACATGTGATACATTTAAACGTATAATACATACGATCTTTTGGGTCTGACCTTGTCTTAGTTTCTTTTCCTGTTGCTGTGGCAAAATACTTTGACAAGAGCAACTCAAAGGAGAAAGGGTTTGTTCTGGCTTACAGTTTGCATGACAGTCACAGTGGCCGGGGCTTGGGGGAACTGGTCACACCTTCATCCAAAGACAAGAATGAGGAAGCGGTGAATATGTGCTGCTCTGCTCTGCCCCCCCCCCCTCTCTCTCTCTCCCTCCCTCCTACAGTGAGGGCTGGGTGTCCTGGCCCCACTTCAGTCTCCACAGGGTCTTTGGGTCTGCATCCCTCTGTCCCGTGTTCTCCACAGATATGAATGCAATGTCTTGAGTGCATAAAATGTGAATGAATGAATCAATGTAATTTCTTAGCTGTTTCCTGTGAGGACTGCCAGGGTCCTCCCTGGCCACCCCTCAGTGGGAGATGCCATGTTGGTGCCAGGCTCCTCTTGCTTTCGTCCTTCAGTTCTTGTTGCCCAGTAACTTGAGGCATTCTGTCATGGTGTCTAGTATTAGTCTCAGCCCCCAGTGTTCACTGTGCCACTTCTCAGGAAGCTTTTTTGTTTTCCTGAATGGAAAAGAAAACCCCATGATTGATGTGCAGTGGGGAATTAGAGTTTGAATTAAAACAGATGTTCAATTTCAGGAATAGGTAATTATCATTTACTAATTGTTCTTTATGTTTAATGAATGAGTCCCCCCACTGCCATTCTCTCTCTGTCTCTCTCTGTCTCTCTCTCTGTCTGTCTCTATCTCTGTCTCTGTCTCTGTCTCTGTCTCTGTCTCTGTCTCTCTCTGTCTCTGTCTCTCTCTCTCTCTCTCTCTCTCTCTCTCTCTCTCTCTCTCTCTCTGATTTTTTAAGACATTGCTTCTCTTTGTAGCTCTCAGGGACTCTGTAGACCAGGCTGGCCTCGAACTCAGTGGTCCACCTGCCTCTGCCTCACAAGTGCTGGGATTAAAGGCGTGTGTCACCATGCTTGGCTTTGTTATTTTATGTCATATAAATTTGGTTGGCAAGAGTGCCTAGCTTAGATTCAGGAGCCGGAGCTGCATTTGGCTTCGAACCCTAGCTTTGTCCCCTTACTATGTGACCTTGTATCCCTTCTGGAAGGAAGGTTCCACAGATGGTTTGTTTGCTCCCTAAGGTGGCTGGGAGGGGGAAGGGAACTGTCCACTCCACATACATGCCCAGCACAGTGGTACAGAGTGGGCCGTTGTTTTCATTACATTAAATCCTACAACTTGCAATTTGTCTCATTTGATTGGTCTGTGCATGGTTTAATCCACACAATGGCCACACACAGTTGTCTTCCCTAACTGTGTGGTTTGGTAATGTATTATCTTTATTATACATGCCTGCTTTTTTTTTTTTTTTTTAAATCTAGCTGCAGAATTACTCTGATTCCTCAAGTTGCAAATCAGACAGCGAGACGGCTGTGTGGGCTTAAAATAGCTGTCAGCTTTCTTGGAAGGGGGCGGGGAAGGGTTAACTGGGTTCTGGTGTAAGCCCTCATCGCATTTATCCCAGCCTTTTAATCCCTGTTATGATTAAAAATCACAGCATCTTAAGTATGGTGTGTCATCTGTCTTCACTTGCCTTTGAGTTTCTTGGGTAAATATTTCTTTAAGCACAGTTAATCTAAGCAGAAGGAATCTTGCAGCATGGGATTAATTAATACCTTGCGATGCTTACATTTCCCCTTTCGGTTTTTATGCTCAGCACCACGTTTACTTTTAAACATCAGAGCAGCTGGCCTCAAAGTTGTTTAAGAAGGAGCGTCTAGCAAGTTCTGTGCCCACAGAAAGCTAAACCCTCATGTAGTCCTTCCTGCGTGTAACCGGGTTGGTTTTCTGTGGTAAGATTTGGGTGTCATCTGAGAACTGAGGGCAGTGGCTGTGCCTACGCAGTCTTACTATTAAAATTAATTATGTGCGTGCGCACACATTCGCTTGCACTTGGCACATTTGCTATGTCTGTGCATCAGATAACAACGTCGGGGAGTTGGTTCTTGCCTTCTCCCCGGCTGAGGCAAGGTCAGTCTTGTCGTTTCTGCCCCTTGAGCATTCTCCTGGTTAGCTGGCCCATGACCTTCCAGCTAGGATTCTCCTTGTCTCCACCCTTCACCTCTACGTAGGAGGGCTGGGATTATAAATGCGTGCCACCAAGTCTGGGTTTGTATGTCAGTTCTGGGAATCAACTTCATGTCTGCAGGTTAGTGCTGCAGTCACTTTTACCTGCTAGGCCATCTCCCTGGCCCCACCCCCACTTATTCTTGAAGCCACCACCTTGGGTGTGGGGGATGACTGGTTCACATGACAGACTTGAGCGTTGAAGGAGAGGGAATCCACACTTTAGAGGTCCGCTGGGTGGAAGGAGGAGGTGGTCAAGAATAGAGCACTTCCCGCCAACGCACAGTGAATTGAGAACATACTGATTTCTGTTAGCCTGTGATCAATAAAGCAGCTGTTCTCGATCGATCGATCGTTGGCCTATATCAGAACAATCTGAAATTAGCAAGTAAAGAATTAAGCCTCCAAGCCCAGGTTCACTGAAGGGTAGCATGGGTGACACTGTTTAACGTTTTCTAGGCTGTTCTGATCGAGTGTTTGAGCCATGGCATTAGAAGGTTGTTTCTCAGATGTGTTGCTAATTGGAATATCTGGGCGGTGAAATAAAACAAGAGAAAACCTAATGGCTGGTGCTATTGTTTGGGCTTTGGGTCCTCAAAGGGACCATATGTTCCATGGAGAGGTAGTGGGCCTCTAGTCTTGGGGGGTGGGGTCTACTAGAAGAAAGATTACTGGGAAGGTGTCCTCGAAGATATACAGAAACCCAGCCTCCTTAGTCCGAGTCTCTCCTCTCCTCTCCCTCTCTCTCCTCTCCTCTCCTCTCCTCTCCTCTCCTCCCCTCCCCCCTCTCCTCTCCTCCCTCCCCCCCCCCCTCCCCTCCCCCCTCTCCTCTCCCCCCCCCTCCCCCCCCCTCCCCCTCCCCTCCCCCCCTCTCCTCTCCTCCTTCCCCCTCTCCCCCCTCTCCCTCTTGTCTCCTCTCATCTCCTCTCTCTCTGCTTCCTGCCTGGATGGGGTAAGAAGCCCTCCTGTGCCACATGTCCCCCACGTGTTGTTACAGCACCAGTGCAGACCCTGAGTAACAGTTCAGGCCAGTTGACCATGTTCTGAAGCTGCGACTGGAATGAAGACCTTCAGATGCCTGTCCTGCAAATGTCAGCGAGCCCCAGAGGCAGGGACACACCTTACTTAAGTTGTGCTTTCATCTGGGAAGGTGACAGGCTAACACTCTGGGAGACATGGCCTTCACTGCCTCCAGCTACCTGGCTTTCTGGAGAGCTGGACCAAGGCAGTCCTTCCTAAGCTCCTCCCACTCATGGGTCAGCCCAGGTTTGAAGACTTGTGATGTCTTTGTCGCTTTTATCATCCTTGGTACCTTTTTCTCATTTTCTGCCTATTTGGGCTCAGGGGCTTTGGCCTTACTGAGTCTGGTTACTGCCTGTGGGTATCGATCCTGTACTCCTGGAGGTGCCTCCTTACCTGGAGAGTCAGAACAAAGATGTTACTAAATTAACAACAGCACGTGTGTGCAGATTCCTTTCTATAGTATGGAACCCAAATGTGTCTTTATTCATCTCCAATCAAAACCTCTGAAACTGAGAGTCAAGAAAAAGTGTTTCTTTTTTTAAACAGTTGATTATCTTGGGTGTTTTGTAACATCGATGGGAAACCGATTAATATAGCTGAATTAATAGAGATGAATTCATAGTATGGGGCTAACCTGGGGCATTGTGACCTTTGTCTTTTATTTACGTATTTATTTTTGCTGCCACTTTGTGTTTTTCATTTGTTTCAAGGATTTTCATAACGAGCGAGGCATTTCACTGTGATCTCCCTTTCGCTCCAACCTTGAGATCGGCATCTGTTTTATCTTTCCATATTTGTGTTGAGAATTTTTTTGGTTCCTTGAATGAGAAGGACAGCATTGTGGAAGTGGCATTTCTTTCTTCCCCTTTTACATGGGATCTGGGTATTGAACTCAGTCGTCAGTCTTCCCTGACTTTGCCTGCTGAACTGTCTTGCTGGAACTCAACTTTTCCCTGTGGCAGTTGTTTTTGCTTTTGTACCCTACTCCACCCCGGAGGGTACATTTCCAACCATAGAACAGTGCTTGAGGTACTGGAGACCTGCTGCTGAATGGGCAGAAGACTGAAGAAAGTTGGGATCGTTGAATGTCTGTGAATTCCCTTCTCAGCACATTTCCTTGGGTACCCTTGTCAGGAGTGGGATCCTCAGCGTGGCTCTTGTATTTTTATGTATACGGGTGTTACGTCTGTGCACGCCCAGAACTTGTGGGGTCCAGAACAGAGCATTGGTTCCCTGGTTATGAGCTACCATGTAAGTGCTGGGAATCGAACCTGGGTCCTTTGAAAGAGTAGTCAGTATTCTTTTATTGCTATTTTGAGACCAGGTTTTCCCTGGCTGTCCTGGAATTCGATCTGTAGACCAGGCTGGCCTTGAACTCAGAGATCTGCCTGCCTCTGCCTCCCGAGTGCTAGTGTGCTCAGCTGAGTTACTGTTCTTAACCACTGAGCCATCTCTACAGTTGCCTAACATGGCTCTCCTGCGGGGTAATGATTCTGTCTCACTTGCCCAACCTAGTTGTCGTCTAATGCAGATTGAGTTTGGTTTACAAAAATGGTTTCTGGAGAGGAAGCGATGTTCGACTTCTGCTCTTTGGTCTTCCCTTGGCGGGCGAGGTGAGGCTCTTTATGGTGAGGCTCCCATGGTGAGGCTCTTGCCTTCCCTGAAAAGGTGAGTTAGTTTGTGATCGGAAGCCAGCTTTGCTGTTGGAGGCCTAAGATGATGAGTCTCCCAGCTCCATGGCGAGGTTTACTTAGCCGGTCAAAGACTGGCATCTCTCTTCCTCCATCTATTGCTATTACAGCACTTGATCTCCTCTTAGATTTCCTCTAGCACCGGCGTGTAGCAGCTGTGATGACACACAGTGTGGCCAGCACCGGTGTGTGGCAGCTGTGAAGACACACAGTGTGGCCAGCACCGGCGTGTGGCAGCTGTGAAGACACACAGTGTGGCTAGCACCGGCGTGTAGCAGCTGTGACGACACACAGTGTGGCTAGCACCGGCGTGTAGCAGCTGTGACGACACACAGTGTGGCCGAGCTTCAGCGCGGATCTTGCTTTTTCAGAGCGAAGCCGATATCCTTAAAGCTCTGGAGGTGCCAGGCATCTTGTGACAATGATGCTTCTCCCTGGTTCCTTATTTTCCCTCTCCAGCCGTAGCTGGAAATTGCTCTTCCTTAGAAATATGTCTGAAGCACACACTTGAGGCTCCTGACTCACCTCCTCTAAGGGAGGAGTCTCCTGCCTTGGGTGTGGCAGTTGGGAAGGCTGTAGTGTTCCTGAGTCCCCAGACCCGTTTACATTTTCCTTCCTTGATAAGAACTCTTAGCAGGGAGCTAGGCTGAGGTTCAGAGGGGGGGGGGCACAGAATCCTTCTGAATTGGCTACAGAGCCCATCCCACCTCTGGTCGCGTCAGCAGCCTTGAACAGGTCTCTTCCACCTCTTTGTACCCCAGTCCCCTCATCTGTCAGTTATGGAGTGAAGTCAGCACCCGAGTCTTAGAGCGAGGCTCCCAATCCCACTTCTCCAGGGCTTTCCCATTCTTCTGTGTTCTCTGCAGATCAAACGCCCTGGCCCTGGCTAAGTGACATCCCCATAACTTGAAGCTCACATATCGGTTGACAGGTCAATTACAGCAAACAGCCAGAGCCCAGCCAGGCTGCACAGTGCTCACAGCATGGCTTCTGGGCCTGTGTAAAGTGCCCTTAGTGATCAAGGTAGTGGAGGAAGATGTGGTATTTCTTCTCTGCTCAACATGTGGCTCAAATGGAAGCACGTACAGGCAGAGTGGATTCTCTACATAGCCTAAGTTCTCAAATATTTATACCTTTTATTGCTCTGTGGTGGGTGGTAGTGGTGGTGGTGGTGGTGGTGGTGGTGGTGTGTGTCTGTCTGTCTGTCTGTCTCTCTGTGTGTGTCTCATAGTCTTCAGTTTTGTCCTATTAGAGCCAAAAGGAGAATTTTGAAAAGCAACAGAACTCTATATGGTCAAACTCCACAGAAAGTAAAAGTAAAAAGAAAAAAAAAAAACAACAACTCGGAGATAGGATATTGAGTGCTGAAAAGTTCAAGCAAAAAGAGGCCAGTGTGTGTTTGCTACCTCGAGGGGCTGCCCCAGGAGCAAGGTCTTGACCTTAAATTGTGGCATTTGTGACCCACGGTTCAGAAGTCTTGCCTTTAACCTTGCTCCAGAAACAGAATTGTGTATGACAGTATTTGCAGTCTAACGGAACCTTATGTTCATCCAGAAGACCTTACAAAATATGGTCTGCTTATATCCATGGCGTCTTATTTCCTGCTTAGATTGGAGGTGGGGACCACGTTATAATTTTTAAAAGGTTCCAGGGTGATCGCAGAATGTATCCAGATAGCTGCTGGTGTGCATGCCCAGAGAATAGGGCCATTTATGGGCAGATCTGAGTTATTCAGGCTGTCAAACCTGATTTATTAGTCTAGAGTGCCCTTTCTATGAATTTACAACAGGAGGTGTAATTGAATGAGATGCTGGATATACTCAGTGATATGAAACCAGCCCGTATCTCCCTGCAGGTATGGGGGTAGTGGTGAGGAGGGGGATGAGACACTTTTGGGAATGTCTAATGGCAGCAGGCCAGGGAGACTTGATGTATGCACTGTATAGACACTCTTCTAGTTAGAATCAGTCTTCGAAGTCTCTAGGTCAAAGCTCTCGTCCCCAGTTTTGATTAGATACTGTCAGCGATTACCTTTTAAAAACATTTATTGATTGATCGATGTCTCACAATGTATACCACCCAGGCTGGCCTCGAATCTGTGATCCTCCTGCCTTAGCCTCTGGAGAGCCACCCCTCCCTGTTTTGGGTCTATGCCTGTTGTGCAGGGTGGAGTGCTGCACCCTTTCCCCTTGGGAAAATGCCCGATTTACTTTTTCTTTCTTCCCTTAATGTTGGGGATCCAGTCTAGGCCCTTTCTCATGCCTTTATTGGCGTTTGTAAGTACACAGTCTAGGAACCGATTTGTCTGCTGGGTGGGGGCATCTCTCTTTCTCCCTCCCCGTTACCTGCTCTCTCCTGTTCTCCTTCCTATTACTTCCTTCAGACTTCGTACATGTTTTTGCTGAAACCCTGGAGCCACCCATTTCTCCAGGAAGACCTGGTATCTTGTTCAACAGTGGTGCAGAAGCACCATCCTGGGCCCCAGGGTTACCCGTTTCTACTGGATAGCCACTGTGTGGTGGTGGAGGTAGAGGTCAGTTTTCAGAGACAGAGCCGGGAAATTATATAGAAGGGTAACATGTTAAGAAGCGCCTTAGTTAGGGAACCCTGATATTTCCAGATAGAATTTGAGTCTAGGAATTTGATATTCTTTTATACTTACCTGGTTCTCTGCTCCACACCAAGAATTCTAGTGTTTGTGCACATAAGCGGAAACAACCATTGCATATCCCACAATCGCTCGTCTGCTTTATCTTGTAATGCCTAATTAGCACTCTCAGACTGATAGTCCTAATATCTGTCGGTTATGATTACTGGAAACAGTTGGAAGACTTTTCTTTCACAGTTGCCATCCGTGTTCTACCATTTAAAAGGCGATTGCCTGCTGAGCCTCCTGGTGCGGGTCTGTAATCCCAGTAAATCTGAAGGCTCAACTAGGAGCATTGCAAGTTCAAGTGCAGCCTCAGCAATTTAGAGGGGGCCGAGCCTCAAAAAGAGAAATAAGTAAAAAAAAAAAAAAAAAAAAAAAAGAACTCATTTGGCACATGATGTATCGTTTGGTGGCAGAGTACTTACTTAGCAAGTGTGAGGCCCCAGGTTCAGTCTCTGGTACCATTAAGAATGAAAGACAAAGAGAGTAGTTGTTGAGATGGAGAGGCGGCTCAGTGGTTAAGCGTGGACGCTCTTGTAGGGGACTTGAGCTTAGTCCCTGGAGCTAGCATTGTCTATAACTCCACAGTCTCGGGGACCCGCCACTCACATCTCCATTCTGTTCGTCTACTGTGCATCTTGGCACTAATCTGTAGGTGACCACAGGCTCCCACACATGCACACATAGTTAAAAAGTAACAAAAAATAAAAAAGACTATTCCTGGGGTCTGCTATGGTTTAGCCCAGGAATGACCCCCTAAAACCCACTGCTCAAACAGTCTGGTGGGGGAGATAGCTTGGTTGGTAAGGCATCTGCCATATTAGCTTGAGGACCTGAGTTTGAGCCGTGTCAGAGCCAGATGCTGGGAAGGCAGAGCATCCTTGGAGCTCACTGGCCAGGCGATCCGGCTGAAATAGTGGGCTGTAGGTTCAGAGAGAGACTCTACCGAAAAATAAGGTGGTGGGTGACCGAGGAAGACACCCAACGTGAACCTCTGGTTTCCACACCTGGAGCAGCACTGGTGGAGGTTGTAAAACCTTTAAGAAATGGGACGTCATCTGGAGTGGTGTCCCACAACTAATTCTAACCCTTGGGAAGCAAAGGCAGGAGGAACCAGGGTTCAAGGTCATCCTAGACTACATGAGTGTCAAGCCAGCTTGGGCTACTTGATATTAGAGAGATGTTTCAGTCATTAAGAGCACACGCTGTTCTCTCGAGGACTGAGAAGCCAGTACCCAGCACCCATGTCGAGCGGCTCACCTGTAACTCTAGCTCCAGAGACATGACACCCTCTTCTGGCCCCTGGGGCATTGCACACCTGTGGCACACATTTACACGGACACATGCCTACTCACAGCTAAGCATAATCAACCTAAAAAGGAAATACACAAGTAAATAAGTAGGGGCTAGTGGGAGGTGTTCAGCCATTGCAGAAGTGCCCTTAGAGGGGTCTCTGGGACTCTGAGTTCTTCTGTCTGTTTTCATATCCTGAAGCCGCGCGAGATGAGTTCTGAGCTTTACTCCCTTTTGCTGTGGTATTCGTCTTTGTTCCGGGTCCCAAAGTGGCAAGGTCAAGTTATTGCAAAGGGAACATCCAAGACTGGGAGCCGAATGCTGTTTATGAAGAGAAACGTTTGTCTCAGGGATGCGTTACAGTGATGGGAAGTCAGCAAGTTTCCCAATTATGAAGGGCAGGCTAGAGAGTGGCCTTTAAATTCTCCACTCTTTAACCCCTGGAACCTGTGAGTGTTACTCTGCACGGAAGACTTTGCATCCATGTTGAGGATCTTGAGGGAAGGAGACCGTTCCTTATTATCTGGGTGGGCCTTAAATAAATCATAGTTGTCCTCACAAAGAAGGCAGAGGGAGGTTATACACAGAGAGAAGCGTAACCATGGAGACTGAGGTTGGGGCGGTTCTGTTACAAGTCAAGTTTCAGGAGGAGAGGCAAGAAATGGACCCTCCCCAAGACATCTTCAGATAGTGCAGCCTGCCAGAACCTTTCGATCAGTCAGGTAAAATTGGTTTTGGATTTCTGACCTCCAGAATGGAGAAAGAATAAATTTTTAATGTTTTAAGCCACTGACTTTATAATCAACTGTGATGGTACAGTACTTGCCCAGCATCCCCCATGACTATATTAAAAAATAAACCTCTTTTTTAACCTTCATTTAATTCTTCAGCAATTACATACTTAATACTACTAAATCTTGGGTCTGTGTATAGTCATTTTGCTCATGTAAAGTTCTTTCCTGGTATACATAAGAAGGGCTCATGGGGATAATAATCCTTTTATTTTCCTGCATCTCATTAAGCTTTTGTCTGTGAAAGGTCAAAACTACTGTGCAGTGAGAGGTTTGGTTTCTTTAAAGACCCAGTTATGTCAAGTGAACTTGTTCTTTGTTTTAATCCCAGGTGTGGGATATGGGGCTGCTTCCGTTTATCCACAGCAGCTGACGGTGATTTGTCTCGTGCTCTGGCAGGGGTGTGATTCTGTCAGCTGAAGATAGTTTACATATGGAATTCTGGGTACTCTTGAGAGGGTTTATAAATGCCAGCACTGCAAGAGGCTGCTGGTGCCTGCTGCTGTTTTGGTTACTGGTTACTGGGTTCTGGTTGCTGGTTGCTGGTTGCTGGTTGCTGGTTGCTGGTTGCTGGTTGCTGGTTGCTGGTTGCTGGTTGCTGGTTGCTGGTTGCTGGTTGCTGGTTGCTGGTTGCTGGTTGCTAGTTGCTGGTTGGAGATATCCTGACAACAAAGATTGGACTTGCCTCAAGGAACTCAATACCCCTGATCAGCAGGAAGTAGTCTGAAGAGATCTATGCTCTCTTTCCCCTCTAACCTTCTTTCTAGTGTTGGGGGTTTGGAAGGGATTGGGGTGAAGAAGGGTGATAGATCTAAGAACCCAATAAAGTAGCCAAAAAAGTTACACTACTGGAGGCAAAGTCTTTAGTTGACATTTTCTTTAGTGTTTCTTTTTGTTATGTTGATAAAGCTTGCCGTACGTTGACCTAACTTTTCCTTATAGCTCGTGAACTTTGAAAACAAGCAAAATGGTGCCTATAGGATGGTCTCTAACGTACATTGATTTTACCAGAGATTTTTCTTTCTATTTTGAAACAAAGCCTCATGTATCTCAGGCTGGTCTCAATTTGCTATGTAACCAAGGCTAGCCCAGAGCTCCTGATCTTCTCAAGTGCTGGAATTTCAAGTGTGCACCATCACACACAGTACTAGATAGTACTTTGATATAGTCTTTCTAGCAGATACCCAGATATACAGTGTACTTCCCTTTACCACACTGGAGATTAAATTTAGGCCCTTGGACAGGTTGGGTAAGGCTTGTACCACTGAGCTCCACATCCAGCCACTGTATGCTCTTTTTTTTTTTTTTTTCTTTTTCTTTTCCTTTTTTCGGAGCTGGGGACCGAACCCAGGGCCTTGCACTTGCTAGGCAAGCGCTCTACCACTGAGCTAAATCCCCAACCCCCCCGCCCCCATATGCTATTTTTAATATGGTGTTTCAAATCCTTTTTATTTATTTATTTTTTTGAAAAACATTCTTAAATCACTGTGAAATTTTGTCCTCTGCTTCAGTCCTCCAAAGTCTCTTACTCTCTTCCTATATTTCTCATTAAATTTTTTCCTAAGTTTCAGATATCTGTTAGATTTGACTTTTCTTACATTTATTCTATCTTAATCTTCACTTCCCTGCCCCCTCCCCCCCCTTTCTGGGACTCAGACCCAGGGGTTCATACCTTAGATCTTAGTTTTTATTTCTAAACTAACTTTTTCAACTTCCATTTATCTCTTTGAAATCTGTCATTTCACTTTGAATTTTCCCGACTCTAATTTATGTTTTTCTCCTTCCAAGCCTTGCATAATTTAAAATATTTATAGGCTATTTTGAAATATGTTATGTTTCATGTGCTTTTTAAAATGTCTTTTTGGCATGCCTTCATCGTCACATATCCCTAGAGATGTAATTTCGTCCCTTAGCCTCTCTCTTGTAGAAATGCTTATAGACTGAGTGCTTTTCTGTTAATATTTATATAACTAGTTTTCATGGAGTTTAAAAAGGAGTCCTGAGTGCTGGAGAAATGACTCAGTAGTGAAGTTGTTGGTCTTGCAGAGGACCTGGGTATGGGTCCCAGCACCCACCTGGCGTCTCACAACCATCTTCCATCCCAGGTCCATGGTTTCTGATGCCCTCTTCTGGCTGCCATGGACACTGTGTACACATGATGCACAGGCATACATGCAATCAAAACACTCATACCCGTTAGAAAAGGAGTCCGGGTTTAATGACTTTTCTAATTTAACAAAACGCCTCTATTTTCATGTCAATTGCAAAGCTGGTGGTCTGGGGAAATATCTCAGTTGCCTGGCACGTATAAAGCCCTGGGCCAGTGGTTCTCAACCTTCCTAACACTGTGACCCTTTAACACAGCTCCTCCTGTTGAGGTAATGCCCCTGACCATAAGTTATTTTCATTGCTGCTTTGTAACTGTAAATTTGCTACTGTTAGGCGTCATAATGCAAATATCTGATATGCAAATGCTCTCAGTGGAAGAACTGTTCAATTTCCCAAAGAGGATGTGACCCACAGGTTGAGAACTGCTGCCTTGGGCTCACCATCTAGAGCTTGGGAAACAATAGAAAATAGTGGCCCTGCTGTCATAGTCTGTGTCCTGCTTTTATCTGTCTGTTGCCTGGTTTGCTCAGTTCTGATACTGTCTCTAGCCATTTCTCCTCAGAGTGGTGTTCTGTCCTAGGGAGTTGGTTCTGAGGACTCCAGTGAGCCTTTTGGAACCACACTGCTGGTCCCTTGCAGTTCTGTGTGGAGCTATAGCTCTCCAGGTCCTTCTGTTATAAAAATAAAGAGAAACCAGAGATAGTTTGGTGGAGGCACAGTAAGGTATGGGGGAAGGGGCTGCCTCTGCGGGCCCATACTGAGGCATCCCATCCCCCGCTGAGGTCCAGCCACAGGACAGTATAGTATAGAATAGCGTTTATTCAGGGCATAGGGAGGGGAGTTGAGAGAAAGGCAGAGAGAAGGAGAGAGGGAGAGGGAGAGATAGAGGGAGTAGTGGAGTAGAGGCTGGACATGCATGATGAGTATGTGGAGAGAGGAGGGAGAGGAATGGGGAGAGAGGGGAAAGAGGGTAAGGGAGCAAGGGTAGGAAAGCAAGAGAGAGAGGAGGGGGCAAGCAGCCCCTTTTATAGTGAGTCAGCACACCTAGCTATTGCCAGGTAACTGTGGGGCGGAGCCTAGACTAAATGCCAACAGTTACCATCATGCAAATCTTCATGTGCCTCATCACTCTTTCCCCTTTACCTTTATCTTAGTTTTTGAGGTGCTGGGAAAGGGCCCCGAGCCATGCTAGGCACAGGCTCCTCCACTGCACTGCACCCCAGAATGCCTGGCGTTTGTTTCGTCCTACACAGACGTCGGTATCACACTGGTTGCCGGTGATCTGCTTGTAAGTTAGGGGTTGTGGCAACACCTTGTCACGAAATGTTGTTGGATGTTGTCTGAGTTTTTAGTTTTGCTTAGTTGGCAAACTAAAGATGTTGTTAGCATCTTTTGTAGGGAGGCAGAAGCCCCTCCCCCAAAGTGCACTGGCACATCATTCTTAAAAATGTCACCACAGCATGTCAAATCATTGTTTCGAGTTTTTAAAAATTTTTTCCCTTGTTGAAGCAGCAAAAGATGTAAATATTTATGTAAGATTGTTTGTAAATCCATTCTGCCTGCATGTGCGTCCCTTTTCTGTTTGATCCATGGATTGATGAACTCCTGAAGGGGGAGATCACAGGTGCCCTCCCTCCCAGACTCACAGAGGGCGCTTTACCGTTTGCTCTGATTGATCCTAGTTTGGAGGCATGTTGATGGGGGTTAACATCACTAGGGCGAGGGGGCATGGTTTACAGAGAACATGAGAAGAAATGGAGTTCCAGAGAAAGAAAATTGCTAGAGGCATCTCAGAGCCTTATTCTAAGATTCAGGTTCTGAGTCAGCCCCATTGTTTATAGATGTGGGCCCTTGGGTAGAGAGAGGTGAAGGGGCCTTGTTCAGGGCTGTGGGATGGGCCCTTCAGCCACTCCAGACTCACAGAACCCTGGCTTCCTGTTGAGTAGTTGCTAAATTGAGCATTACCAAGAGAAGAGGGCTTGGGCAGAGTGGATTGGAGGGTCCTTACTCTCTTGTTTTAAGAAGTTCAGTGTTTCAAATAGTGGGTTTACTTAAAACAGAGGCTCTGTAATTTGGTGTTTTCATGGAGTAATTATGGAGTAGAATGGTGGGTTTCCAAAGCAGTCTCACAACTTCTTCATCACAGAAGCAAGGGCAGGATTGAAAAGCCTGGTTGAGGGATTCCCAGAAACCTTTCATTCCACCAGATGGCAAACATGGGATTGGGGAAAGGGTCTCTCATTGATGAATGGTTCATGACAGTTGACTTGATGAATTGACCTATGTCTGCCAACAACCAGTCTATCCCAGAGATTTTCTTGTTTGCTTGGCCAAGAGGATAGTAATTAAAGATGTCTATAGAGTTGAAGAAACACTGTCTTGAACACCCCACCCCACCCCCAAAAGACAACCAAGAAGATAATTCATATTTGTGTATCAAAGCCTAGTAATGCTATGTATTCAGTATATATGCACGGAGTGAATTTGTTTGGACAAAGGAAAAGATAAACAAAGTTACTGACCACGTGTGCATTATTGAGTATTAATCTACATGATACGAAGGCTGAGAAGAAAGTGTGGGAGGCCTTTCTATATAGAACATGGCGAGGAAGATTTGGATATTAATCCTTCTGTGCTCTCCAGTGCACCCTTTATGCAATTTCATTATTATAGTAGAGATATCAACTGAGAGGAAAGATCATAGGAGAAGTGTATTTACCATTACAATAAAATGGTTCCACTAAGGGGCTTATGTTCTGTTGCTTTTCTCTCCTCTTCTGTTTCCCTCCCTCTGATCTCCGTTTCCTAAGGTGGTTTTGAATGAGAATGACTCCACAGGTTCATATGTTTGGATATTTGGTGTCTTAGGGTTTCCGTTGCTGTGAAGAGACACCATGGCCAAGGCAATTATAAAGGACAATTTAATCGGAGCTAGCGTGCACTTTCAGAGGTTCAGTCCATTATCATGGCAGAAAACATGGCAGCATGCAGGCAGACATGGTGCTGGGGAACCTGAGAGTTCTCCATTCTTTTTAAAGGTTTACTTTCTTTCTTTATATGAGTACCCTGTAGCTATTTTCAGACACACCAGAAGAGGACGTCAGACCCCATTACAGATGGTTGTGAGCCACCATGTAGTTGCTGGGAATTGAACTCAGGTCCTCTGGAAGAGCAGTCAGTGCTCTAACCACTGAGCCATCTCTCCAGTCACAAGAGTTCCACATCCTGACCTGAAGGCAGCCACACTGAGTGTAGCTTGAGCATAGGAGACTTCAGAGTCTGCCTTCACAGTGACACACTTTTCCCAACAAGGTCACACCTACTCCAATAAGGCCACATTTCCTAATAGTGCTACTCCCTATGGGCCAACAAACTCATGGATCTGTGGGGGCCATACCTATCCAAACCACCATATTCAATCATCATGTACTCTAACCTCTGAAACCATAAGCTCAAATTAAACACTGTTTTATAAGCTACCTTGGTCATGATGCTTCCTCCCAACAATAAAAAAGTAGCATATACTTTTTAAAATTTGAAATCATGGTTATTTTTCATCTGTGGATAGAGCTAAGTTTTAGCTGCTAAATGCTATAGTACGCCTTAACTAATAGAACCTGGACTCCAGAGCTTCTGACTGAGCGAATGCTGCTGTCCAGAGATGGCTGTGATAGAATTATCCCTCATCTCCCAGCAGAGGATAAATGGAGAACTGTTAAATTTGGAAGAGAATTTCATTCATGTAGCCAATGTGTACTGTATGTACTGTGGTAAAATCAGGTCCAATGCTGGGTGCTTGGGATGCATCGTTGAAGATAAGGTTATCTTTAAGGGCCATGCGATGTAGATGTGGAGTCAGGCAGTGTTGGGATGCCCTGTGGACCTTGCTTGCTTCTCCATGCAACAGGTGGAGAAAGAATGCCATTTTTATGCTTAGAGAGGCGTGTATGCATGTGTTTAGCAGAGTAGTGGGGGACATACCATGGACAGTCTTGAAGTGAAGAAGCAGTGCAAAAGAATTAATACATCAATATCAACGGAGAGCACAGTACAGCTTTCTATCCCTTAAGACTTGTATTTCTGATGATGGTGAGCAAGAAGCCGGATTCTTGATTCCTTCAGGAACCCCCTTACTCACTCTGTGACTTAGTAAGAACTTGGGGTATAAGGTGCTCATCTGTTACCTCCCTGGCCTCCCCTCCCCTGTGGCCCGTTATGTCAGAGTTCATATCACAGGAGACAGTCAGCTGATGGCAGATAACAGCTAGACTCTGAGCTGATGGGTGGGACTGAGGGAGAAAGGACTTTCCATTCTCTAGCCTCACCCTGGAAGTAGTTATGGCTATCTGATGAAGCGGTCTCATGGCATCATAAAACTGTTGGTTCTGATCCATCTGCCCCCTGCTCCTAAGTCCATCGGCTCTCTTAGCCTGTCATGACAACAGCTGGATTGGTACAGAGCACGGCATTTGCTTCTTCTGCAGATTTGGGTCTCATTTAAAGGTTGGTCGTGTGTGCCTGGTCAAACCTGGCAAAAATCTTGCTTGATTTATTCTTCCACTGGAGCCCCCAAAACCTATAAAACAGAATTAGAGAACCACCCCTTAATCATGCTTGGTAAGGCTAACCATAAACACAGTGTCACTGATGGTTGAGTGGTTTGGTATATACCTGCTGAGTGTCTGAGCTGGCTCTGCAGGCATCTGGCCTTGGCCCGGCGGGGAGGTGGACATGTGGTAGATGTCTGTGCCTTTAGAGTCTTTTTCCTTTCTTTTGTTTGGTTGCACTGTTTGAGACTTTGACTTCAGATAGTAAAAATGAGTTTGGTAGTTTATCTGGGGTCACGCAGTTGCCTTAGGGGTGAGCAGAGAAGACACATACCTGTCTTTTGTTTCACCGATGGTTCCTTCTGGAGTGTGGTTTAGGTGTCAAAACTGTGGGCCAAGTATTCCATCCATTCTAGCTCTAAATCTAGTACCGCGTAGTCCCAGGATACTCTTACATCAAGTCATCTGGTTGCTGCCGCAGCTTATGCAAGTCCTTTCCATTCCTGGGCCCTGTGGAAATTTTATAGGCGTGTCATGTCATGAGCGTGAGTGTGATGTAATGTTCCGACTTCCATATTCCAGTGAAGCACTTGCCCCAGTCTTGGGGCCTGCAAACTTCTTCTTCAAGCAGAGACTTCATTCATGACTTAAAGACAAGATGCTACGACAATGCTGTGTACTACGAATTCCATATATTGAAACACTGATCTGTAGTTTGATGGCATGTCATTAAGGTAGGACTTCTGATAACTAGGTCCTAAGTGTAGGGCTGTGAGGACACAGCGAGCGAGTGTGTGTCTACAAGTTAGGAAGAGCCTTGGCTAGAGAGATCGAGTCTGTTGGCATCTTCATCTTGGACTTTCAAAATTGTGAGAAACAAATGTCTGCTGTGTAAGCCACAAAGTTCGTGGTTTAAGACCATCTAAAGCTAAGACGGGGTGGTGCAGATAGGCTCTGGCATTGGAAAAGGAAGTTGGGAGAAGAGGCAAGGATGCAATAATGGACGGTCAACTTAGAATGCTCAATCGTCACTTGTCCTGTGCTTGTCAATGCCGTAGAGACGATTTCAGACTGTTAACACATCTGTAAATGGGATTTCTTGTGTGGTCATACGGAAGATGGTAGATTTTCAGTGCCTGGATACCCGAGTTCAAAATCCAGGCAAGACACCTTTTCAACTTTAGTTTTCTTCTCCTTCCTACCTTTTATTTTGAAATGCAGGGAATTAACAGAGTGCCTCAGGCACAGTAGGCAAGAAAGTAAGTACTCTACTACTGAGCCTCAGTTTCAGCTTCCTCACTGATAGGACAGAGTAATAAACTGTGCCCGACAGATTTTTTTTTTTAATATTTGATATATTTTCTTTTTTTGTTGGATATTTTCTTTATTTCCATTTCAAATGTTATCCCCTTTCCCAGTTTCCCCTCCAGAAACCTCCTATCCCACCCCAACCCCCTGCTTCTATGAGGGTGCTCTCCCACCCACCCACCCACTCCTTCCTGCATCCCTGCCCTGACATTCCCCTACACTGGGGTATCTAGCCTTCTTAGGACCAAGGGCCTCTCATCCCATTGATGCTCAACAAGGCCATCCTCTCCTACATTTGTGGATGGAGACATGGGTTGATCCATATGTACTCTTTGGTTGGTGGTTTAGTCCCTGGGAGCTCCAGGGTGTCTGGTTGGTTGATATTGTTGTTTCCCTATGGGGTTGCAAAGCCCTTCAGCTACTTTAGTCCTTTCTCTATCTCCTCCACTGGGGACCTTGTTCTCAGTCCAATGGTTGGCTACAAGCATCCATCTCTGCATTTGTCAGGCTCTGCAACTTCTCAGGAGACAGCTACATCGGGCTCCTGTCAGCATGTACTTCTTGGCATCCCAATATTGTCTGGGTTTGGTGACTGTATGTGGGATGGATGCCCAGGTGTGGCAGTCTCTGGATGACCTTTCAGTCTCTGCTCTATACTTTGTCTCTGTATTTCCTCCCGTGAGTATTTTGTTTCACCTTCTAAGAAGGACTAAAGCATCCACACTTTGGTCTTCCTTCTTCTTGAGCTTCATGTGGTCTGTAAATTGTATCTTGGGTATTCTGAGCTTTTGAGCTAAAATCCACTTATCAGTGAGTACATATGTTATGAGGGTTAAATACTATGTTAACTAAAACACTCCCTCACCCTCCTCTTCCTTCTCTTCCTGTTTCTTCCTCTCCCCCTACCCCCCGACTTCCTTTGTTTTTTTCTCTGTGTGGCCCTGACTGTTCTGGAACTCACTCTGTAAACCAGGCTGGCTTTGAACTCCTAGAGACACCTTTATCTACCTCCTGAGTGCTGGGACTTTAGTCATGCGTCACCCCCACTCCTCCTTTGAAAGGCTCTCAGGTAGTGCCTACTGTCTTTGCTTGCTGTATAACTTGCTATATAACTAAGGACATCCTCTTTAATCTTGGTTAGTGAATGTCAATTAATATTCTTAATTGTTAATAAGTCTTAAGGTTATATTTCATTCTTTTATTTCAGTTTTCTTCTGGCATTTCAAGAGACAGTGGTTTAAAATTTCATTAGTCAGCGGTATTAATCAAGGGCTTCAAGCAGAGACAACACATTAGAGTTGTAATTTATTTTTTGCAGAGCTGACTCTTTTGAGACAAAGTCTTGTTTTGTAACCCAAGGTGGTCTAGAGCTTAGGACCTCCTGCGTTGGTCCCCTGAATGACAGGGTTACCTGTGTGCACCACTGTGCCTAGTTAAAAGATATAATTGGCAATGGAGACATTAATGAGCCTCTCCTCTTCTGCATCTTATTTCTATCTACGTAACTCCAAGGATGGCAGAGTCCCCATTTCCACAGCAAAACATTTTATGTAGAGACAGCTTTCACTGTTAGAAGATTCTTCCCTTAGTTTGAACTAGTGCCTCTGTAGAACCTTGGTAGTTAGAACCACAGTTGGGCCTCTTGGCATGAATTTAAGTTTTTTTGAGATTAGGAAGCACACCACTGATCCCAGCACCAGGGAGGCCGAGGCAAGTGAATCTCTGAATTTTAGGCCAGCCTGGTCTAAATAGCAAATTACAGTTTAGGCAGGGAGGGCTACCTAGTAGTCCTTCAACAAATAAAACGAAACAAAGAAGAAATGGCCTAACCAGAGGAGACCACACATAGCCTAAGTCCCTGTATATTCAATTCGTTTTCATTCGTTTTCCTTGGAAGTAACCATCATCTTCAAGTCACTGTTTTCTTCTTTCCTTATATTTATCATTTTGAAAAACACGTGTGTAAATTTGGTGTGATGACATGTTCCTGTAACCCAGCACCCTGAGACAGGGACATGTGAATGTGAGGCCAGCCCATGCTTCCAGGTGAAGCCAGCCTATGCTTCACGGTCAGACCCTGACTCAAGAAGTTTGCCATATTTAATTATTTAACACCATTCTCAGGGGTTGGAGAGATGGCTCAGAGGTTAAGAGCATGCCCACTTCTCTTCCAGAGGTCCTGAGTTCAATTCCCAGCAACCACACGGTGGCTCACAACCGTCTGTGATGGGATCCGATGCCCTCTTCTGGTGTGTCTGAAGACAGTTACAGTGTACTCATACATAAAATAAAGAAATCTTAAAAAAATTCTTAGTCTTTCTTAATGTGTGTGTGTGTGTGTGTGTGTGTGTGTGTGTGTGTGTGTTTGGGAGGGTACATGTGTGTTGTATGTATGTGTTTGTGTATGGCTATATATACGTGTATACAGGTGGGCATTCCTCTCTGTTCTTGAGCATATATGTATGTATGTGTGTGCATTTGTGTATTTGTGTGTAGGTCAGAGGTCAACATGACTCTCTTCCTCTATTATATCATCCTCTCTTACCCAACCTGGAGCTCCATGATTCTCTTGTTTGGCTGGCCAGTCAGCTCTGGGCTCTGCCTTTCTCTACCCTAGCCCCAGCATTAGGGTTAGAGATGCACACCACCACGCCTAGTTTTTATATGCGTGTCAGGATTAGAACTCAGATCCTCCTGCTTGCATAGCAGATACTGTGCTGACTAGCCATCTCCCCAGGTTCCCAACAGTGAGCTTTTGAGTTTTAGCTTTCTTTCTTTTGTTTTCATTGCTAAGTAGTATTCCATTGTGTGGGCATACCATCATTTATGCACTTTTCTATGACAGATTTAGGTTATTCCCAGTTTTTTCAGAGAATAGAAATGCCACAGTAAGCATTCTTCTTTAAATCTTTGTATCTCCTTGAGCACTACTATGTTAGTCATAGAATGGGGGAGCAATGGGCACATCCTCCACTTCCTCCCCTTGTGTGATTTCTGGAAGAATACAAGTTGATGGGATGCACATTCTCTGTTGCTTTGTGCTTGTCCCATGTTAACACTTGCCTTTGCTAGCACTTTTTTTGGGCCAATATGCTTGATGTAAAATATCTAAAAAACTTTTCCTAATTGTCCGTTACTGGAAGCATTCATTCTTATGTTTATTGGTTATTAGAATCATTCTCTCTCTTTCTCACTGTCTTAATTGAGTCTTCTGTCTTTCCTTGACCTGTGTCATTTCTTGATTGCATTTTCTTGAGGTAGGGTCTCAGTATGTAGTCCTGGCTGGCCTGGATTTTGCTCTGTAGATCAGGCTGTTCTCAAACTCACAGGAATCCACCTGCCTCCTCTTTCCGAATGCTTGGGATTAGAGGCAGGTGCCACCAGACTTCTTAATTATATCTCTATATGCTTTTTGTTGGATTGGTTTTAGATGCCTTCCAGTTTCGGTTGCTATAGTCTCTGGAGAACTTAGACTTGTCTTACTATCGGGACCATACTTCACTGGTATTTGGTGACTTCATCATGAAACCTCTAAAGTGCTTCTCATTTTTCATGTTCCACACACATGCTTCTGTTCTTTCTGTTTAGTCTGTCGAACTACAGACCCTTGAAGTTAAAACTAGAAACATGAGGGTCAGCCAGGGGGCTCAGTGTGTGGACTGCCCAAGGTCCCTTCCTGGGATCCACATGGAAGGAGAGACCAGATTCTCACAAGTCGTCCTCTGATCTCCACTGGTGTTCCATGGCATGGTGTGTGTACAGATACACATACAACACAGAATAAAAATATAAAAAACATAAAAACATTGGTTATCATAAATGCATCATAACCATGTGAAAAAAATGCTCAACTTGACTTGGATTCAGATCATACAAAAATGGCATTTCTCAGAAACAACAGGGAGAAGGGCAACTGGAGTGCTTACTAAGTATGCCTTGAGGCCTTGACTTCAATCTCCAAAGCACTGTGTGTGTGTGTGTGTGTGTGTGTGTGTGTGTCTGTGCATGCACGCTCGCCTGCCTGCCTGCCTGTCTGTCTCTCTGTGTGTCTGTCTGTCTGTCTGTCTGTGTGTCTGTGTTTGTGTTGGGGGAGGGAAGTACTATATCTGCAATGGAGTAATCTCTAGACCATGTTAGGTGAAAGCACAAGATAATATTTACCTTAGAAGAGACTATGTCTTTGTTTACTTCTTGTTTGTTTTTAAGAATTGGAAGAGTGAGTCATATAGTCAGGTAATAACAAGAGGCCGTTTTATTTTTAGGAGAGAAGAGAGAACACCCTGGAGGGGAAGACATGATACAGTCTTTCTTTAACACACCTAGTCTTAGTGACTTAGTGTTGGGAAAATGTAAAATTATACACAGTTTTAAAATAAAAAGCAATCTAAGCGATCTCTGACAACTATAACTGTTTTGAGGTGTTGGCCCTCCTGCTCAGAGAAACCAGGCTGCCTGGATTCACACCAGTTGCAGTGGTCTGCCTCCCCACGTCACACATCGTCAAGATGGTTCTGAAAACACTGAGAACATTTTTAGACTGTTCTTCAGTTGTCATTGTTGGTGGTAAACATCTAATTACATTGACAGGAGGAAGGAAATGCTGACATAAGGACAGGGGGGTGACGGAAATCCCACAGTCCTGAGTTCGGTGGCTCAATGGTAGGCACTCGTGAAGCATTTTAATTTTTAAAGACGCTGGAGTTCTCGTTACCGGCAAGGCTCCAAATCACCGACTCTGTAGCAGGAAGCCTGCCTTTGGGCCAGGCTATGATTGACAAGGATCATTTCCCGGGAAAAGCAGCCAGGGCTCTTTGGAGAAGAGGCAGCTTTCCGTTCTGGGACAGGAGGCAGAATGTTCTGGAGCTTCTTGTCACACTAGCAAGCAGGGAATCCATCAAGGACTTCCAAGGTCGTGCTGAAGAAGGCTTTAAAACCAACCTGGAGAGGTTTCTGATGGCCAAATGGGGACAGTGTGGACATCACTAAAAACTAGCATGGCAATGAATTGAATGACATCCAAGGGACAAAGTCAGCCATTTTGTTGCATGCTTGGACAATGAACCCATTCCTTTGACAACTGTCAAGTAGAGAGAAGGAAAGAGGGAGCTACAGAATCTGTCTGGTTTCTTATTTTGGTTCTTTTTTTCGGAGCTGGGGACTGAACCCAGGGCCTTGCGCTTCCTAGGCAAGCGCTCTACCACTGAGCTAAATCCCCAACCCCCTGTCTGGTTTCTAATCTCTGTAATGGATCCATGGATCTAGGCGATGGTTTGAGGACACTGGCACTACTGGATCTCTGGGATTGAACTCAGGTCATCAGGCTTGGCAGCGTACCTTTACCCGCTGAGTCATTTTCCTATGTCTCTGGATTTATCTTGGCCCCAAAATGTTTAATCTAACCAAACAGATTTAAGTTTTAATTTTTTTAAAACTGTTTATTTTGAGACAGTCTCATTTAGCCCATACTGCCCTTGTACTGGCCGTATAGCCAAGGCTGGCCTTAGACTGTAGCCAAGGCTGGCCATAGACACCTGGTACTTCTACCTCTAGTCCAAATGCTGGGATTGCAGGTGCATGCTACCACGCATGGCCAACATACTGTTGAAAAGGTCTACAGGGAGCAGAGGGCATGTTCAGAACTACCAAGGGAACACAGTCAGCAAAACTCAGGTTAAAGAAAAACCCACAGGAAAATGATCTGGGTTTTCTAATAACCGCCTAAAGTAAATTACAGAGAAGAAAATTCAAGACGAGCCTGAGGATTAAAAATAGATGAATCGAGCAGTTGTAGCTTGGACTTCATTTGAATATTAATTATAATGAAAATATAGAGCAATGTCTTTGAGGTGGTGAGGGAATCTTGGGCACTGACCGATGGTAAAAATCGGGGATAGTGGTCGTGAGGCCATTTGAGGAACGATCATGGGCTTGGAGAGAGCTCTCTTGGTAAAGCGTTTGCTGTGTAAGAATGAGGACCTGGGTTTGATATCTAAAACCCACACAAAAGGCTGGGTATGGTGACTCATACCTGTAATCTCAGTAATGGAGAGGTAGAGACATATGAATCCCCGGGCTTGCCAGCCAGCCTACCTAACCCAATGGGTGGACAGCACCTGAGGAACATTGCACTCCGGCCTCCACATACATGTGCATGTGTCTGCATTCATAGGTGCGTGTGCACACACACACTCATGACCTTTATCTTGTATATTGTGAATTACTTTTGGAAACAATTTGATATCAGGGGGTTTCTTTAAGGTGGAGGGCAGATGAGTTGGGGAGCAATGTAGAAAAAGCAAAGTGGCTCTGAGTTGGTGGTGACTGAAACTGGGTCACCCCTGGGGACCATTTGTTGCATTTTCCTCTACTTTTGGGCATGTTCAGGGTTATCCGTGCTGAAACATGAAAGGAAAATGGAACGTTCGGCATGGATCTGGCTCAAACCGGGAGTATCTGAAAAGTTCTGTGTGGGTGGTATGGGACCTCATTTCCGTGTTGTCCCTGTGCGTTAGAGACCAGACCCTGGAGGGTGTAGAGCATACATGGTTGGCTCGGATTTGTCCCTGTTTGAATCCACGGCTTTAATGCTCACCAGGCTGTTAGCGCATGCTGAGGGAGGCAATCCCAGCTTGCATCCTTGGGAGGTTTTTCATCAGGGGGCCTCTCACTGTGGACTTTGATTCTCTTTCATCTGTTTTGTCTTCTATTGTTCCGTCCAGCTAGCTACAAACCTCAGGGTCCTCTGGGCTGTTTCTCCATCCCTACGTTTCAGGTGTGTTGAGGGCTGTGACCTCACCAGAGCTGGGACTTAATCCTTCCACTGCCCTGCCCTGTTGCTTTGTGATCATCAAGTCCGTTTATACGTTGTTGTCCCATGCAGGGAGGGGTGCTTGTATTTTTGTTGTTGTTGTTGTTGAGCCTCTAGTGTACCGTTTGGAGTTTTGCCCTAAGTCATTCATGACCCACTGTCTGATCACACAGTCACTAGCTAGCCCCTATTCCACCCCATTCCTTTTTTTTTTTTTCAGCACAGATAATTGAACTCAGGACCTCCCACATTCTGCTACTGAGTTGTATCTCAGACCCATTTTCTTTGTTTTTATTTTAAGACAAGTTCTTTCAAAGTTGCCTAGAATTCACTATCCTGGAATTCACTATATGTCCTTGAGGGGCCCTTAAAATTGTGACCCTTCTATCTCAGCCTCCTGAGTAGCTGGGATTCTAGGCTTGTCCTATGAGGAATGACAGCCAGAGAACTTTGAACATGTCCAAGGAGGTGAGCAGAGCCAGGGGGACCCAAAGCGTATTAAACTATAGACAAGGGAAGTTTTCATATTGATAATATCCTTAAATTCAGTGCTCTGGAGTTCAGAGAGATTTTTCACATAAGTGTACCATCTCCTGAATTCCTCCTCCACATACCTGTGCTCAGTGATGGGGTGGTTAGTCTGAGGCTCTCAGTCACCATCGTCTTGCCGATGACCTCCTTGCTGTCTCTGCTTTGTCACACTGCCTCCTTTCTTTAGCATAAGTTAAAAATATCCTAGGTGGTGCCAGTGGCAAATCATTTGTATGGCACAGGCCACCACAATTACTGCCATGGCAAAAGAGTAACAATTGCTACTAATATCAACTTAGAACATAACTGTGCTCCAGGAATACTGGGAACTTGGGTCCTTAGCCCTAACCCTAATTAAAAATAATAAGGCTTAATTCTCTTCAAATTGCTATACTATACATATTAGAATTAAGCAGCTGGATGTGGTGCACACATCTGTAATCTTGGCATTCAGGAGGAGCGTTAAAATGGCGGTTAGCCCGGACCATGTAGCCCTCTCAAAAACAAAACAGAACAGAACACTGCATAGTGTTACCTTTGGGACTCCAGGTTAGATGAAATATTTGCCTGAATCATGGCACTAGTGAACATCAGAGCCAGGATTTGAACCCAGGGGTATCTGATGCCAAGGGCTGAGCTACAGCCATGAAATTACTCAATGGATGTTCATTCAGATAACATCTATTGAGCATCTGTCTCCTGCATGCCAGGTACCAGGGATGCAGTTGTGAGTAAGACAGATAGTCTTTTGTCCTAAAACAGGTCCAGAGGCTGATAGGAAATGATATATTTTTAGGCAAGAATAAGTGGTTTGAAGGAAATAAAAATGAGGTCAAATAACACAGAGTATTCAAGGTATGTGACTGGGGCTGCTGTTTCTGGCTCATTGGGGCTTTCCAAGTTAGACAGGACTTAACAGAGGACCAAGTGGGAAGAAGCCCTGTCTTGGTAACTGGTGTGTTGTGTTTGGGGAAGAGAGTACATGGGGAAGGTGAAGCTGCTGGAGTCAGGGTTTCTGGTTCAGTGGTGAGGGCAGAGCTACGGAGCTTCTCCTTGAGTTGCTATAGCTGTGGTGAGGAGTTCCACCTTTGACAACAGAGGAGAGCTCATTGATCTACGATGGAATTCAATTCTGAGGAAAAGACTCCATCTTACTTATTTTTATTTTATTTATTGTATTTTGGAACTCTAGTCTCAAAATGAATAGGGTGGTATTATGAACAGCAGAGAGGCCTGGCTTGTTTGCAAGTGTGAAATCTGTTTTAGGGTCTTAAATGATGTCAAGTGAAAGCAATGTCAACAGAGTGACTCGGTTGCCAGCAAGCTGTTGTAGTCAGAGGCTTTCCTGATGGATGGGGTACAGAGAGCACGATGCCTGCCAAGAAGGAGGACGATGTTCCTGGACAAAAATGGATACAGGATTTTTGGATGCTGCTGCACTCCCTCGTGGTTGTCGAGAAGTTGCCCTCTTTCTCAACAGGATTTGAGTCAAGCCTGACTCGAGTTGGAGGAGAACTTGGACCAGTTGATCTCTGAAGTCTTCCATTCTGCAGACCTGGGAACCTTATTGCCCAGGTATTAATCGACCCATAGGCAGTAGACATGGTGGTAGTAGAAGGCACATGAGAATTTGAAACTGAGTTTGGTTCCATAGTCTAGGCTGCTGTTTTCAGTCATCTTGGTCTCCAGTTGATGTATGTCTAAAAATGTTGGGGAGGTTAGAACAGTGGCTCCTGGAGGGGCCATCCCTATCTCAAGTTGTTCTTTGCTTGGGCTTTTATCATCAGTGATACATATGGACTTTTAGACAGATTTTCTTTCCTCAGAGCTTGCGATCTAAGACATTCTGACACAGATGCACATTTGAAAGATAGACATACCGAAGACTATTGAATAATTTTGTCAGTCATGTGCTAGAGCTGTCATTTATGAAAAAGAAATGTTAAGTTTTACCTCTTACTTTTGCTCTTTAAATCACTTGTCTAAGTACAGATGTACTTATACCATAGACTCTATGAATTTAGTGTCTAAACAGATCAAGGGTAGACCAGTTGTCCTCAGTACTAGTTACATTTCCCATTGCTTGACAAGACCCTTGACCAAAATAAACTTAAGGATTTATTTTGGCTTGTGTTTGAGGGTGTCCATCATGGTGGTACCATGATCATCTGGTCACTTTGTGCCTCTAGTTGTAAAGTAGGGAGAGATGAAGCTGATTCTCAGCTTGCTTTTTCTCTCCCTGCCCCTTCTACTTAGTCTAGGATGCCAGTCTGTGGGAAAGCGCCACCCACATTCAAGATAGCTTTTCCTCAGTTAAACCTTCTTGGAAACATCCCCAAAGATCAGCGGGAAAGTGTGTTTTCCAGGTGATTCTAAATCCATTCAAGTTGACAGTGAAGATTGGCTCTCATTCCACATCCTGCCTACATTGTTTTCCACAGGGGCATATTGGGCAAGTGAAGTATATCAGGAAGAGAATGGTGGCACAGAGGTCAGTGAAAGATGCAAGTTGACAAAATCCTGGGGCCCAGAGATGAGGATGAGAGCACACATACAAGTTTCTTTCTGAAGGTCTTGGGGGAAGTGACATTTGGGGCTGGCAGCAAGCCTGTGGTGGGTGATTTTGGTTCCTGTAGTGAGCACAGTTGCTTCTGAAGGAGGAGGACTGGCAGATGGCCAAGCATGACTCAGTTGGCAGGACTTCCACATATCAAGTGCAGAAATGAGTCTGGGTGCTCAGATGAGTCCTGTTGGTGGGATTTGGTGTAGTGTGGGGCTTAGGCTGTCTGGGAGGGTATCTTCTTCTACCTGTGCACCCTTATTCTCTTAGGAAGCAGAACAGCCACAATAGAATATATGTCTGTCCCTAGTTTTAAGTGATGGAGGTGGTAAATATAGTTTTGTTTACTAGTCCATAGTCCTTGTTTAAGGTGTCATGGTGTATACACATATACAAACAGTTTAAATGGAAAGGACTGTGGTGGCTTTTACTATAGATGCAGGTGGTAGAAGGGGCCGTGCTATTCTTCAGCAGGATAAGATCATCCTGCTTAGCCAGCATATCTGTCAGGGTTCAACTAGAGAAATGAACCAGTGGGTGATGTCTAAGGAGAGATGTACAGGAAGGAGCTGGCTTTTGCAATTGTGGGAGTTGTTAGACAAGGCACAGGACAGTGTGTCGTGTGGGAACATTGTACAGGAAGGCGAGCTGTTGTATGTAGGTAGAGTTCCGTCAGGGGGTTCTCATTCTGCTGTGCAGGTCTTTTGACCACATTGGTCCCATCCAGACCACTTGGGCAAATCTCCCCTCTACATCCATGGACTAGGGCTCCTAATCACATGCATATGTATCTTCATGCATACTCATAGCAGCACCTAGACTGTTGGTTTTATATCTTAAGACCGTTTTCCTAGAATGGGTGGAAGGCCTTGCCAAGGTGGTATATTAGTTAATCTTCTTGAAAAGAAACAACTTAAGAAAAGAAGAATTTATTCTGGTCAGTTTGATGGGATTCAGTGTGTCATGGTGGAGGAGGCATGGCTACCAGTGGTTCTTCAGTGGCAGGAGAATAAGGCCAGGATCCCTCATTTCATATTTCAGTGGGTCAGGAAGCAGAGACATGGCATGAAAGGGGACAAGGCTACAAACACCAGGACCCTCCCCCATATCAACTCACCATCTATGCTACGGCTCATCTCCTAAAGATACCATATCTCCTAAAAGCAGCCCCTCAGCAGGGTCCACATATCCAGATGTATGAAACTGTGGACACATTTTGCACCCAAACAATAATAGATAACAATAATAGATTGGCATTTTCTGCACATCGGTCCCTTGCTAATTCATATCTATACTATAGTATTATGAGTAGCTTCTCAGAAACTGGTGGCTGATACTTAGTTAGGTCTTAGCCCCAGCTTCCAGAGTGCTTCAACTCCTGGTCTGTCTCTTCATGGAGGTAACAGCCATATATTTCATTTGTTAGCATTTACTATTTACAGCAGCTGTTATCCATTGCCTCACTCTGAGCTGAATATTGTTCTAGGTTACATCCGGGGATGTAACAGTGAAGAAAACAGAAGTAACCCTTGTTAGTTCTGAGAATTACTGCCAGCCTCAGTGTTAGGCATACGGGTAGAAGGAGAGAAAGAAGACTAATTATAATAATGTGAATAAAATGAGTAAGGTAATTTCAGATAGAGTTAAGTGCATTGAACAAATCACAGCAGTTAATGTGCCTCTAAATTTAGTAGCTGCTTTCTGAGTGTAAATGTTTTGCTGGCTGAATGATGTGGGGCAAAGAATTTCGGTCCTCAGAACCCCAGTTGCAATATTAATGAAAAAGGACACAAATCCGTGAGAGATTTGGATTTTGAGATATCCATTGTAAGAACCATTGCATGTGTGCATATGTTTATGAGTGATGAATGGGTCCTAGGAAGATGAATGGTTTGGTAGTTCAAGCTTTTACCTTAGAGTGTGGCTTGTAGACCAGCAAGAAATATCATAGTCCCTGTTAGAACACAGATCCATTGAGTCAAATGTGCATTTTACCAAGATGTTCCAACTGAGCCTGAGGTTGAGAAGCACTTCAGTGAGAGGCTGTGGTCAGTTTGGACACTGGTAGAGTCACTCAGGGCTAAAACATTGGATTTGGGTGGGAAGTGGGTGGGAAGTGCAGGGGGATGGGCATCATTGGGTATAATAAGAGAGTTAATTCTAAAGGTATTTTCTTTCTCCCAGAGTGAGGCCCATCTCTGCAGAATCAACTTAAAAGAAATCATATTTTGGGGCTGGAGGGATGGCTCAGCTGTTATAAGTACTTGTTGCTCTTGCAGAGGACCCAGATTTGGTTCCCAGTCCCCAGATGGTGACTTACAACCATCTATAATTCCAATTCAGGGAATCCGATGCCCTCTTTTGGCCTCTGCTGGCATCAGACATGCATATGGTGCTGTAACATACGGCAAAGGGCTCATACACGTAAAATAAAGAGATCTAAACAGCAGAATCAACTTGTCACCAAGATTGTGGGGCCATCAAATCATAATGGCATGTGTGCAGTTTTTAAATTCTGAGAGTTTTCCCGTCTTTGCATGGGGTGCTTCTCTCTGAGTTGTCTCTGTGACAGGCAATGATAGATTGAATGGAGCAGTAAATTGAAATTGATCGACACCAGTAGGCCTTTCTACCTGCCGTTGCTAGATAAGTCACTCCGTGTCAGGAAATGTCTCCTCCAAGGTCTGGGATCAGCCTTCAGGAGGCCGAACCTGTGACCTTGGAGCTTGGGTTCTGCTCTCTCATCTGCATTGCCTTCTGCTAAAGCTGGGAATTGGCAGGCCACGTCTGACCATCTTCCTTTGTAAATACCACTCCAGCGACTGTTCCTCTCATGTTGTAAGTTGACTGCTCCCTGTTAACCTTTGCTAGCAGATCCGATCGTCACCTCTGCCAAGTGCTTCAGAACACGATGCTTCTAGGACATTTCTGGGGCAGCTAATCTCATCCACAGGATGAAGATTCTTCCGGGCCTCATTTCGCCGAGGGTGGTCCTATCCTCCTTCAGGTTCTTCTCTTGTCCTTTTGAGACCTGTTATAGTCAAGATGTTCACTTCCTTCAACACCGCCTTTGGGCTCAGCATGGCTCTGGTCCCCTGCATTGCCTCCTAACGACAGCTCAGGAGGATCTTTCATGAGTTGGTAGCTTAATATCCTAGAGTCCATGCGCAAAACCAGGGATCAGCCCTAAATATGGACATCTGTGGATGTGAGAGTTCTCACTCCTGTAATAGTAGAAGATGGGTAAAACTCCAACTCTGGTACAGAGTCAGGGCAGGTCGTGTCTTAGAACTCCTATTAGGGGAGGCTTCACTTGGCTACCTTCCCCCTCCCACCCCCAGATACTCTTTTGTAATGTGGTCTTCTCGGAGAGCTTTCAATTCAATTTTCTTTGATGTTCCTGTATAGATCTGTGTTCTTCTAGGGGGCAGGGGAGCCTATATTTCATCAGCTTTGGAAAAGAGATGGCCTTTGTTCTGTTGTCTGAGTCTGAGTTAAACCCATTTTGTTTAAGTTTTGCACATATATGTGTCTCTCCGAGCACCAGGGGATGGGGAGCTATGAGTGCCCCCATGGATCCATTTAGACATTTTCTTGGGCTTACTCTAATGATCAGAAAATGCTGGTTCCAGTTTTCTGAGATAGGAGCTCATTTCACGAACTCTGTTCATAGTGGCTGTCTCTCCAGATAGCATGGGCTTCCTTACATCTGTCCTGTCATTAGTGGATTAACGTTGGCCAGTTACAACCAGCTTTGTGTGTGGATTTATTTGATGCTACTTAATGGATTACAGCCTGTGCCTGACACTTTACCACTCCCTGCCCCCCCCCGCCCCATACTAGAGAATTTACCACCATTTTTTCTTTCTCTAGACAGGAAGTATGAACAGAAACACCCTTGCTATTCTCCTGTTGAGGGAAAAGCAGAGGCACAAAAATCAGGGGTCAAATAATGTATCCTGACAGAGAGAACCTAAGGGTTTCCAGAGGTCTCCTAGTTACCCCTCAGTCTGGATGGCTGGCCTCCTTCCTCTTTGAATTTTAGATATCCTGCTGAGCCCAGTGGTGAAGGGAAGTGTCCTTGTGCATCCCATAATAAAAAGGCCTGGTCCCCTGCCAGGTTGCAGCTAGGATGCCCTCTGGTTCTTCCTGTGAAGAGCCCAGCTATCCTCCCAGCTTCTCCAGGAAGGCTCTGAGCAGGAAACTGTGTGCATGTGTGTATGTGAGTGCATGCTTGCGTGAGTGCGTGAGTGCGTGCTTGAAGGGAGGTAGGAGAAAGGGAAGGAGGGAGGGAGAGAGAGAGACAGAGAGAGAGGGAGACAGAGAGAGACAGAGAGACAGAGACAAACAGAGAGAGAGACAGAGAGAGAGACAGAGAGAGACAGAGAGACAGAGAGACAGAGAGACAGAGACAAACAGAGAGAGACAGAGAGAAAGAGAAACAGAGACAGACAGACAGAGACAGACAGACAGAGAGAAACAGAGAGAGCACATGCATCAGGACAGGGTCTTCCACTGTCTCCTGGGAGCCTTAAAGACTCTTTGTGGCTACTGGCCGTCTGATGGACAGGCCCATATCCGTCCTTTGTCTCCACTCTCCTATGTCAAGACTCTTACTGTAGCTTCAATGTGCAGGGCATATTACATTCTTCTCTCTTGATGTTAGGAGAAGATGCAGATGAGAAGATTGTAAGATGTCCCAAATTCCTACAAAGTGTGTTGTCTTGCTCATTCCACAGTCAACTCTTGACTTAAAAACAAAACGCTCCTCCACAGGTGTCCTCTGTGACTAACCAGTATTTGTAGGAACTTTTACACCTCCCAGTGTTCTCCGAAACGAAGTCATAATTATCCACATTTTAACATCTGCGTGCATTGGCTGTGGGCCCTGTGTGTGACTGGGGTTGTGCAGAGGCTGTGGTAGAGCTAGAGGTTGCCCATGTCCTGTGGGAAGGTTCTAAGTTCCTCTGAGTCTTGGCAGCTTTGGCCTCTGTTTTAGTCAGGGTTACTATTGCACCATGACCAAAAACAAGATGGGGAGGAACAGGCTTATTTCACAGTCCGTCACTGAAGGAAGTCAGGGCAGGAACTTACGCCCAGAAGGACCCTGAGACCACGGAGGACTGCTGCTTACTGGCTTGCTCCTCATGGTTTGCCCAGCCTGCTTTCTAATAGAACCCAGGAACAGGAGCCTAGCGGGCACCACTCGCAGTGGGCTGTGCCCTTCCCCGTCAGTCACGTTAAGAGAATGCCCTACAGGCTTGCCTGCAGCCTGATCGCACGGAGACATTTTCTTACCTGAGGTTTCCTCCTCTCAGTTAGTGTGTGTCAAGTTGACTTAAAACTAGTCAGCACAGCCTTTCTTCTCAGAAAACCGCCCCTAAACACAATTTAATGTGTCATTCCAGGAAGCCTTTGGCTCTTATAGCAGCATTCATGGTGGGGGGAGCTGTTCTAGGACCCTGGGATGAGACTCACTCATCTTGACGAATTGGTGGACTTGTAATTTGTCATCAATTCCAACATTTTGGGGGAGGTAGAGGGACCAGGTTTTTTTTATTAAAAATTGTATTTAGTGTGTGTGCCATGGTGTGTGTGTGTGTGTGTGTGTGTGTGTGTGTGTGTGTGTGTGTGTGTGTGTGTGTCAGAGGACAACTTGAGTGGTTCTCATTCCACCATGCGGATTGTCACACTCAGGCCTTCAGGCCTGGTGGCAAGAACCCTTACCTACTGAACCATCTTACCTGGCCCAGGTATTTACCTTTTAAAGACACTGTGAGAAACCAAAGCACTCTATTGCCATAACAACCAAAGAGGGACTGCTCTGAGACTTGTGGCAGGAATTGCTCTAGTAGTCTGTGGAGCAGCCCAGCCAGTCTGGAGAGTCTGTGGACGCTTTCCAAAAAGGGCTTTACTTTCCTGGTTTACAGACACAAGCCAACGTGAAACCTGATTAACCGGGAAGGATTTACAAGACATGGCTATGCCGGCACGGAGCCCGGTGCTTGTGTTTCCCTGAGAACCGCAAGGGGGTGTCTCTGCTTTCAGCTTCTCTCTTGATTTTCTCTAAAAGGGAAATTTCTACTCAGTCTACTCTACATCCTACAAAAGCCCCACACAAAACACCACGAAACCAACGAGTGGTAAAATGCAAGCAAAGGACTTGGGTTGTCACTGCTCTTTTTGATTTGGTATTTTGTTTCGCTGGTAGAGACCTACTCAGGTGGCTTTTTTTTTTTCCTCTATGAAAGGGTGGTGATGGCCTCACCAATTTTCTCTGCAGCTCTACCTTTCTCTTGAATCTCAGAGCAATTGGCTTCCAGGCGTGGGAGCCTGAGTTTGATTCATAAGGTACCGAAAGGCAACAACAGAGAGGCTTAGTGAATAAGGGGACTTACGGGGACACTTGGAATTCCCCGGAACTGTCTTCTGGGGACTTGAAGTGTGAGTCGTATTAGGGATCTTTGGCTTCCCGTGACGGAAACGGATGTCGAGGAGGAGGCAGCATGGGTGGTAACAGTCTGTACTCAGCCCAAGTAAAAAATAGGATCTGATATGAGTGGTGGGATGTCTTCATGCTGTTGAGGGGGCAGCGAGAAATTTCCTTCAACCTCCTGTGAAAGCTGCTGGGTTTTAGGCAGCGGCCTATGCATGTGCAAGGACTGTGTGTTTAGGTACATGCATGTAGCTTCTCACATCAAACCATGCTGTCATCTGAGGACCTACCCTAAAGAAAGCCTGAATATGGCCGACTGCTTTGTGCCGTGTCTGTTTACATTCATATATATGGCTTTATCAGTGTGGGAACAGAAAGCGGAAATACAGCTTGAATGTTAACAGCCGAGGAGTTACTCTTTGAGAAGTGCTTTGGTTCATGGAAATCTGTGCGGCATTTAGCTGATTGGCAGGTAGGAAACAAGGACAAAATTGGCAGTCTGGTCCAGGAACTGGGCAAAGGATTGTTCTAGATTTTTTCCTTCACTTTTAAAGCTGTTCTTCTATGCATCGTGTACAATTTCCCCAGGATCGTCTCTCTGTCTTCCCAACAGCCTTTCTCCGCTCTGTTGCTACCCAGAGTATCGATACCCCTGCTCCTTCTCCTTGAGTTTGTTTCTCTTGGATATGGATTCTTTGCTGGCCAGCTTAATGTCATCTTGACACAGGCTAGCTAGAATCCTTTTAGAAGACAGAACCTCAATCAAGAAAATGCTGCAACCAGATTGGTCTGTGGGCAAGCCGTTTGGATATTTTCTTGATTGATGATTTAACGTGAGAGGGCCAAGCTCACTGTGGACAGTGCCACCTTGGGCTGATGGTTTAGGGTTCTATAAGAAAGCACCCTGAGCAGGCCATGGGGAACAAGGCAGGAAGTAGCACCCTTTGGTGGCCTCTGCATCAGCTCCTGCCTCCAGGCTCCTGCCTCAGCCTTTCTCAGCGACAACCCTGAAAGTGTACAATGAAACACACTTCTCCCTCCCCAAGTTGCTTTGGGCATGGTGTTTTATCGCAACAATAGGTACCCTAACTAAGATTCTGAAAAGAGACCCACACTAAGCTGGAGACTAGCGTAGTTGGTAAAGTACTTGTACAAGCATGTGGACCCGAGTTTGGTAGCCACAGTGCATGTAAGAAAGCTAGGCAGGGTGGTGCATGCATGTGATTCCAACCTTGGGGAGTTGACCAGAGGTGGATCCCTGAGGCCCAACTGGCTGGCCAACTTAGTGAGAGAGCTTTCATTAAAAAGCAAGGTAGGGGAGGGAGTAAGGGACTGAAGAGATGGCTCAGTGGGTAAGAGCATTGGCTGTGCTTCCAGAGGGCCTGAGTTCAATTCCCAGCACCCACATGGCAGTTCAGTACTGTCTATAGCAGTCTCACAGTACCTTGTCTGGTGTGCAAAGTCACATGCAGGCTAAACACTCATTTACATAAGTAAAGTAAAAAAATAAGGTGGATATGTTCTGAGAATGATGTGTGTGTGTGTGTGTGTGTGTGTGTGTGTGTGTTTGTGTGCGTGTACGTGCGTGTGCACATCTACCCTGGGATTCTTTTTCACTCACATCTCTGCAGGAGCGGAGTTTCCCATGGTGTGCCTCCCCTTCCTTTCCATTTGGAACACTGCCTTTGAGGGGTGGTGATGGGTCCACTCATGGAGTCTGAGAGATTTAGTCCAGCAACTTCACTTTGCTGATGAGGAAATGGAAACTCTGTGACCCCCTCCCCCTAATCTCACAGCTGATGGTTATAGGATGGTACCCTCACTTTCAGAGTAGTGCAGGGAAAACGTGGCCCTGCCCTTAGTCAGCTCTGTAACTGCACAGGGTCTTAGTAGGTGCATTTGTAGAGTGAAGCCATCCTATGGGGCACTCACACTATGACTCTTCATGTGTGCCCAGTGAACGTTAGTTAGAATCAGAAGAAACAACAGTGATGGTGAAAGTTAGCAAGAATTCCTTCCTCCTTTTCCTACCATTGAGGAGGAACTCTTTAGTCATTGCCTGATCTGGACTGTGTCAGGACTTAGCACCTCCCCTCCCTGCCGGTGTGGGATAAGGGCTCAGGTAATATGTCCACACAGGGGACATGAAGCAACGTGGCAGCCAGGGCAGCCTAACTTGTTCATGAGAAGTCAAGGACACTTGAAGCAAGCGTATTACAACACAGGTGAGCGTCTGTTTTAGGACAGCTTAGTATTTAAAAGCTGGAATTTATGGACACATAAACTTGGGTGAGTACCATAATTACAGAATGGTCTCTTCCTTTACAAAACAGTTGATTTCTGGGTGTTTTTAAACTGGGTAATTTTAAAACTCCAATTGACTACTACGAGATTATTTACTGATATTTCCCATATATAATAATTAACAAATAACATTCATATATATGTATATATACATACATACATATGTATGTATTATGTATTTATTTATGTACGTGTGTATCAAAGCTATTAACGTGGCATATTCAGACTGTGCTGTTCTGTGTCCCCCTTACCTGATATGTAAACATGTATTTATTTATTAGCCTTGGGAATGTGTTTTAGTGTTTCTCTTGCAAATGTAATTCTTCATTTCCCCCCCAAATCTCTACATAGTAGGGAATTTTACATTCAGTATTGCCACCCCACCCCTCGGTAGTGTTGTTGAAACGGGATCTCCCCAGACTGGCCTTGAACTGCTGACCCTCCTGGGAGCTGCAACTAAAGGCATGGGCTGCCACACCTAGCAGCTTTTTTCTCTTATTTTGAATTCATTTCAAGTATAGAAAATAGTAATTGTCAATAGGATGAAGAATGGCAATTTATCCTGCATTTATCTTTTCCCTTCCTTCCATTCACCAGCATACATACGTACAAACTTTACTTTTCCCTCGAAATGTTTTTAAGTTTATTTTATGTGCATGTGTGTGAGCCTGAGTGCATGTATGTGAACCACATGTGTGTGGAAATTAGAAGAGGACACGGCGCCTTCTGCGTCTGGAGCTTCTGAAGCCATAGGTGTGAGTTCCCTACCCCATTGCAGGTTCTGGGAACCGAACTCTGGTCCTCTGGAAGAGTAACAAGTGTTGTTAACGTTCGAGCCCTTTCCCCAGCCCCTTCACGCACCATTCAGGAGTAAGTTACTTACATGAGTTTCTTTATCCCTAAGCAATTTTGGGGGCAGCTTCCCAAGAAACAGAGTGTTTACTTATATCCTTACAGCCTACTGTCAATTGAGGGAATAAATAGTACCCAATACTTCTTGGTCATGTTTCTGGTTGCTTTAACAGGGGCTAGCGAGGTGGCTTAATGGGTAAAGGTGCTTGCGGCCAAGCCCGAGGACCAGAGTTTGATCCCCAGGACCCATGAGGTGGGAAGTGAGGGCTAACTTCAAGTTGTCGTCTGACCGTCACACACATGTAATGGCACATATGTCCTCTCTCCCAAATACAGAAATTAATTAAAAAAATTAAACAGTATCTGACGAAAGAACCTTAAGGAAGGAGAACTTTATTCTGGCTTACAGTTCTAGGGTTCACTTCATCATGACAGAGAAGTTACAGGTGAGCTGCCTAATATGGGTGCTAAGAACTGAACTTAGGTCCCTTGTAATTCCTGCCGTTAACCACTGGGCATCTCCCCAGGACACCCCCTAGTCCCTGGCACCCCCACCCCCACACACTCCAGTCTAAATTATATTTCTGAAAATTGCAATTCAGTTTTTCTGATAGTATTTGCTACATTAATTTTTTCCTACTTGTTAGAAATACAAGTTTTATTATATATTACATTTCCATATGAAGGGTTTTTATACGATTAGGTTATGGTGTCTGTCCTCGGAGATGTACTCATTCAGTTGAATTGAAAATGCTATCCCTGGTCTCCCATGGTTTAGCTCTGATCACAGTCTCCGTTCCTGATACACATTTACAAAAATGTCATCATACCATCCTGAAATATTCAACATTAGATTAAATATTAATAGTCGTCTTCATCATTATTCCCCATCTCTTAATGAAAATGCCCGGTAAAGATGTCTGTGCGCTAAGCCTGTTTCTCTGCGGTCTTTCTACAGTGGGAGTTACTTTCCCCCCTCTTCATTCTCATCTGTGTCCCTCCTCTCGTACCCTTACCCACAGTGCAGATATTTCAGTGACAGCCCATGGCTTGTACAAGTCGGGGGGGAGATACTCCACGGCCGATCCCTGTGTCCTCTGGTTGCTTGAAGCGATGCTTCTGAACCTCCAGGGATCTGCTGCAAGCCAGAGCACAGCCTGGGGCTGCTCTTCTTGCTGGTTTGGGGGCTATTGAGTCTCTCCTGGGTGGGTTGGTGAATCCTTTGATTCTTTCTCTGGACAATGTCAATTTATTCTTTGATAATCCCCTGGCTTGATTTCTCCTTTTCTCTGCACACAGAGATTCGTGAGGACTTAGACGGATTACTTTTTGTAAGCCGAGTTTACCAATTTTTGTGAGTTTTAAAATTAACTAATTTTTTAGACTTATTTATTTATGTGTGCTCTCTGCAAGAACAAGTGCTTTTAGCCATTGCGTCATCTCTCCAGCACCTGGATTCTTCCTCTTTATTTAGGCAGGGTCTCATGTATCCCAGACGACCCTCAAACTTGCTGTGGAGCTGAGGATGACCTTGAATTCCTGGTCCTCTTTTCCATACCTCCTAAGTGTCAGAATTACAGGGTTGTATCCCCGTGGCCAGTTTTATACAGCACCAGGGATCTCATCCAAGGCTTCTTACATGCTCGGCAAACAGTCTCCTAATTAAGCTACACCTTCACCATCTGAGTATTTTTGAGACAGTGTCTTACTCCCGGCTAGCCTGGAGCTGACCGCGCAGCCCAGCCCCTGTAACTGGTCTCATGCCAAGTGCTTTGAACTCTCAGCTAAGCTTTCTCTGCTGTGTTGTCTGCACTTCTTCTGTCCATATCTCCCCCATGATGCCACTGAAGGACTTAGCTGATAATTCTAGCCCTCCTTGGCCTGCCCTCCAGTCTTCTCATTTGTCCTATGGTCACACATGCCTCATGTCAGCATCTGGCTGTTTTCTCGAAGTGATTGCCCCTTCAGCAAGCAAAGCGGGCATCTGTGCCTTCCAACTCCATTCTTTACAGCTTTCCCACATCGTTGCTCATTAGCCTGTAGTTAAAGCTTCGTATGCTGTCCCAGCCCGTCTGTCACCTCTAACGGTTCATTCCATGACTTCCTGTTTTATGTCTGACATGTTTTCCCGATCCTCTACCTCAGATCAAATGCTGCATCTTTGACATCGTCTCTGAGCTCAGCCTCCTTCCAGGGTTATCCCATCCCTTCTGAGTCCTCAGTACACTGATGCCCATCTTTGAGGGGCCTCTAGCTCCTTGAGGTTGGGAATCCTCTTTATTAAGCCTCTCTCCCTCTTGGTAAGTGTGGTGTTGGTTCTATAGCCACACTTGTGTGCTAAAAAAAATGAAATGAATTCATATATTTTCCAGGTATAAGTGTGGCCTCCTTCCATTTGAAATCCCAGCGTTTAGAGAGCTGGTAACACTACAGAACACAGATAGCATGCTGATGGTATCTGAGATTTGATTTATCGTATTAATTCTTCCTATCTAAATTGCACGTCACTTAAGGTCAGTGGCCCCTCTAACTCCCACAGTAATGAATGTGATTAATACATTGCTCGAGACTAACATGCACTGCCTGGCTTAGTTGTGAAGTATAAGCCTTCTGGAGGGAGGCTAGATAAAGGGTCCTTTATTTCGTCTATGTGTCCTAGACATGTGGACTTGGGCCTGCATAGGAAGATGGGTCGAAGCATCTGACCATCATGGAGGATTACAGGAAGCCTTTAAGCGTGGCTGTTGGAAGGCAAAGGTCATGGAACACTGGACTCTGCCAAATACGATGTGCATGGTGCCAAATGCGTTACTCCTGCTGCCCAACGGGTCATAATGAGATCCTGAACTTTTGTGGAAGGAGAAAGAATACATCAGTTATACCTCCCCAGGCAAGGGGCTTTCCTGAGGACAGAGGTACTTCTGGGGAGGATAGGGTTGGTGGATGAAGAGCTAGTTAGTATATAACTCATTTTCTAGCCAACTTGATCACAGAATGGGGAAAAATCAGCTTAACAGAGAGATAGCCAAGAAAACCCAGAGTCCTCTCTGAGTGGCTGACGTGATGGAACTAGAAGCCTTTAATTACCCACTGAGATGAGCTCATGGGAATGTGACAATTATTATTCAATAAGATAACTTCATAATTATTCAATTGAGTTTTTTTTTCAGCTCATTAAAGTAACATGGAAAAGTGATGGTAACCTTATTCCGAAGCTCTGTCATGGGTAGAAAATTATCTTCTGATGTCAAAGCAGAAATCCAGATCAGAGTGGCCCAGCCCACATCTCCACTGTGAGGCCTGAAGCTCCATGATGCTCTAAACCTCTTTAGTGTTCCTTAGTAGGGCTCTGGGACCATTGAGGCACAGGATCCATTTCCAGAACTGGTGCTCCATTCTTGTTGGGACTCCCTGAATCCTTAGTTCCTTGTTTGCTCTGGTTCTCCTCTTTGAGCTATGTTCCCCCCCCTCCTTCTTTTGCTAGCTTTTGATTGTCATTGACACTTTTGTGTCAATGCAGTCTAGTATGATAGTATTTGATGCAATATAGTATCACCTGTTGTCTTTCTTAGTGAGGGTTTTATTGCTGTGAAGAGCCACCATGGCCAAGGCAGCTCTTATAAGGACAACATCTGATTGGGGCTGGCTTACAGTTTCAGAGGTTTAGTCCATTGTCATCGTGATGGGAAGCAGGGCATCATGCAGGCAGACCTGGTGCTGGAGGAGCCCAGAGTTCTACATGGTGTTGTGAAGGCTGCCTGGAGGAGGCTCTCTTCCACACTGGGCAGAGCTTGAGAACTAGAAGCCCTCAAGGCCCACCCCACAGTGACACATCTGTTCCAACAAGGGTATGCCTACTTCAACAAAGCCACACCTCCTAATAGTGCCCCTCCTCATAGGCCAAGCACTGAACCACGTGAATCTATGGGGGTCAAACGTATTTAAACCACCACACCCGTTGACTTCGATACCTGATCTATCACTTAATTTCCTTTTGAGTTCATTCGGTAGCAGCCCATGGGCCTAATTTTTTTCTAGGTGTGTTTTTTTATTTTATTTATTCTTGATCAGAACCAAGTCTGGTAGAATTCCTGTCATTTTTGGTTAACATTGTGCCTGAATTCAGAGACTATAGTTTTCTCTAGAGGTATATAAAGTCATACTACACCAATGTTTTCTTGTTCTAAAGCAGTGGTTCTCAACCTTCCTAATGCTGTGACCCTTTAGCACAGTTCCTCATGTTGTGGTGACCCCCTCCCCCCAAACTATGAAATTATTTTTGTTGCTACTTCATAACTGTATTTTTGCTAGGTAAAGGTTTTCCAAAAGGGTCATGACCCAAAGGTTGAGAACTGTTGTTCTAAAGTATAATTTAAAGTTTTTATTATATTTGGTGTGTATGTGTGTGTGTATATGTGTGTATGTGTGTATGTGTGCGTGCACGCACGTGCGTGCGTGTATGCCTGCCTGCCTACCTGACATGGCATACACAGGTGGAGAGCAGAAGACAGTTTGTAGAAATCCAGTTATGTCTCTGGGCAGTGGAAAATAAACTCAGGACAACAAATTTCATGGCAAATACCTTTACCCTCTAAGGCATGTTGTTGGCCTAAAGTGTAAGATTTTATATGAACTAAGTTTTAGCGGGGAAAAAACCCTCCTTTCTCTGGCATTAGTAAAAATTGTTAATGCTTCTTCTCTCTTTTATGTGATGGATTAACCTGTTCAGTTTTAGCTCATGGGTGACTCATACGTTGTTAGCATTCTGCTGTGGCATTGGGCGTTCTTTAGTATTTTATGGACTATTTTATAAAAAATGCCACCCGAGAAACATGTTGGAGCTGGTATTTATTGCCTTAATCTTGTTGTCTACATTGGGAAGCTGCTAACTAAATGTTTTCTGGAGCTTTTGCTTAATTGCAATGTGGTTAATTCCCCCCAAACTGCAGGAAGCCAAGGTATTTATAGATTGTTATTATTTTTGTGGTTGGTAGAAGTAATCAGCATTCATTGGGTGCCAAGAGCATGTTTGGCATGAAAGAGAAATAGAATCATATCTCTTTTTTTGCCCTGTGAACTTGATGTGGCATTCGCTAAGTGGGGAAGAAGGAAGGAGAGGATACATTTTTGCAAAATTGGATTTTTTTTTTCCTAAAAAGGGAAAGATAACGAACTTCAGTTCAAAAGGACACCGGAATCCAACCACAGTATGAAACTCGGGTGACACAGTCCTCAACTAGTATTTGTGGTAAATCTGACAGATCTGATGTGTGAGTCAGAGCAAACCCAGGGACAACCTATAACTGATAACTTACCTCAGAACAAGACCATAGAAGTACAGATAGGGGAGGAGAAGAGAGCTGAGAAAATGGCTGGTATGCCTTTGCTGTAAGGGTAAAGGAACCCTGGATCCATCGTTCACCAAGCAGCCATATACATCTGACCCAAGTGTCTTTGCTCAGGGCTGGAGAGATGGTCCAGTGGGTAAAGCCTGACACCCTGAATTGGGTTGCCAATACCCAATTCACACAAAGTTTGTTGCACAAAACCCTAAATGGCTGTCCATGATTTCAGTGAGGCTGTTAGACCCTCCTGCCTTGCCCTGTCTGTGCATTCTGCCTCATTTCACTGGTTGGTCCAAGACTAGTCGCATCTAATCAGAAAATAATGCTGGCCTAGCTTTTGTTTCTGTGGGTACTGCCCACCTGCCTAAAACAGGCCTCTCCCTCTGTTTCTACTTGGGAGCTCTCCCTCTACTCATCCTTCAAGTTCAAAGAGCATCTCACGGAGCGCTTCTGGCCAGTGCCCACGTGAATTAGGTGCTTGTCCATCTGAACTTGTGCTGGACTTTATAGATAATCACCTTATCACAGCTGTGGCCCTTGCATGCTGTCAGTGCTGAAGCACGTGCCTGTCTCTTGTGTGCTATTAGCACTTAAAAGACTAGTGTCTTCTTTTACCACTTTGTAGCAATCCTTGCTGGCTCCAAGGAGGGCTGGGTCACGCCAAGCTGCCAGATCCTCAAGGACACTGTGTGTTTTGACAATCTGCAAAGATTTTCAACTTAAGTATATTGCAAGGACGATAGGCTCTTGGAATCATGAGAGGATGTATTTAATCTTTCATTCTGGAAGATTTCCAGGACTGGAGGACAGGAACAGTTGGTACAAATGTCCTGGATCTGTAGATGTCATTCTGATGTGGGGACACCTGCTCTGGGTACAAAACTGGTATTTTCTTTGGACCCTGAGAATCAGAGGCCTTCGCGTTTCCTACGGGTACAACAGAGTCTGTGTAGGGAATGGCTGCTCCAGGTTTTCTTTGTGATGCAATTACTGTGGCCATCTGGGGATCTGCCTGAGAGCATGAGGGTGTCTTGGGCACTTCTGACTTTTGGAAACTTGGGGACTGGAACCGATTTCAAGACTAGTGGGAAACAGGCAGACCTACTTTTGAGAGCACTGCAGGCGTCCTAGTAAATGAATTTCCTGGGCCACATATTCTTTGATCTGTGCAGCGTTCCTCAATATGTGTAGGGAATGATATAAATAGACTCTTTCCTTTGGAGAGAGGGTTGTCCTATGTAGTTCAGGCTTGCCTAAACTCAGGATCCTTCTGCCTCAGTCTTCTGTGTGCTAGGATTAGAAACATGAACCAGCATGTCTAACCCTGCATTGTCTCCTATGAACCTGGGCTCACGATCTCCCCACCCCTTACTCATGCCTTATTGTCCTTTGTAGACCCATTATCCCTGGGTAGAAACAAGATGCAGGGCATCACTCTTCCCTTATAGAGCTGAAACCTTATTGATTACTAACTATATTGTGTAGAAGGGCAGAGAACTAGCTGTAGGGTTCAGAAATGAGAATGGAAAATTAGAGCTTGAGATTCTGTTCAGTGGTCTGATTCCTGGCTTGCGTGCTCATTTTCCCACTGTTTTCTCATGTGCGTGCATATGTGGTTTGTGCATGTGTGTGTGTGTGTGTGTGTGTGTGTGTGTGTGGCATGTGTGTATGAACCCCCTTTCTCAGCTGTAGAAGTGTATAAATTTCCTCTTTTATTACATCCGGTTATTAGGAAGTCCCTTTTAGCCCTCCTGGGATGAAGACTGCTTTTATAACCATGCCCTGCTTGTGCTAAGAGATGTGGAGCTAGGCTGGAGGCCAGCAGACCTGGGTCTGCTCCTGAGGGATGGGTGACCAGTGAGTGCAGCAGGACTTGCTTTTGGACTCTGAGATTCTGCTCAACCTGGTTCTTGAACCTGAGCCTCCATGCTAGCTAACTTCAGACCCCTCAGGGTTTGAGTTTAGTAATGAGGGTGGGAATTGAGATTTGGAGCCTTTGGTCTTGGGCTTTCTAAGTTCATGATTGGTATAGACCCCTACCCAAGAAAATTAGCAGGCAAAGTGTGATTCACAGTTCCCACCACCTTCTGCTGCAAGGCTAGTTCCCTGTATTTTCTGTTCCATCCATTTCCTCTTGGTCATGTCACCCTCCTAGCCACACAGATGAACACATCTGAATTCTGGACCACTCTTGCCACCCCCAGAGCTGTTTCTTCGTCTTCTATATGTCTCCAACACTATAGATTTGCCATCCACCTCCAGGGTATTGGGTTAGTCGGTGTCTCTCGAAGCCTTTCAGTCTATCAGCTGATCACCATTGTTTGGAGGAGTGCTGTGCATGAACAGCACAAAGTGATTTTGCTACTCTGTTCTTTGCTTTCATGCCAAGGTGGTCTAGGAATTCCAGGACCCTTAGAAGTAAGCCGTAGAGCTCTGCTTTCTCCCGCCCGTCCTCACTTTCCATCCCCTGCATCTCTAAGTGGACGCGCCCCCAGCATTCATTTGCTCGCTCCACATTCTGCTATCCAGATACTGACAAACTTCGGCCCCCTTCTGCTGTGGTTCCATAAGTCTCTCTGAGTCCACACTTGTGCACAGCTGCAGATGCAGTTGGGCGTTGCCGTGTCGTCCTATGTGTAGAATGTTATGGTTGCTTATATATGTCCCCATCTTGTATATTCATCTGTGAATCCACAGACAGAGCAGCCTCCTTGACTGAAAGGAAGAAACAATAGTTCTCCTTGGTTGGGGTCCATATGTAAGTACCTGTGGATTGGGACTAAATATGTAAGGATGTAAATATGGGATGGTCTTTGAAGATGCTATCCATTCCTTACAGTCAATGTTACATGTAAACCCAAGGAAAAGACTGTAGTACACAGCTCCTTAGCTATGCAATATGTTGCCTTGCTAAGTAACTGTAGATGATATAACAGATATATACTACTCATTAGTAGCCAGTTGCCTCCAAACTCACCAGTTGAAGGCCAACGAGATGGCTTAACAGGTAAAGTGCCTGCCACCACTCCTGATGACCTGAGTTTGATCCCTCGTACCCACCTGATGGAAGGAGAGAACCTGACTCTTACAAGTTGTCTTCTACACTAGTGTTGTGGGCGTGCGCACCTCCCTATCAATAAGTAAATGTAGTGAAAATGAATAAAAACCTTATCATTTGAAAGCTGCTCTTGTCCTTTGTTATCATGGTTTCCATGGGTTGGGTTTAGAGGGGGGAAGTAACTGTGTGGTTCTTGCTGTAGGGCTTGGGAGATTATGGTTATTTTGTCTCTCTGTTGTGCCATGGGGCAGAGCATTGATGGGATATGTGGTTTTCCTTTGGTTAGGTTTTGTAAATGTGCACATAGTGGCCCAAGAGGATAAGACTGTAGAAACAGGGTGGGGAGTGTATATAAAAATATAAGAATTTATATTACTATGGTTATTAATAATCATGGTGCTAAGGCCTTTATTTTCTTCCGAATCCCTGTAATCCTGCCAGACATGGCCTGAGGTTGATGTAGTCCACTGTCTATCATTATAAGAAAATATCCAAGACTGGATAATTAATAGAGGAATGTGGTTTATTTAGCTTGTGGTTCTGGAGGTTGGGAAGACCAAGGACATCTATCAGTGAGGACCTTCCTGTAGTGTTACTGGAGGCAGTGGGCATCACACAATGAGAAGGAGCTTTTATGCAAAGCCTCTCCGACAGCATCACAGTCATCAATTCGAGAATAGGTAAATCCATCACAGGGCCCAGTCACCTTTACGTGTAACTTGGAAGGTTAAGATTCTAACACGTAAATCCTGGGGAACAAACTTTCAAAGGACAGCTGCTTCAGGTTGCCCTAAAGGGCAGTTCTTTCTCTCTTGGAATCTCCCTTTATTCCCATGAAGGGCGTGAGGAAGGAGTTTGCATAGCAGCACCTGTGCTATAGGTGTTTACTCCTCTGCTACGGGAACCATTAGGGTTGAGAGGAGAGGACACCTATCCCAGTATTATCTAGGACTGGAGATTCCTGGCATGTGGAGATTTCAGGGCTAAAACTAGGTCATGGCCTGGAACACTGGACTGATTGTCTTATCTCACTGTGCCTAAGTTTGCTTCCTGTTACAGCCCTGCACCTAACCATTCTTGCCCCAAGGAACTTCCCAGCTCCAGAGCCGCAAGCGTGTAGCTGAGGCTTTCCATGGCCCAGAGGCCTGCTTGGAGATGTTGCAACATTTACCCCGACCCAGTAGTAGCTACCTGTGCCTGGCGTGAGTGTCGACCTCATCCCTTCCTTGTTGGTATTCTCTCTGAACTTTCTGTAACTCCAGGGGTGAGGAGATAGAATGCCACAGGCTCTAACCACCAAGGCGCCATGTTTTTTGTGTGGTACTGGGCCAGATGCCAACCTAAGCTATTGCTTGGTTCATGCTTGTCTCTCAGGTGAGTTTTCTTTCCTGTCACCCATCCTGGGGACAAGCCTTGTCTGTGAGTGACGGACAGGTATTCCGTGACTGGAAGTGGCTTCATGGCAGCAGGCTCTTCATTCTGTGAGAGGAGCAGGGGGTGTTTCCTCAGAGGCTCCCTTCCAAAGTTTTGCTTGTGTGGGTTGTGCAAAGTGACTGTTGAGGAGGGTCCTTATGAAGAAGAGGGAATTGGATGTGACTTCTGCTGGGGTAGACGAACAAGACTGTCTAATGGAGAGAGTATGTGGTACTGAGCCTCTCGCACCCTCCCCTCCGCCAAACATTCATGTTAATCTGGGCAGTGGTGGCGCATGCCTTTAATCTCAGCACTCAGGAGGCAGAGGCAGGTGGATATCTGTGAGTTTGAGGCCAGCCTGGTCTACAAAGTGAGTTCTGGAACAGCCAGGGCTATACAAAAAGACCCTATCTTGAACCCCCATATCCCCCAAAAAATCTCGTTAAAATCAGTTTCTCCTTGAAACTCTCTTTTCCTTTTGAACCCACCGTACAAGTCTGGACCCCTGCTCTTATTCTCGGTGTCTTGGAGTGGGAAGCAAGCAGCGCTTTGAGGCCGTCTTTCAGCCAGGCCTGGCACAGTCATACTTAGGTTTCCAAAAACATTTCTCTGTGTTCCAAAGAAGACTGTTGTCTACAGTTTCTTCTGCCTGGGATGGCATCCGTCTCCTTCGCCCATGCCAGATTCTTCCATCATTCCCAAACCCTCACCTCTCTGCCTTTGTGCTTCCTTTCCTTTAACGGACATAAAGTGCTCTGTAACTTTCTCATAAAGAAAGTAGCGTTCCGAGGTGGCACTGCCGGCTCCTCCAGCACGGTCTCCTTTAACTCCTGCTTTAAGCGTTCTTTTGTTTGGACAAATAACTGAGAAAGGGAGCAAAGACGCATTTTTTTGGCTCACAGTTTCAGTTTGTAATCACTTGGGTTTGCTGCTTGTTTCTGGGCCCATGGTGTGTCAGTGTCATGATGGCAGGGCATGGCACAGGACAGATCTCTACTTCCTGGCAGCCAGGAAGCAGATAGGGACAGGGGACAAGAGATGCCCTTCAAAGATGTGCTCCCAGTGACCCATTTCTTCCATCTTGGCAGGACCTCAGAAGTCTCCACCACTTCCCAATCATTCTATCAAAATAATTCATCAACTGAGCCAGAACCCTCATGGTCCAGTGACTTCCCAAAAGTCTATCGTCTGGCAAACTGAGCCTCCAATACTGGAGGCTTCGGGGGACATTTCAGATACAAACACCGCCGGGAACAGTAGGGAACACAGCTTCATGTGGGGGCCGTAGCAGACTGAGGATTTAATTTCTGAGACCTGTAATGAGCTGAGGCTGGGATTTCGATTAATACTACAGAAAGAATTTCAGGTTGAGTCAGGGAGAGCAAATCTGGGGTTTATTAGGTAAAGAAAAATGCATTGTTTAATATGAGAAAAGATATTCACGCTCTGCATTTGAGCATGGGCATTGAGATAGATCCACAGAAGAGAACAAAGAAGTACACAGCAAGGTTGGAGGTAGGAACCTACTTCTCAAAAGGAGAGAATTGCAGTCACACACACACACACACACACACACACACACACACACACACACACACATTTTTAAAGCCCTGAATGTGTGTGTGTGTGTGTGTGTGTGTGTACTAGTAGCTGACCTCAGACGTCTTACTTGTTCACTTCAGTTTTGAGGCAGGCAGGGCCTCTTACTCTGAACACTGATTTGATAATTTGGTTAGGCCAGCTTGCAAGAATCCTCTGTCTCCGTATACCAAGTGCTGGGATTGCAGGCAGTCGTTCATGGGTACTGGACATACATGGGTGCTGAATTACCTCTTTAGCCCCTATTTTGGGTTATGGTAGCTTTTGAAGTTACCGTGTCCAAAGGATTTAAAAGGTTAAGTAGAACTCTTTTGGGTATTTACTGTCTTAGCATTGCTATTGCCGTGGTAAAACATCAGGACCAAAAGCAAGCTGGGGAGGAACAGGTTTAGTTGGCTTCTAGAGACAGGGGCTGACGCAAAGACCGAGGAGGGGTGCTGCTTACTGACTTGCTCAGTCTGTTTCTTTCTTTAATAGAATCCAGCACTACCAGCCTAGGGAATGGCATCACCCACAATGGGCTGAGTCCTCCCCCATCAATCACTAATTAAGAAAATGCCTCACAGGCTTGCCTATAGCCCCATCTTACGGAGCCATTTTTCCAGCGGTGGCCCCCTCCTCTCTCATGATTCTAGCTTGTATCAAGTTGACCCAAAACTAGCCAGGGTACTTTTATTAAGCAGTTCTTATCTGTAGTGCATGGGATTGCAGAAATGGTTTAGAATGTGCTTTGTACAGATTTCAGATCAGAAAGATTCTCAGGGAAGTTTGCTGATTAAAACGAAAACCAGGTGAAAAGGTGGAAGGAATCCTGACTGCACGTAGCTCACAGAGACGTCAGGACATATGTTTTGACTGGAAAGATGGCTCACAAGCTTGTTTGTGATATTTGCTTAGAAAAAGTAGAGCTTTAAAGATGAGAAAGGAACGTCAGTGAGGTTAAAATTAAAGGTCATATTGGCTTAAGTGTGGTTTCACATTTCTGCTCGAAATATCTTTCAAAAGGAAAGGGGTGGTGGTGGGAGACACTGGATCTAATAAGGCATTTTGTTCAGCTGTGTGTGTATGTGTATGTATATACATATATATGCATATGTACATATATGTATATACATACATATATACATATAAACACACACATATATACATGCATACATGCATACATACATACATGAGAGATGGGTTCTGACTGGTATAACCTGGCCGGCCTGAAGCTTACTATGCAGACCGGACTGGCCTGAAACTCACAGAGAACCACCTACCAACCTCCAGAATGCTGGGATTAAAGGCATGCACCACCATGCCCTCTACTATGTCAAATTCTTAACTCTCAGCCAGATCCTTAGGACGAAAGTTCTACTTTCCCTTCCAGTGGTCCCTAAACTTCCCTGCCTTTCTCTGCAGCCTCAAGACCACCGCATAGCATTCCATTTCATAGATGAGAAACTGAGGGACCAGCGGTTTCCCGCTTATAGAGCGGCTGAAAGGAGCTGAAGGAGATCGCTGCAGTATATAAAATGACCACGCGACTGCTCCATGTTAACGGGGAGGATTTTATTATAGATATGAGAGAGAAAACAGCCGGAGGCACCTGGCAGTGTCCAGAGCAGAGAGAAAGAAGTAGATTAAATATGGCCAGCAGTCTGGACCTAGTCATGACAGAAACAGGAGCAGAGAGGGGGCGGTGTTTAGGGAAAATACAGGGTGGTAAGGAAAATGAGTAGCTGTGGGGGGGGTGGGAGTCCATGAGTGGGAGGCTGGAGGACAGGGAGGAGGTGAGGAGGGATAGGATGGACTCTGAAGTGTGTGACTGGGCCTTGAGGTACTGAGGGAACCTGGAGGCCAGCCTGCACTTCCGTGTGCTAATAGGCACCACAGACAGTTATTTGTCCTTCCCGCCTCTTGGAATCTGGGGAAATGGAGTTTCCTTTGGACCTGACTGGAAGCACTAGCCCTCTCCTCTGATACTGTCTATCGTGGTATGCAGAGCACTGGCTTCGAGGCGGGATCCCTGGGCCATCTTGATTGAAACACTTGCTCCTTAGACATCAGCATTGGGCCTTATTGGAATAAAGCAAGAGGTAGGGCTGAGAGATGAGCTTCCTTTCCTGCCAGGGACATCGGCCTCTGCTGTGCCCTCACCCTTGCTGGTGGTTCATTGCCTTTTCATTAGAGTTCATTATCCTTTTCTTAACCCTTTCCTTCCCATCTTTTGGAGGGAGGAGTGGCCTTGGATTGCTTCATTGGAAAAATCCTGGCAGCAATGATGATGCTAATAGGAATGATTAAGTCCTCTGCTATGAGGACTCCTGGGTGGGTCACGGTAGGAAGTTGGGTAATAGAAGAAGTCTTTACAGTGTGGGAGGTGTGGGACTGCCTGAAGGCAGGTAAAAGGATGAGATAGCATCTTAAATGTTCTTGCTTAAGAACAGGAAAAGGCACTGCTTCCTTTCATTTGGAGGATGGGCCAGGTATTGGGCCAGATACGTACAGTATGGTGGTGCACAGGGATACCCTAGAGTTGCCCTCGAAGTCTGTTTGGGGGATGACATTTAATTGAAGAATCAAGCAAATGTTCACTCTGCTAAGTGGAACCAAATAGAACAGGAAAAGCTAACCCCGACAGGGAGCCAAGGCACTGTCACACAGGTGCCACTGTTTGACTCCATTGTGACTCTGAGCAAGATGATGCTCCTCCCGTGCTATAGAAGGCCTTAGGTTGGAACTTCAGTCCAGACACAGTTCCAAAGCCCAGGCCTTTTCTGCCTTTGCACGCTCACTCCCTGGAAGGCTTTAATCTCGGCCCACGTAATTCTCTGTGTAGGAGTCATTTAGTGAGAACAGATGATGGCCTCTGGGCTTTGATTTCAGGCATCTCTGTCTGTAAGTACCCTCTCCACTGACTGCTGCTCAGTGCCAGACGTCCTGATGACCAATGAACAGCCTCTGAGGATACTTGGATTCTATGAAGTCAACTCACTGGGTGTGGTGGTTGGCGACTGTGATCCCAGCCTCCAGGAGGCTGAGGTAGAAGGGGGAGTTTGGGACAGATTGAGGGACTCCAGGTCAGCCGAGGCTCTAAAGTGAGACCCTGTTTCGCAAACAAAACACAACGAATAAATGTAACAGGAGACAGGCTGAGCCTAGAGTACATCAACTCTTGTTCACTTGGAGCTCGGGTGGCATTGGGTGGAGTCAGGGTTGTTTTGGTGTTTAGGGTATCTTCTTTGGCCCTGTACTGGTTAGTTTTAAATGTTAACTTAATACAATGTAATATCCCCTGAGAAAAGAGTCTTAACGAGGAATTGTCTAGATCAGGTTTACCTGTGGGTGTGTCTGTGGGGACTGTCTCACTTGTTAATGGATGCAGGAAGACCCAGCCCATTGTGGGCAGTTCTGTTTCATGGGCAGGCTCTGGACTATAAGAGTAGCTGGGTGTTAAGCAAGGGTGTGATTATTCTTTTATTCTCTCCTTGCTCTTGACTGTGGATATGACGTCACTAACTACGTGAGTCCCTGCCTAGACTTCCTCAAAGGGTGAACTCCAACTTAGAGTTCTAAACCAAATCAACCCTTTCTCCCCATTCGGAACATGGTCCAAGAATGGAGTTATATGAGAAGATTTCTGAGCCCTTGTGAAAAAATTCCAAAGAGAACAAGTTGTGGGTCCTATGACCTCAGGTTTGTTTTTTGTTTTTTTTTTCCCCAGAATACAGATTGTTCTTGGATTGTGATTTCACGATCCTCCCAGGTGCAGCAGATAGCAGTGAGTTTATTTCCGCCATAGTTATTCATGTGCCTCTATGGGAAAGCATGTTTTTGCCTCACACAGCTTGTCCTTGTGACTGTATACTTCATTCAGGTGATTTCTTAGCCCACAGAGTATCAGTTGTCTGATGCTCTAAATAAAGTTGGCTATTGGATGAGACTGTAGTAGGCCTCAGTTCACACCATCAACTCTAGCAGCAAACACTCCCTTAAGTTTTTGTTTTTGTTTTTTCTTGGTTTTTTTTTTTTGTTTTGTTTTGTTTTGTTTTGTTTTGGGTCAGGATGTTTTGTCAGAGCCGCAAAGGTGAAAGTAGGACAAGCATCTCCTCCTTAGTTCTTCTTTCCTGCCTTCTACCGCCATTTGCATCGTTCCCTCAATCTCCTGCTCTCAAGCATTGTTGCTCTCCTGTGCCTCGGCCTGCCCCAGTGTTGGCCGTAGTCTTGTTAGGCTGGGCAGGTAGCCTTTGAGCAGTGTGAAGCCCTGATGGTGGTGTGTTAGAGATGAGAAGGGCTGCTCTGCACAGAAGAGAGACCGTGGGCTCCACAGTGAAGAGAACCTATGGGCACTACAGTGAAGGGACACCATTACAAGAAAAGATTGAATCCACAGAGACCCTGTCTAGCTTGCATATGAGCAATTTTGTAGATAGGGTCTCACAATGTAGCTCAGGCTGGTCTATCTGGAACTCACTATGTAGCCCAGGCTAGCTCAAGACTTGCAGCAGTCTTCCTGCTTTATTCCAGCCTTTACTTTTTTTTTTTTTTTTTATTTGAGACTCAGTCTTGCTATGTAACCCCATGTTGGCTTTGAACTTGTGACTTTCCTACTTTTACCTCCCAAGTGTTGGGAGTACATGTGTGTGCCACAGTGCTTGGCAACATGTTTGTCTAAGGTCTTTTCCAGCCGTGAAATTCTACTTGCCCCTTTTAATTCTCTCCATAGTATGAAACAGCCCCCCATGTCAGTCTCTGCCTTTGGATGTTTAAGATTTATAAATTGGAAAATGTGTAGTATGTTTTTAATTCTCTCTCAGTGTGTCTTTAGAAACACAACCTTGCCTTGAATTTTGGTGCTGGTAAGGAGAAGACCTAGAAGTGGAGCCTCTTAGGGTCACTTAAGGCAGCCCCAGAAAAGGCACAGTGGCTGGAGAGTTTGTTCTGGAAACTCAGTGTGGTGTAGAAATAATCTCATTTGTGAGATTCTGTCCCATTTACTGCCTCAGGGAGCAGGCATATGAAATGGGACTGCTATACTTTTACAGTGATCATATATATATATATATATATATATATATATATATATATAGGCATGCACACTCATAATCTTTGGGAGAGGAAAATATATCTTCTGGAAGAGCTAAAATTCAGTGTAGTTATAGCTCGGTTTTTATGAATTATTTATCTAGTGAACTCAAACATCCAGATGACAGCCTGCAACACAGAAAGCCATAGAAGGGATAGTTAGTGTCCGGAATGGATGGATGGAGGCTCACAGACTCAGCTTGAAAATGTACCCTTGAAAAGCTCGTACAAGAACCAGTTTGGTTGTAGTTGTATTTACTAGTTCACAGAAAGCCAAGTAGGAAGGATAATTGTGTGTGTGTGTGTGTGTGTGTGTGTGTGTGTGTGTGTGTGAATGTGCATTCATGTATGCTCATTTACACATGTGTGTATGTGTGTGTTGTAGCTCTATGGAGATGTAACTCCCATTTACCTTTTCAAGTATAAACAGTCCCATGGTTTTAGTGGTATCACACAATTATGCAGCCATCAATACTATATAATCTTACATGGCGGGGGTCCCTGCAAATGCTATGGCCGGCAGGGAAATGAACCAGGAGAGGCAAGAAAGGAAACCTGCTTCAGCTCAACTCAGTTAGCTAGACTGGGTCAAACTTCGTGGTTTATTTTAGACATAGCTAAGTAAGAACTGTTTTAGAAAGAAAATTCCTGGTAACAGTGAACTCAGTGCTGTGTTTACAATAAAACTTAAGGCATGAAGACATGGAAACTCTTTTGCAAAGTACATGGGACCTCTACCATGAAGATGGGTTCTATAACTTAAGGGTCTAGGATCTGGTGTGGTCTCTGGCTGTGAGAGTGTAGAGGTCACCAAGCTATAAAGCCTATGGGATGTCACCACTAGGGATGAGTTCTATTGACATCGAAGCAGTGCTCAAGATGAGGGTCTAGGGAGGCAGAGTCTCAGATAAGCATAGTAGATGGGATTTGAGTGTGGCCTGGCCCCACAGGTAGCACAGGTCACAAGGCTGTAAACCTCATCCACTCCCAACCCTCTGGGTGGAAAACAGTTATACCAGTCCTGGTTTCTCCCCTGCTTATCAGTAAGTATGAAGATCTTGGTCCTTCTACACTCCCCCCCGTCCCCTTTATTTTAAAATTTGGTAGCTGTTTTGATTGTCTCAGTGGGTTGGTTGTTTTGAATAAAGGCGACGTGATCTTGGTGTGCAGTATCTTATGTGACTATATGTCTTCATATATTTATATGACATGTGGATTTTTATATGAGTTGAAATGCTAGTTCAAACATTAACATCTGAGCATCATTTTCTCAAAGCGACTGCTCTGCTCTTCAGAGCTGTGGGTAAGGATTCCAGTGCCACAGCCTTGTGGGATTCTGTTTTTCTCTTTTAAAAATTTGGAGTGTTTTAAGAAGAGGTTTTAATATAGACTTGAGTACAGACATTAAGGGGAAAGAGAGACGGAAACGTTAACGCAGCACAGAAGGACCATAGCACATGTCCTACAGTGGAAGTATGGAGCGAGAGAGGAGAGGTGTATGGGGAGGGAAGAGTAAGGAGGGAGGAGGAGATGGCGGAGGAGAGTAAGGAAGGTAGAGATGGGGAAGAGGGAGGAGAGGACAGAAGGTGGAAGAGGGAGGGAGAGAGAGGGAAGACTGAAGAGAGGGAGAGAAAGAAGAGGAGAGGAGAGGGAGGGGGAAGACAGGGAGAGAGGGGGGTGAGAAGAGGGGAGAGGGGTGGAAGGAGGAAGAGGGGAGGGAGAGAGGTGGAGGACTGACCCTAGCAGACTGGATCTGTGAAGCATCACAGCGATGTTGCTGCTTTGAGACAGGTCTTGTTGTGTAGCCTTTTCACAGGCTGCCTTTGAGCTTGTGGTCCTTGTTCCGGCTTCATGGGTAGCTGGGATTACAGGCATGTATGTGGAGCCTGGTCTCTTGGTGGTTTCGATTTGTGTTTCCCAGATGACCGATTGCCTGACCTCACTTACTGTTTGTGTATTTCATTGGAGAAGTCTTCATCCGTACCCCTTGTTTCTCTTTTCTTGTTTCCCTTGCTTACTTTTTTTTGAGTTACTTATGTTTTTAATTGTTACATTATAAAGATTGTATTTTAGATACATGTCCCCAAAGAGATGTGATTTGTAAAAACTTTGGTCCTGAGGTTGGAGAGGTGGCTCAGTTAAGAGATGGCACAGGAACTGTGTCTGTTCCTCAGCACCTATGCTGGGTTCACAGTCATTTGCAACTCTAGTTCCAGGGGATCTGGCATTTTCTTCTGGCCTTCCAGGATACCCTAATACACATCTCCCTCACACACAACCAAGATATAAATGAATAAAAATAAAAATTAAAACTTTTGTCCTGTTCCATTTTATTCTATTTTTTTTAAAAAAGATTTATTTTATATATGTGAGTACACTGTTGCTGTCTTCAGACGCACCAGAAGAGAACATTGGATCTCATTACAGCTGGTTGTGAGCCACCATGTGGTTGCTGGGAATTGAACTCAGGACCTCTGGAAGAGCTCTTAACCACTGAGTCATCTCTCCAGCCTGATTTCCCATTTTATTTAAAAATATTTTCTTACATTTGTGTGTTTTTGAGAGGTAGGGGAGAGGGAAAGTGAGGGAGAGGGAAGGGGGGGGAGGGGAGAAGGAGAGAGAGTCACACTGTGAGGGTGTTGATTCTCCCATTTCATTGTGAGCATCTTGGTGATCCAACTCAGGTCATCAGGCTTGGCGACAGATGTCTGCACCTTCTGAGCCGTCTTGCTGGCCCACCGTCTTGCTGGCCCACATTTTTACACGGTCTTGAACTCTGTTAAAAGTGTTTTTCATTTCAGCTAAGTCTAATTTGTTTTCTTCTTTTGTTCGTTGATGTATCTAAGCAACCATTCACTCAGATTCTGTATTCCTCTGAGAATTTTAAATACATGGTACATTTAGAGTTAGTTTTTTATATGGTTCGAAGGAGAGGTCCCACTTCATTCTCTTGTATGTGACTATTCAGTGCTCCTAGTACCCATGTAGAAGACTGGTTTTTTATTTTTTTATTTTATTTTATTTTTTTTTAAATAAATGACTTGTCTTGGCTCTCCTGTCAAATGGTGATCTGGACATAACTGCAGGATCTAAAAGACAGAAGTGTAGCTGCAATGAAACACCATGACCAAAAGCGTCTTGAGGAGGAAAAGTCCTTGCACTTCCACATCATTGTTCCTCCTGGAGGCAGGAGCAGATGCAGAGGTTGTGGGAGAGTTTACCGGCTTGCTCACCACGGCCTGCTCAGCCTGTTCTCTGGTAGAACTCAGGACTACCATCTCGGCGTGGCCCTACCCACAACTGTCTGGGCCCTCTCACGTCAATCACTAACTGAGAAAATGCCTTACAGGCTCATGGTGACCTTTTCCCAGTTGAGGCTCCTTCCTCTCCAGTGACATTAGCATGTGTCAAGTTGACACAAAACCGTAAGCACAATGAGGGTCAGGAATTTAAGGCCAGCCTGGGTTGCATGGTGAGAATTCTATTGGTCTACATGTCAGGCTGTGCTCAAATGCCGTACGGTGTCGATTGCCACACTCAAATCAGGTTTGAATTTCCCCGAGATCCTTTCTCAGGATTGTTTTATGTATTCTAGGTCCCTTACACATCCACATGAATTTTAGGATTGGCTGGCTAATCTGGTTGTAAAGACTATTGAGATTTTAATAGGCGTTACACAACAGGTCCACCGGAAAGAGTCTCATCTCAATGGTTTAGTCCAACTCGTGAGTGTACGGTGTCTTCCTACTGATTTATGTCTTGTTCAGTTATACTCTGTTATACTTTGTAATTTTCAGTCCATGAATCTTTGATAGAGTTTATTCCTGAATATTCTTTCTTTTTTTTTTTTGATAGTGTAGCAGATGTAACTATATCCTTAATTTCATTTTGAATCCCCTCACTGGTTTAATTTTTTTACTTTCGGTGGATTCTCAGGGTTTCTGCCTATGAAACTGTTACCTGTCAGCACAGAGCACTTGCTTTTTTATTTTCCTGTCTGAGTGCTTTTAATTGCTTTTCTTTCTGTATTTCCCTGAGTCATGTCTCCAGTCCTGTATTCAATAGAAGCGATGAGTATGAACATCTGTGGCTTGTTCCATAATCACCTTGTAGCCCAGGCTGGCCCCAACCCATGACCCTCCTTCCTGCCTGAGCTCCTGAGTGCCTGGGTTACAGGCGTGTGCCATTACACCTGGTGCCCTGCTCCTTCCCCTTTCTACTTCTTCTTAATAGAAAGATGTTTGATTTTCACACTAGATATGGCATGGAGTTTTCATAAATGCCCTTTATTAGGTTGAAGAATTTCCCCTCTATTTACAGTTTAGTGAGGTTTTTTTTAATCATGAAAGAATATTGGATTTTATCAAATTCATTTCTTTGTGTTCTGAGAGCAGCACACGATCTTTTGTCTGTTCTTCCATGGAGATGGTATCCTGCATGTATTGATTTTCGCATGTCGAGCAAACCTTTTCTTCTTGGCATAAATACCTCTTGGTAATTGTATACGATCCTCTTTACGTGTTACAGGATTAGTCTAGGTGGTACTTTCTTGAGGATTTGGGACAGTATTGCTAAAGGAAGAAATGCCGTTCTGATGGGGGGTGGGGGGTGAAGGAAGTACCAGAAAATTCTTGAAAGTCCCCTTCAGAGACTCAACCAGGTGTAAGAGCAGTGTGGGCAACTTCTTGAAAGTTCATCACCGCCTGGCTTATACTGGAAGGGTGTGACTAATGGTTCCTGGGATCCCAAGGGAGTGCAGTGAATTCTTAACTTAGAGCAGTGCCTGATAGACCTTCTGGAGACTTCTAATCAAGAGAGCTTACAACAGAGAAAGCTTTGACATTTGCATGGTAGGACCTGCTCATCATCTGGGGATGCTGCTCACGTGGAGGGATTCCTTTAGCACCAAGGCTGACGACGATGGATCGGTGACGTACTGTGGACCCCACATCCCCTACCTCAGGAAAGCGTTTTCCTTTAACAGCTCAGGAAGGAGGCAAGGTGATTGCCTCTAGCTGAACCCATCCTGTGAGCAGTGCCACACAGGGTCACTCTCTGAGGAGGGCTGGAGAGTCAGGGCATTTGTCACTTGCCTGTGAGGTCTGGCCACGGGTGATGCGATCTGCTTGTATCCTTCACCTGGTTCCCTGTGGATGCTCAGTGATTCCATGAAGTCTGCTCTGTTGGCTTCACCCCTCAGCTCACTTCTGGCATTTTGGATCACATTGCTCTGTGCCCTCGTCAGTCTATGTTAAGTCAAAGGGGGATTGTTAGAAGGCCACAGACTATGTTTCCTCATGGTGGTCCCATTTGTGCACAGAGCAAGAACATAGTAATGGAAAAACAACCTCTCCAAGCCAGACCCGATATCAGCATAGAGAAGAAACTTGGACATACAATTCCGTCTCAAGCGGAGGAGCGATTGGCAATTGTTAGCTTCTGGGAAGAGAGTGGTCTGTTTTCTCTAAGACGACAGCTCCCGCTAAGCTGACCATGCAAAGTGGAAGACCATACGCCCAAGAATATTTTGGGCAACAGAAGTTGGTCTTGAAGGGAACTCCCCGACCCTATACACACAATCTCCCGCCATATGATACAAAGTTGGGTGGATAGGGAAGGGGAGGGGTAGATATGGAGAGAGTTATGGGGGTAAATATGATCAAAACGTGTAGGAGCCCCCATGTTTGATTCTATTAATAAAATTTTATTATTTCTCTCTTACTCTCTGTTGTCATACACATAGAGGGAGGGAGCAGGAGAGAGTGAGGTAGTGGGGGTGGGAGGGGAGAGGAGAGGGAAGAGAGAGGGGAGATGGAGTGAGGGAGGGAGGAAAGGAGGAGAGAGAGAGAGAGAGAGAGAGAGAGAGAGAGAGAGAGAGAGCTTGAGCATCAAAGCCTTGTATAAACTAAGTAAGCGTTCTCTTGTTAGCCTCTATCTCTAGCAGTTATTGTCTAATTTGTTCCTGGGACAGGCCTGGCATGTAGGTAGTGCACCCATGGGTAAAACAGAGGCTTAGAAACTCAAAACCTTAGACTTTAGTCGACAACGATGTTGGTATTGCCCAAAGTCAAATATCTTGGTTCTTACTTGCAGAAGAAGAGCTCGTTCTCAGTGCTGCCCTGGGGCCCCCTCGTGGCTCACTTCCTGCAGTTCCATGTTCCTCTGCAATAGCGGGATTCTCTCTCCCCTCCTTCGCTGACAGGGCTTCATATTCGCTGCTGAGCTTCTTAGCTCGACCCCAAGGTATTTTGGTGGAGCCCGATGAAGACCCTTTGTCCTTGCGTCATCTACCTCAGCGCTCCACAGTTTTTAGTGGATTTGAACTCGCTAGTATTTGAATGTCTACACACACGTCCTCACCCAGCTTAATTTGCATCTAATGAAGTGAATCAGGTCCTGATAGGACATTGGGCCCTGTTCTTCCTGTTGGGCTATGGAGTAGGGGAGGTGACCCACACCGCTTTCTGATCCTGCCACTCACAAGCTGTGTGTCTATGCTTTCTTTGAGTCACAATTTCCCCCTGTATGAAAATGAAGGGTTGGATCAAGTGCTGTTTCAGGCTACTTAAGTCGTTGACCCAGCTTCCTGTCACTGTCATAGCGAAGCTGGTTCAGGTCTGCATTCCTGGTTGACTAGTCGTTTCATAGATGGTTTCATTTTCTGTGTGGCTTTTGTCAGTGTTTCTCCTCCCCATGCCCTGAACTTTCTTCTCTTCCCTGCTGACCAGGTAAGAATCCTAGATGGGACGTCAACTCTCTGGGCAGGTGGAAGGCGCTGTTTGCCCAGGATGCTGCCCTGGCCTTTGCCCCACATCTGCCTTTGGGACAAGATCCAGGGATGTCAATTTCTGCATGGAGGCTTCCATTCAAGGGCTGAAAATCCAGGGCAGTTTTTGTTTCCAGGAGAGCTTTTACTTGTCAAGTCCTCAAAAAGAACTGTCAGGCCACCATACCTAAGCGTTTGCTAATGGTGACTAAGGGACAGTCCCTTGACGGTTCTGTCCTGCCTCTGTCCCCTTTAGGGAATTGCATTAGCCTAAAGACAGGTCAGCACAGATTTTTTTGTTTTTGCTGCATGTGGGGGAGTGAGAAGGAATCTGCTATGATCTCTGGCGTACTCATTGGTCCCACTGTACTACTGCTGACCAGTAGTGACTGTCACCACATCAGTCTTCACATACTTTCTTTTGGGGGAGGGGGGTTGGAGAAAGATAAGTACTTCAGTCTTCTTTGTGTAAAATAAATAAATAAATAAATAAGTGGCGTACAGCTGCATTTGAAGTTTTCACGTGTGTGTGTGTGTGTGTGTGTGTGTGTGTGTGTGTGTGTGTGTGTGTGTGTGTGCAGGCCTGTGTGTATGTGTACCTGTGTGAACGGATACCTGTGTGCAAGGAAGGGTTGGGGAGGACTGGGCACTGAGGCTTCGCCTTGACTGTAGCTGAAAGGAAGGACTATGGTGTGTGTTTGTCTCTCTCCAGTTCCCCTGCACCGGAGGACCCCGGGACCAACCGGAAGGCCTCAGGAGTGGGCCTGGGACACTGGGTGCAGCACTCTTTTCTCTTTCCTCCCCTCCCCCAGGGCAGTTACTAGAAGGTCATTCACTGCCTGTGCTCTGGAATCTGGGCTGCTCTGGCCACTGCGGTTCATTCTGCTTTGTTCCATGCTAAATGAGGCGAGAACTGTAGCCCAGGTCACATTGGTAATCCAGCACAGCAGGACACTCAGCTGTGTGCAGAACAGTTCTGCAGGGAGGAAGGTCTTTCCCTCTGGAGCTGAGCCACTGGTCTGCAGGAGCGTGTCTTTGGCGGGGCTCTAGACTCCTGAGGGCTCCACTTTCCCTACACTGATCCAGTGGCACTTTTCTTGTTGTTACCGGGTTTTATTCTTATTTTATTTATTTATTTTGGCTGTTGGGCAGCCAGTGGGCAAGGGTCTCCTCTAGCTTAGGCTGGCCTAGCTCACGGATACCAAAGGCTGGCCTGGATGTGACAGTAATTTTCCTGTCTTAGCCTCCTAAGTGTTGGGACTAACAAGTGTGTGTCACCATGCCCCTATCATGGGATGTTGAATCTTCCTTTTCCAGACCCTGTTCAAAGAGCTAGAGTACAGAGTAAGAGCAAAGGCCCCGTAGGGGCTCACATTGTATTGTGGAGGAAAGTAACCATGTGAACCAGATAGAACTTTCCTCGCAGATGGTGTGGGAAGGATGTGAACAGGGTAACAAAAGGAGAAGCGTTAGCTGGGGTCAGAGTGGTGAGCATTCGTTAGCGCTGGCAGGATGACCCTACTGAGTCGGTGACACTTTCCTTTGTCAGTAACCTTGGTGTAACTCCCACAACTCCCTGTGAGTTTCCTCATCTGTAGGGTAGCAGGATGGGGAATTTTAGCCACATGTAGGTTGTCACATGGCTTTATGACCCTGTGAGTTGGAGAGGGGACAGGGTGTGGCCAGGGGACCAGAGGGATGTGAGGAGTTGGGCAGTACACAGGATAGAAAGCAGACCTGGTTTGGGGTTCTCAGGGAAAGAATTGGGAAGAATACAGTGGGGTGGGACCTACACCAGAGGCTCCAGAGAGATCTGGTGCCTTCTCTGTCACTCTTCAACTTCTTTAGAGCTCTGTTGGCTTTAAAGGGAGGGGGTTGCTAAGGCATCTTATAGCACATGCTGGGCTAGAGACTCAGTTGAGCAGTTTCTGAGAGAAGAGAGGGACGAATGCAGCAGCATGGGGGACCTTTGTGCTTGGCCTGTTATTGTGGCTATGTCCTGTTGGTGGGGTGGCCATACTTGTCTTAGACAGTCAGTGGGGGTTTTGACAGAAGCACACTGGAAGATTCTGCCGTCTTTCTGAGTGTGATTTTCTCGTAGCTCAAAAGAGTTGACTTGGTTGCTCATTAATCCTAACTCTGTTTCCCCTGAGGGCAGCTATCTAACCATCCTTTCTGAATGTGTTGTCCAAACAGAACCCATGTGTCACTGAGCGCACCTTCCTCTCCAGAGTTGGAGACCCGCCAGTCTTAGCCTGGTTCAAATTATTCTAAACATTCAGATTATTACTGTTTTAATCAATAGTCTTATTTTTAAAATTCCATGTTAGGTTCACACAGTAAAAAAAAAAAAAAAAATTGGCAGAAACCTGAGCTAGAGAGTTCCTATAACCCTTCTTTGTAACAAAGATATTAACATAAAGTTGTGTGCCTGTTAACAACAGCTTTCGCTTATGTAATACTTTTCTGTATATATGCCTTCTATATGGTTAATTGTTTGTTTGTTTACTTGTTGAGTGAGAGTTTATGTTGTTGCCTGTGGGAGGCTTGGTTTGATATCTGCTCGTCCAGTGATATCAGAAGCAGAGTCATATGCAGTGTTCTTCTTTGACTGGATTTCCACCTTGTCTCCAGAGACACCTGACATGAGCTTTGTAATCAGAGGGAGCCCCCAGAGGAGGGTAGTGGCAGACATCACAGGGTGTGTGGGCGGCAAGTGTTACATGGGTGGCTATGCCAAGCTGTTCTGTCTTTCTGCTGTTTGCATTATTGGTCACGCGCCGGGAGACACTGGAGTTCAGATTGTTACAGTCTCCCGGAGTTAATCTGCAGAAAATATGGTGGAAACCACATAGTGGCAGTACTTCGTGAGACAGTCATGTAGTACCCAGCTAAAGTTGTTGAGAAATTTACAAAAAAGGCTTTGAGGTTCTTCGGGAATCTTATATGCAGTTAATTCCTGCTTGTCTGAAAGGTGAAGCCACAAATAAAGCCTCTGTCTGTCTCTGGTATCACGATCTCTCATGCAGTTTACACCTTCCTTAAGATTTCCCCCTTTCCTTTTCAATGTCTTTGAGATAGAATCTCGTTCTGCAGACTAGGCCGGCCTCACACCCATGGGAATTCTCCCACCCCAGCTTCCTCGGTGCCGAGATGATGAATAGTAAAATGTTAGTTACCGCATCTGACTTCTTCCTTTTTAAATTCTTTTCTTTTTCTTTGAGAGTCTACTGATGTTTTTTTTCTTTCATGTTAGATACAGACGAAAATATTGTAAGCTGTGGTATTTTTAAACTCCTTTCTTTGAGTCCTCCCTCTGCTCTGTGTCCCGTGTGGTGTTGCACTGCAGGGGTTTCTGGAAGGAGGACACAGAGATGCTATAGATCTGTAGAAGGCCAAGTGATTGAAAACCTACCAGCGCAGGTTTAATATACCGCTGTCCTTTGGTAAGCTGGGAACTGCGTGTGGTACGTAGGGGTATCTGGCTTTGGTCTGTCTCAAGCACCTGGATGACAGTCATGTATATTATAAAGCCATAATAGGATGGAGGGGGGATGGGTAACCCTGAGAAGCAGAACAGTGTAGTCAGTGTTGAAATTCCAGGCGGACCCCAGGGCAAGACCTTTCCTCTTGTCTCTTTTTCAAGCAGAGATTCTCCCATAAGCACCTGGGGCACATACACATTCATTCTTGTAAGACTATAGTCAGTCAATTGAGTTTTCAGCATCTTCTTTGTGCCTTGACCTGTGGTACCCATGGGTACATATATATTTGGTCCTATGTGGATGCTACAGAAGAGAGTTGCAGGAGTTATGGTGTCTTTGGAGTAAGAGCTCACCTTCCTTAGAAGTCAACTATGGAGAGGCGGAGATCCAGTAGAACTAGGCAGAGAGAGATAGGAGTGCTTTGTGTGCAGGGAGGAGCATGTACAGAGGAGGTAAGGTGTCTGTGAGGAACTCTTGAGTGATGGGAGAGTCCACTGCTGTGAGGTGAAGCTGGACCACGTATGGCCATGTTGAGGCTGGCTCTTTGTCGTCTCGGAGCAGATAGAAGCAAGCAGGAAGTGTCTTAAAGATTTTTTTTAAAGTATTAATTTCATATGTATGAGTATCTTGCTTGTATGTGCATCTGTGTACCATGTGCCCACCTAGTTCCCACAGAAGCCAGAAGAGGGCATCAGATCCTCTGGAACTAGAATTATAGATGGTTATGAGTGCTGGAAATTCAAACCTGGGTTCTCTGAAAAAGCAGCCATTGCTCTTAACTGCTGAGCCGTTTCTATCCCCAAAGTGATGAGAATGAACAAGTCTCGGTTACTCATAAGACGTAATTATTTGGGGAGAAGGTCTTCAAGGATGAAGTCTGAGTGAAACTAGGAGGACAGAAGCCCGAGAAGGGGAAGGATGTGATATGGGAGTTGAAGGAAAGAAAACAAGCTGCCATTTGGAAATTATTCTTGTAATTTCTAGGTATTAAATAAGCCCCTTTCATTGTCCTAGGATGTCTTGGAACCCAGGATCCTGCAGAGGATGCAGATAAAGGGAAAGACACTTCTGGTGGATAACACCACCCCCACCTTTCAGCCTTTGACTGGAGAAAGGGAACTGGCCTTACCTGATTCCAGTAGGAAGTGAGAGCAGCCACCACCTCTTTTGTTAGCTCAGCTGGGGGACTAAAGTTCAGCCTGGGAATCACCTTTCTTGCCTAGAATGGGAGGCTCCCGGCTTAGTTCAGTTTGTTATAAAAATGAAGTGAACTTGACCAAAATTGAGCAGCCAGCAGGATGACCTGACCGTCGGGCAAGTGGGAGTGATTGTGGACCATTTCACAGCTTGCTCCAGACAGAAGCCTTAGCGGTAGGGGTGGCAGTGGTTAGGTCAGGTACAGAGATGGTTGCTTGCCCGCTAGGCTGTGGTAGAAAGGGAGGTGGTTTTGGCGGTCGCACCCTCTGCTGTGGCCCAAGGAGCTGGTTTTCTGTCCTCTCAGCTTCTTGGGCGTCCTGGCTCTCATTTTGATTCATGTTGTTAGCGGGAGACGTAGACCTGAGTCCTCCTTTGCGTGTGTCCTCCTCCTCCTCCTCCTCCTCTCTCCAGTTGACCCTGGATGTGGCTGGGCTAACTCCTGCAGACTCATTTCCAGGAAGGCAGATTTGTGATTTCTCTTTACAGGGAAGGGAGTGGGGGAAGAAAGGAGCGTAGGCGTGCGGTGTGAGTGCGATGAGTCAGTGGATGGGCACTGTGAGTGGGTGTGTGTGTTGAGGTATGTCAACGCACACATGCATACACATATAGCAAGCGTGTGTATGTGTGTGCTGGGTGCATATACCAGTTTGGGTGGGGGCTGGTGGAGGGAGGCTGGCCCTTGTAGGGTGAAGAAGGGCCTGGGAATAGGTTCTTTCTTATAGGTAGACTTTTGCCCCCTTGTCAGAAGGCCTTATCAGAAGCTGGGAAACTACCTACCTCTCCTTTCCGTCTGTGTTGCCTCTCCTGTCCCCCCATCCCCATTGTTCCAGTATTATCAATCTAACTGCATCCTTCCCCAGGATGGAGAAGTAGGCTGAGGTACAGCCAGTGAACAAGTCCCCCTTTGGGGGCTTGAGTTTAGGCTCTGTGTTTAGCAGCTCCCGTTCTGGGCTGGCAGTGATTCCTCTTAGGTGTACCTCCTCTTCCCGCTCTCGCTCCTCTACAACGAGTGACCTTGTTCAGTCCCGAGGCCTTGGCCTTCACATGATTGCAGGAGGAACTGAGCCCCAGAAGGTTTGTGTTTTTGAGTGCAACGGGTTCAGGGAAGATCAGCAGGGAACACAGGAAAGGGATCCTGGAAACTCCCGCTGGGCTGGAGGGCCTTTGAAGTTGGGCAATCATGAATGGCACTGTGCCATCTCTGGCTGTACAGGTCACCGACCTATTGCTGACCTTGCAGCTCCAGCCGAGGTCACAGGGGAGAATTGCTAACCGTAGAGAAAACTAGGGGCTTTGTTGCCTCAGCAAGGTTCAAGGCCCGTGTACTAGGGTGGGCTCTCCAAGGGGCCAGACTGAAGTGTACCCATGGTTCACCAGCCCACTCATCTGCTGTTGGGAACTTCATTTTTCAGTGTGTCAACACAAGCTGTTGGTCAATACTAGGGGAAATCCATTTGTTCCCGGTGTCATTTGTGAAACTCTTCTGACTGGAGCCAGTCTTTAGCTCCCAATTTTGGGAAAGGTTCTCTTTTCTTGTAACCACGGGGACTGTCTTTCAAACATGACTGTTCCTAGTCCATTAATTTAACCTTTGCTTAGGTATGTGTCAAGCTGTCCAGAGCTAGCTCCTCGGCTAACTCTTGGACATGTAGATGAGGTGATTTCGGGTCTGTCAGGAAAAGAGGCCTCAGGTTCAAATTGATCACCTGCACGCGTGGACTTAAGATACCTAGGTTGTGTTTAAAGTCATGAATAATACAACCTTTCCCTCCTGAGAACTAATTGTCTGAATTTATGCCCATTGGTAAGCAAAGACAGAGACTGGTACTAACCAGTTGAGAGCGAGGGCTTAATTCTTTTGTTTGCTTATTTTTGCATTATTTGAGTAGTCTTTAGCAAGGAAATACACGTTAAACATTAACCTTAATGCAATCTGCTTTAGTGGACAACTTCAAAGTATAAGCAGGGCAGGTGTGGTGGTGCACACCCCGACACTCAGGAGGCTGGGGTAGGAGAACAGGTGATTTTAAAGTCAGCCTCAATTATATGGCGAACCTGTCTCAAAAAGCAATAAAAAGTCCAGTTGAGTACTTTTTTTTTTAATATAGAAAATTATTAGTCTATTCTTTCTCCAGTCAGGAATTTAACAAAAATGTTGGAGGTCTACAATATGTCTAGGGATAACTCAATAAAATCCCAGTAATTAAAAAAGAGTGGCCAGATGCGGTGCTTCAGGCTGCAGACTAGCACCTGGGAGTCTGAGGCAGGAGGCATGCCTTGAATCCAGTTACCAGCCTGAGCTAAGTATTGAGTTCCAAGCCAGCCTGGGTTTAAGAGTGGGGACTTGTAAAAACACAAGCAAATCCAAAACAGAGCAAACAAAACAAAGCAAAACAAATCCCAGACAATAACTCCAAAAGTGTCTGTTTTTCTCTTAGTGCATTTATTTTTGGCAAGCGCTTTTATGTAAGAGTCTCTCTCTCTCTCTTCTCTCTCTCTCTGTGTTCTCTCTCTCTCTCTCTCTCTCTCTCTCTCTCTCTCTCTCTCTCTCTGTTTGTGTGTGTGTAATTTATTTGATCTTACAGATGAAGAAATGGAAAGGAGGTAAAGAGAAAGCTGCTCTTAACCGTGCCACATCGTAGATCGTGGCCAGAATCTCTACATAGAGCCTTTCTGAGTCAGATGCCTGCTTACTCAAACACAGAGCTTTGCTCCACGAGGAGCAAGATGAAAATGGAAGCAGTCATTTCTGGTTAAGCTGCTTATTTATTATTAAAAGCTAGACACGATTTCAAAAGCGGACGACGATAGCCCTTGCGATTTTAATTTCCTCCTCTGTGAAATGGGGAGAGAAACCACCGTGTGTCCTCAAAGCCTTTGCACCCCTGACATTCTGTGATTAGGGACATTGCCCCTCCCCCTCCTCTCATTCTCTCTTTTGCTTCTTTTCTACAGTACGTGGGAAGCCTGGATGTGCCCAGACCCAACAGCAGGGTTGAGATCGTGGCTGCCATGCGCAGAATCCGGGTGAGTGGTCAGAGGTGGGGCTGTGTGCGAATCTGAGACTCAGGTTTTCTTGCTGCGGGCCCTTTCAGCCAGAGCCGAGAGCCAGAGAGGATGGCTTTACCCCTCCAGGCCTGAGAGCCCAAATTCCTGTATCACTGGAGAAACTATTGTGAACTAGGGTTAAAGGTCGAAACGGAAGTGATGGCGGAGCAGCGTCGTCCTCTCTCTTTCGTGTCCCGCAGCTCTTCCGGCTGAGACACATGCGTCGTGGTTGGCTAGTAGAGGAGAATGGTAAACGTAGAGCAAACGTTTAGTGAGCAACTAGTAATCGATCAAAACATTTTTTTTTTTTTTCCTTTTCTTTTTTTCGGAGCTGGGGACCGAACCCAGGGCCTTGCGTTTGCTAGGCAAGCGCTCTACCACTGAGCTAAATCCCCAACCCGATCAAAACATTTTAAAAGGGTAAATTTATTGTGGCACAGGATAGATGATTTACTTGAAAATTTAAGACTGGTTATGAGGATTCCAACATAAATCAGCTCTTGAGGCTTCAGGATGTGTAAGCTTTGCACACGCATTCTCCTTCCTCCCTTTCCTGCGACCCCGGAAGAGTTTGGTATGTGTGACAACCCACTGCCTTCCGACTCTTGTCCGTGGAGCAGGGATCGTGAAGGAACTCGGTCGTGAGCTCTGCGCCAGAACGGAACTGTGCCTTTGGAGGTGGGCTTAAGATTGCTCGGGTGTATTATCTGTTATTGTGCTGTGGAGCGAGTCGGTGTTAGGGCAGCTGGCTTGGTCATCTCTGGCTCGTGTCATTGTTCTTAGGAGTGATCTGTTCACCCAAACGGAAGACATAGAACAGGTGCTGGCGCTCCATTTTCCCTTTGAGCTCTGGTTCTTTACCCTGTCAACAGAAGCAGTGACATCAGTGTTGGAGAGAGGGTAAACGTATTTGCTGCTGGCTTTTCTTCATCGATGGTCCCAGCCTTTGAGCCCTTTTGTCTTTACCAAGCTGACTTTACCGAGACTGTTGTTATATATAACAGTACTTGGTAATGAGGAAATTTGAAGTGCTTTCATGAGAGTAATTCTGCTGACTACTCACAGCATTAGAGGATTATATCGTGTCATTTTCTAGATTAACCTGATGCTCAAAGAAATATTGAGGTGTGATGGAGGCCCAGGAGTGCAGGTGTGGCCTGAATCCATTCTCTCACTTCCTCTTAGTCTCATGGAAAAGCTGTGCATTTTATGTCCCTTTTGGCTGCTGGTTGGGACTCAGTAGCCTTTTTTTCCTCTCTTCTTTGCCCTCCTACATGGAGAGAAGAAGCAGAGGCCCTGTGTTGTGCTCACTGCTGTGATAGAAAGACTGGGCCTGGAGCTACCCACACTCGGGTGTCCACCAAAGTTCTCTTTTATTTCCATTTGACTGACAGGGCAGAGAATGGCTGTTGCCGATGTCACCATCCTCATGAAAGCATTTTCTTTACTAACAGTAATAGTGACTTCCGTGTTGGATCCCTTTTTTTTTTTTTTAGATGTTTTGATGTTGAATATGTTTTATTATTATCTATAACTACTTTAGATGAAGGGAGGATATTGTTAAACATTTCATGGATGAGATCTGGAACCTGAGGCAGGGGAAGTACGTCAGGTCAGGTTACTGTTCACAGGCAGCCTGTGGGTTCGTACCCGGGCTGTGCTGAGGCCCCCAGTGCCCTGCTGAGGGTTCGTTGGAATCTGATTGTGAGTCATGACCTTAATTGGGTGGAACCGAGGAACAGGGACATGGCACCTTCCCAGAAAGGGGGCCTGTGGTAGAAACACAACTTAAAATGGGCAGAGGCATGGGAAAACATTACCTGGAAGCTGAGAGCGGGGTGCAGACACAGTATGGAACTAGTTGGTCTTGGGATCTGCAGGAATCTGGGCCTGGAATGTGGCAGGTTCCTCTTCCCTCATTACCTGTGAGCTGTGTCAGCCTCATGCCTCTTCCTCCAGCCCCCTCTGTGGGAGCCTCTTCCAGTGCTTAATGAGCACCTCATTACATTAGAGGGAGAAATTAATTGGTCAGAAAGTTGTTTGGGCTGGCTGTCCCGTGGCTTGTGTGGACTGGCTGCCATGAGTAGCAAGCGCTCTGATTGTGTGTCTCCCCGTCCCCGTCCCCACCCCCCCCACGCCCCACAATTCACTGCTAGGTCCAGGCTGCTATTTTCCTCTTTCTCTTTGCCTTTCAGAAACTGTTTGGGCTGTAATTACAGCTGTCAAGAACTAGGGCATGGGATTTCTGTGTAAAGGACTATAGCTAAACACTGTCCTTTTATGTTGGATGGTGCCAGGCTAATACTGGGTAGGAAACGGCAGACTTTCATTGCTCTGCTGGGCTTAAAAGTCCCAGACCCCAGGGCTTGGCCAGAGCAGTAGGTAGACCTGAGAGAAGCTCTTGATAAGGACCACAGAAGCTTACAGGTGAGATGTGAGTGCCTTGCCAAGGCCTGCCTGCCCTCCCTCCCTCCCTCCTTCCCTTCCTTCCTTCCTTCCTTCCTTCCTTTCTTCCTTCCCTCCTGAGATAGAGTCTTACTATGTAGCCTAGTCTGACCTTGAATTTGAGATCTCCTTGCCTTGTGATGTGGTACAGGTGTGGGTCACCATGCCCATCATCGCTAAACTCTAGATCTCATCCCTGGACCTCTCTGGAGAGCTGCGCTGTGATGGGGCAGTAAAGATTCCTATGTTTCCCAAAGGGTGCATACGGGGAGTGAAGGGCTCTGCCTGACACTGTCCTCAATCCTCTTAGGACTTGAGGCTCTAGTTGGAGGGTGCGTTCTGGCTTATCTCCAGCCTCGTGCCCGGGTGTGGACTCAGGTAAATTCACACTCCATCATCGACTGCCATGCTTCCTCTGCCGTCTCTTCATCTTCCTTTGGTTTCCCACCTTCTCCATATTCTTTTTGGACTTCTGTCTTAGATACTCTTTCTTTTCTCCTTTTAACCTGCTTCTAAGACGTGGATGGTAAAAGTGCATGGCATTAGTTTTTCCTTTTTAAAGGCACATGGTTCAGAAGTGAAGTGTATACTTACTGTTGCGTCTAGGATCTTCAGTCTTTTTTTTTTTTTTCTTCCTGTAAAACTGAAACTCTGTATCAATTAAATATGATCCCCTCTCCCTTCAGTCCTAGGTGGCGGTCTTCCTACCTTTTGTTTCAGTGATTTTGACTATGTTAAAATGTCATAAGAGGGGAACCATGCAGTATTTGTCTCCTTGTGTTGACATAATGACTTCACAGTCCATCCGTGTTGTATAGTCATGGGATTTCCTTCCTTTCCAAGGTCGCCTTGTTGTACTTTGTATGGGCAGAGCACATCTTTATGTTTTCATCTACAAGTGTATGGGCACTTGTTTCTATCTTTTGGCTGTTGTGAATAGTTCTGTGAGGACATAGGTGTGCAAATGTGTCTTTCAGAACTTTCTTTGATTTTTTCCCCCCTCATCTATTTACTCAGAAAAGGGATTTCTGGATTGTCATGGTGTGTTAAGTCTTTGAGCTGACATCTCACTATGGTGTCTAGGCTGGTCTTGAACTTGTGGGCATAAATGATCCTCTTGCCTCAGCCTCCAGAGTAGCTGGGACCATAGGCATGCCACTGTGCCTGGCAGTAGCTGTGCTCTTCGAGGAACCTCCAACACCCGTTTCATAATGGTTTCAATTTGCATCCCACCAATGATGCACAGCAGTATGTACTCTGTGCATGATTAATAAAGGAAAAAGAAGCTAAGGAAGCAGTCATGCAACCGGGAGATTAAACCCAACGTAAGGGAGACAGGAAAGGCTTTGTGGGAGTGCAGAGATAAGCCAGTGATGACAGGTACCACAGCTGGATGGCTTCTAAGATGTGGCTGTCACAGCTCTGAGAGGTCCAGTCCAGGAGGAAGGGACCACATCCTGTCACAACCATCTTTGAATCTCCAGTGTCTAACATGGTGCCCAACTACCCCGTGTCCTTCGTTTCCAGATATCAACACCAGTCCCTGCCGCTTCTCTGTAGTCTCCCTGGGAAAGGCATTCAGTATAGTCAAGAGGGCTCTCAACAAGGAGTAATGAGAGTTGGACTTGAGTCGTCTTCCCCTTGACTTAATGTGTGACCTTGGCAGGGCAGCTGAAGGCTGTTAATCTCAGCTTCCTCATTTATAAAAGACAGCATGCTACTTCTCATCCTGTCTCTCTGGTGCTATTGTTGGGTCTGGGATGGTGCGTGAAAAAATGCTTTATAAACCATAAAGGGCTATTTATATTCATCGCTATCATTTCTTTATACCTTTCCTCTGGGTTTCAGAGCATTTCATACATGCAGATAAATACCCCGAGACCTCTCGCTGCTTTTATCAGCCGGCTGCCTTATCTAGCTGCTTTTAACAGTGAGCCTCTTTAGTGAACATGATCCTTCCTTGGGGAAGCCATCTTGAGTGGCTCATCTTGTCCTCTCATGCTCCTGCCACAACATCCACATCACTGGTAGCATAAGAATGACTGCATTTCTAGTGTCCAGCATATGACCCCAACCTCCCACTGACTTCTTTGACTAGGGGTTGGGCACATTCTGGTCCACACTGCAAATGGCTTCCAAAATGATGCAGAATGGAATCAAAGCCTCCTTGATTTCTCTAGTGTGGCCGTACAGGAGGGGTGTGTAGGTGGTAGTTTGGTAACCAGGAACTGGCCATGTCTGCCTCCTCTTCCAGCAGCTACCATTTTGGCCAGTTTTCCCCAGAACTTTCCTCAAGGAAAACCAAAGGATGGAAAAACCTAAAAGGCCCTGGGTGTTTTCTTAGCAAAGCTTGCATTGGATGTGTAGCTCACCATGGGCTGACGGCTGTGTGGAGCTGGTGACTGGATCCATGGGTCCGCTCTGCATGCGCTTTGCCCCGTGGCAGAGGACTTCTACTGTGGCCTCTTTATCACCCTGTACCTTTCTCCCTGAGTAGCTTCCCTTGGTCAACAGTGGGCTCCGTTGTTACTAAGTTCTCTCTTTGTCCCAGTTCAGAGTCTGTAAGTACAACGCCTGCTCTGTTAGCTTGGCCATGTCACTTCGAAGGCTGCACTAACCAGTCCCGACGCAATGGCTTAAAAAAATCTCCCACTTTTCATCTTATAGTTCCGGGGGGGGGGGGTCAGAAGCCTACGATGGAGCACCTCCAAGGCATTGGTAGATCTGCTTTCTGCTTTTCTGCTGGAAGTCCTAGAGAACAGTTTGTTTCTGACTCTTCCGGCATCCTTGTGCGTGGCTGCAACCCGAGGGCCACTGAGCGCATTCTATGAAGTGTACATACATAGATATGGGCCTATCTAGACGGTGGCCCAGCATGCAATTATAAACTTACGACACGATGGGGGATTTTTTCTTTATTGCTATTGTTCATCTAATTGCATGCTTTTCAAATGTGATCTTTTCACATCGAGACACCGAGTCACCTGCCACCAGGTTGGATAGGTCCAAAGGTTGCCCGCGATTTTGGCAAGTCCCTCCCGTCTGTCTTCAGAGCCAGCAGTGCTGCCATTGTGACCTCTGCTTCCCGTCACTGCATGGCGTCACATTCTGTAACCTCACTGACAGGGACCTTTGTGATCAGCACTCTCTCCGTTTTCTCCCAAGAATCCCAAATTATTTCCCAGTCAAGGTTCATCCTCTCATCCCACGTGCACAGTCATTCTGTCATGTGATGTAGCACCTTTAAAGGCCTGAAGAGTGTTATTGTGCCTATCCCAGTGGATTAGAGCATCAGGCTCAAGCAGGGATGGGGAAGGTCCCACCCCTTATGGAAATTTTTGAGTACAAGATGAGGCACAACGAAATTCAGATTCTGTTCCTTCTGTGTGGGGTCAGGGGACTTGGGACAAGGTTCTCAACCCAACAGTCGGTATTTGATCATGAATAAAATTGATATGATATCTCTTCTGTAGATAGGTTTGACCAGATGATAGGTGAATGCATGCACAAAACACACAGACGTGCCTGATACATGGCCTGTGTACCCCAAATGATAGTTCCACACTGCAGCTCCAGCTGTGGGGGACTGGCCTTGTTCCCATGGTGATATGGGCCCCACAGCATAAAAACAAAACAACAACAGCAAAATGCCCCATCATTTGCATAGCTGCAGTTCCAGTGTTTAAAAGGCAAAGACAAGGGGATGACTAAGTTTGGGCTTGGCCTGCTCGACTTAATGAGGCTAGCCAGGTCTACCTAGTGACACTATGTCTCAACAAACAAAATCTCTCTCTCTCTCTCTCTCTCTCTCTCTCTCTCTCTCTCTCTCTCTCTCTCTCAATACCAACACCTCTGCAACAAGACCCCCAAAAGTTTCCTTACTAATTACCCTCCATTGAGAGCAGTGATAAGCAGCCGGTCACCATTAGCTTTTATTAAAGACATGAATTCATTTGCCCTGAGACCTGTTGGTTTGTTTTTTTTTTTAACCACTTTGTAGATTACTGCTTCTCAGAGTAGTTTCCCGTGAACTGTAGAGTTACCTTCTTGGGTGTTTGAGAGTTCTCTGTAAGACTTTTCAAAAATTGTGTTTTCATTTGATCCTAATATGAAGAGCGAACTAAGATTCTTGTGCACCCTTGAACGGCTCACTGGCTTTTAGCCTTGGCTACTGTGTGTGTCTGCTGTGCCTTCCAGAGTAGGCAGTCTATGTCTCATCACTGTTCATGCTCTAAAGGAGAGCAGGGCGGCTCTTCATGTGTATGGAATGAATTCTCGTAAGGCCAATGGATCTCTGGGTCTGTTGCACAGGTAGGAGCTAGGAATTAAGAGTTCCCTAGAGCTGAGACAGAGGAAAGTAACCCAGGGGTAGAGCTTGCACCTACCTGGTGTACAGGCTGTGTGGAGGACCAACAGCAGCCATGCCCGTGGCATCTCCATTTGGGTTGTTTGGCTTTGTTGCCTTTAGTATCTTCTCTGACTTGTTGGCACCTGTGCTGTTTACGGCTGTGATGGGCCGTAGGAATGACAATACCAAGACCCCGCTAGTACTTAGCCATCAACCATTGAACACAGAGACACCTCCACACAGTTAGGCTAACACTGACATTCAGAGCATCACTGCTGAGTCTGCCTCAGTGGACACTGGAGAGCTCGGATAACACATTCACTGTCCTCACAGGGATGTCGTTCCAGTGTGAGGCCTTCTCTAACTGAATTTGAATTGATTGGTTATATAATATAACTTGGGTTTAAATTATAAATCTATATAAGGCCTGTATGCATAAGTAGTTTATATCTAGAGGTACGTTTTACATATTTAAATGACATTTAAATGATATTATAATTTGCCTATACTTTTTTTGGGGTAATGACTTTATTGAGATATACTTCATATGCTATATAATCTATACGTCATACACAATACAATTTTAGCAGCGGGATTTAGTATATATTTATATACATCATTATACAGCTATCATTACAGAACTTGCTTCCTTCCCAAAGGAAACTCTGAACCTCTATTGAAGTTTTAAAGTTTTTGCAGCATCGGGGATCAAACTCAGGACCTCCAGCATGCTAGTCAAGCGCTCTACCACAGAGCCATGTACTTCTAGCCAGCTCTGTGCTTCTAACGTCTCATCTCCCAACCTCCCCGGGGCTCCCATCCACAGGTATCCCTCACCAGCTCATTCCCTCCCTAAATGGATTTGCCTGTCTTGGACATTTACTATTGATGGTCTCATAAAATATGTGGACCTGCATGTCTGGCTTCTTTTAGTGTTTGCACAGCTAACCCGTGCTTTTCTATGCACCGCACTTCATTTCTTTTTATTATTGGCCAATATTCCACATCATCGTTCTAATATAGGAGACATGAGCCAGTCAAACACTGGATGTTTGCTTTTTTGGTTTTCTTTGAAAGGGAACTTGGTTTTGTTTAAACGTAAGAAAACACTTAACGTGCTTTTGGCAGTGCATGATGGGGGTTTTAAGCAAAGGATGCAAATGAGAATTCCCAGGTGAGCTCGGGCAAGCATCTCATCGACAGGAGGGTTGGTGCTCAGAGAGTAGACTTTGATTTTCCTTTCCCCTCGCTCTTTGTGGGAGAAAGTATTGACTTCTGAGCCAACATTATTTTAGGTTCTGGAAATATCAAGTCTGGAAAAACAAAGTCCCTGCTTGGATGAAGCTTATGTTCTGACGGCGAGAAAGAATAGGAGAGACTAGAAATACAGAATCATGAGTACATTCTCTGCGGACTGCTAAATTGGGACATGAGACTAGGGAGAGCCAGAGGCAGCCCGAGTATTGGGGAAGACTTCTTGGTTGTGTTGAAGAGTCTTTAAATCTGTGAGTAAGCAGAGGGAGTGAGCCATATGGTTCTCTGCAGGAAGAGTGTTTCACACAGAAGGAACAGTTAAGTACAAAGCCCGCAGCAGGTATGGGCTTTCTAGGTTCAGGGAGCAGCCTGGAGGAAAGTTCGAATGCTTACATATTAACCTGAGGAGGAATGGTAGGTTGTTTGTAGGAACTGTTCCTGCAGGTCACATCTCAAGAGAATCTGGGCCACTTAGAGCCTCCTGAGTACCTGGACTACACATGAGTAACACACACATCCATCTTCCCTTAAGTTGGAGCCAGAATGAAAAGTTACCTCATGTTCCAAAGACGAGGGATTCAGCACTGATTCCTCCCTTCCTTTTGAGATAGGGTCTCACTGCTTAGTCCCCACTGTCCTAGAACTTCCTATGTAGACCTAGCTGGCCTTAAGCAACCAGAGATTTGCCTGCCGATGCCTCCTGCGTTCTGGGATTAGTGGCGTGAGCCACTGTATTCTGTTCAAGAATGATTTTCTTTTTAAAACCAGGGCAGAGACACTTCATTAGCCTCCAGAGTTGTTGTTAAAGCAAAGCACAAGTTGCTTTTAAATAAGGGGCCCTGGCTCTCTACAGCCGTGCATACCTAAGAGTAAGCAGTGATATCTTCGAGTTTCCGACGGGATGTCAGTATACACCCTGCTCAGTCCAGTTTCTTAGAATGATCCTCTTGCTTCAGCCTGCTGACTACTTGATGATGTGGCTGTACACTGCCGAGCCTGGCTTTTGGGTATCCTTTGAACAAAGTTTGGTTTCTGTAAGAAAAGGAAATGCTGACTGTCAGTTTGTTGCAGCCTTCGGGGACCCTTTGGTCATCTTTCTGGCATTGGCAACAGGTGACTGACATTGGACATCCTCATTTTAATGACTTCTTTGGCTTTAAAGACATACTCATATGTAAATGGATTTTTCATTTTAGCCACTTATAGTGTACGACTCCGTGGGTTTAAATATACCACAGCACTTTTGTGTCTCTCACCACTGTCAATATCCAGAACCTTTTATTCTCTCTCTCATAAGCTGTGATCACTCGTCAGTAACTTCATCCCAACCCTGGAACGCGGTCCTGTCTCCTGTCTCTTGAATTCCTCTATTCTACAGACCTCACACCTGTGAAATTTTATACCATATTTGTCACCCGTCCCTATTTATTTCACTGGCTAGGAGGTTTTCAGAGTCATCTGTGTCATGGTATGCATTAACAGGTCACTCCTGTGCAGAGCTGAAAATTATTTTCTCTTGTGCCTTGTGCGAGCCAGGCTCTGACAGCCCAGGCTGGTCTCCTGTGACTTTCTGTACTTAACATATGACACAGGTTTTGATGTGTGGCCAGAGTCCTCCTGGGATCATACACACCATATAGGATAAAGATGCAGTATTGCCTAATGAGACAGCTTTGGTACCACAGTGAAGACAGCTTCCAAGAGGTACCCTTCTTTGACCTGTGTGGAGAGGCCCCTCCTTGTGGCTTCCAATGCCCTCATAGTTGCTTAGGTGGCTTTTCATATCTACTGTGATTTGATCCTCATTCCCAACAACCCTGTAAGGAATGGGTATTACTGAGTATTTTACAGAGAAGAGTCATGGGAGTGACATCACTGCGCCATGTTTCTGTCCTTGTGTAGCCTAAGCAGACTGGAGTCTAGATGCCTCGGGGCCACGGTGTTGTATCTGGCTGAGAGCACTTCCAAAAGTATCAACCACAACCGCTCCATGTGGATTCGAGTGTAACTGTCACCCCGTTTGTCGGTGAGATCACCCCGCTTTATAGATGAGTGAGTCAAGGCAGAGAAAGGTTAAACAGCTTGCTGTAGCCCAGAGCTGGTGAGTGGGGCGGGGGGTCTAGGATTCTCCGCAGAGTCTGAGCTTGGTGCCGCTGTGATTGGGAACCGAGACTGGAGTCTGCCTCAGAGATCCTACAAGAGCAGGCTGATTGTCCTCATTTTCCAAATGTCTAGCCAGACAGTGTCATCTGTGTTCCTGATTGTGTCTGTCTTCCATCCGGGAGCACTGCCAGGCCGTGCAATAGCACTAGATGTAAGTAAGGCCGTTATTTGATTTTTATAAACTTCTTTCTAGAGCTTGAAATTCATTTATCCTGTGTGGTGCCCCTACCCTGCTTTGTATCCCGAAGCCTCCTTGAATTTGGTGTCAAAAACTGGGATTCACTCTTTCTGCAGACGTTTCTCCTCTTTGCTTTTTGCCAGTGAAAGTCATGTTACACAGCCAGAGTGTAAGCTTTAACCCTCAGGGTCACCTTAGGCTCCTTTCTCTAGGTCTCACAAGCCACCTGTGCCAAATTGCCTTCTCAACGAGTATTTCTCAAATCCGCAGATCCCTCTAGATCTCCCCAAGTTGAAGGAGCCCTGTCATTTATTACACAGACGGCTGCAGCCATTGGGGTGTAGGTCGGTGGTAGACTGTATGCTTTGTGGAGGCCCCTGTGTCCCCGTGCCTTAGGGAGCTTCCTCTCCTCCTTTCCCCTGCTGACTAGTTTGTCCCTCTAAAGGCATTGCCTTGTTTACAGCTCTTTGTGATGCTTCGCCATCTCTAGATCGGACCGTGAGCTCCCAGCAAGGCGTATAGGCTTCTGCAGGTAACGCAGGCACGTCCCAGCCAAGGTCGGGAGCTTCATATCCTCTTTTCAGCCTTCCTTCTACCTGGCAGACACTCCCTTCTCTGGGTGGCTGAAGCCCATCGTCTTAGGACCCAGTTCACCTTCTGCTGCTTCCCCATGAGCCCAGTTCTGGTGCCCACTCTTTGCTATAAGTTTCTCTTGACACCTACAACGTAGCTTTTTTTCTGTCTTTTGTGTTATCGCCACAACTGAGGCTTTCCCTAGCTATCTTGGCAATGGTTTCTGTTTGTAAGAATTCACTTGGAGACCTCACAGAGGGCTTTGCAGATCGCCAGGTCTGAGGTGGTAGGCGCTGGCTGGACAGACTGCTGCAGGACTTGGCAGCACAAACTCTTTGTTCGGGGCCCTGCCTGTCCGGTGGTCTTTCCCAGCTTGCCTCAGTTTCCCCATCAGGTCTAGATTGAAAGCTTGCAGAGTAGAGACCTGCTGACCCAGTGTACACTGCGTAGCACCCAGCCAGCCCCTGAGTATTCAATCAGTGTCAACCATACTGAGTAGCTGCTGTTCCTCAGGCTCTCTGGGCTGCGTGAGATCGGCTTCCCTGGAGAGGCCTTTATCCACTCGATGGTTGACTGTGGGAGTGACAAATGGCTTCTCCACATCCCTCTGGACCCTGTTGTCTACAGTGGCAGTTGCCCTGCTAATGTGGTGTTAGTGTTCTATTAGCAGCGTGCCTGCCTCTTACCCGATAGCCCTCCCGGTGAGAAGGCCTGGCACCTGCTTTGCTATCCTTCATCTCATTCCCCCAGGGTTGATTCAGTCAGGAGCCCACACCTGCCTTTGGCCTCCTGAAAACAGCCATTGAGGGAGCTTGGCCTCCTGTCTGGCCCCCTTAGCTGCCTTGCCTAGCCCCAGGGTCTGGATCACAGGCAGGGCTGGCAGGGGGCCAGGGAGTCAATGGTTTGGGTCCTGCATGTCGTGGGGTTACTGCAGCGTGGCTGTGAGCTGAGGAAAGCCCAGTGTGCCTCATTTTCTATCCCTTGACAGAAGCAGGCTGGCCCTCCCAGCGCCACCCCTCCACCACGGCCACTGTCCTTCCCTGCCTGCCTTCCATTTCATATATTCCCCCAATGCCTCGGCCTCTCAGAAAGGGGGAGGGTACTCCCAGTAGCTCAGATACAGACTGCTGGAATGTGTCCTTGTCAGTTGTCACCTTGTCCTCGCAGCCTTGTTCTGTCACTTGTAGAGCCAAGTGGGCCTTTGTTTATTCTGGTCCAGGAAGAGCTGGGTGAGAAGGAAGTTGACTAACACTGCGTATATGTGAGTTGTGAATATTTTTAAATGTGGTTTTAATATGTCCTCAGAATTTTAGAGATAGGAGCCCAAAAGCCGTTTCACACAGCAACCAGGAAACAGCATGAGTAGGGGGTGGATTTCTTTTAAAGAAGTATCTGTCTGTTTATATATGTATATATGTATGTACGTAGTATATATGCATGTGTGTATCAATCATCTATCAATCTATTATCTATATATCTGTCTTTGTGTCTATCATTGACCATCTATCTGTCTGTTTGCCTATCATCTACATCTATCTATCTATCTATCTATCTATCTATCTATCTATCCATCCTATCTATCCACCCTCTCACCCATCCATCCATTTATCCATCCACCTAGCTATATCAGAATCTCACTTTTGTAGAGTAGGCTAGACCAGCACTTTCACAGTCCTCTTGTCTCATCCTCTTGTATAGTGGAATTGCAGGCACAAGCCATGCATGACTCCTGGTGCGGCTCTCTTTCTTTCAGGCGATGTGCTGAGCAGTATCAGAGTTCAAGCGTCTGCCTAAGACCCCCAGTACTGCACGTACCTTTCACACCAGGTGTCGTAAGCCAGGTGCTACTCTGTGCATTCTTTCCCTACAGTTAACTCACTGAGCTCAGGGAGTTGCTTCTGAAGATCCGGTTCAGCGACTTGCTCACCATTGCTTAACCGCCCAGGATCTGAGATCTAGAACTTGGCTTCCTGTCCGTTGCACTGCCTCTCTAAGGCAGAGAGACATAGCTGCTGCATCATCAGCCACTGGAGCCTCTGCCACCTGGGCAGTGCCTGCTTCTTGCCAAGTGTGGCTGTGACCTCTCCTTAGGCCTGGCCCTGCATAGAGTCAACACTAGCTTACATTTGGTCTATCTGGCTGACATTAGGTGCAGCCCTCTGCACTTCTCTGGACTGCTGGTTCTGCTGGCCTGCTCAGGTATGAACTCCCACACTAACCTGTTCCTCTTGGGCCACAGCCACGCTTTGTGACAGCAGCTGGTACAGCTGTGGAGACAGTTAGGTTGGGAATCCGTGTGCCGGAACTCTTGCTGGGGCTTGGAGGCCGGGAGGGGCCTGGTCCTGAGCACACACTCTACGTCCTCCCTTTCTTCCTCCATTGAAAAACCAAACTGAGAGGCTTGGGATATGGCTTAGTGGGTGATTGCTGTGCAAGCATGAGGACCTGGGGTTCGGATCTCCAGCATCCATGTGGTTGACCAGTCTCTCCAGTGCTGCGGGTGGGGGTCATGATGGACAGGTGGGTCTCTCAAGCATTCTGGCCAGCCACTCTAGTGGAATACACAAGATTCAGTGAAGTAACCCCGTCTCAAAAACGTGGCGGAAGACTGGGGGCATAGCTCACTTGGTAGAGTGCATGCCTCTCAGGCATGGGGTTCCAAGTTTGATTCCCACTACTGCATAAGCTAGGCGTCACACGCCTGTAATCCTAGCAATTGGAAAGTACAAGCAGGAGAGTCAGGTGCTCCGTAGTGAGTTCACAGCTAGCCTGGGCTTCAGAAGGCCCTATCTGACACAAAACAAAACAAAACAACAGACAAAACGTAGGCAGAGGATGAAAAAAGTAGATGACCCCTTCTCACCTCCAAATGTATGCACACTTGTGAGCATGGGCCCTCAAATGTACATACATGGACGTGTACGCATACATGTTCCTCCCTCAAGAAGAGATGAGCTAGGCATAGTGGTTCGTGTCTGTTATTCCAGCACTCAGGAGGCAGAGGCAGGATGATCAGGAATTTAACACAAGTCTGGGCTACACTGTAAAAGCCCATCCCAAAAAGAAAAGGAAAGGACAAAGGAAGATGAGGTCCTGGGGAAGCCGGTACATGGGAGAGGCTCTGAGCCTCCAAACCCTATCTCTTTTCTGTGGTGGGAGAACGTGCAACCTGCTGCTGGGTGGGAGACGTTAGGACGGTGGTTCTCAACCTGTGCGTCTCAACCTTCTTGGGGTGGTGGTGGCCACAGCAAATGACTATCACAGGGGCCTCTAAGACCACTGGAAAACATAGATATTTACATTATGATTCACAACAGTAGCAAAATTACAGTTATGAAGTAGCAAGGAAATAATTTTATGGTTGGGGAATCACCACAACATAAGGGTCACAGCGTCAGGAGGGTTGAGATCCACTGTTTTGGGGACTGAGGCAGTGAGGGTTTGAAGAGAAATCTGGCTTGGTTCAGGCCTTCTCTGGGTAGGGCTAGCCCTGGCTAGTGTGAAGATTTTAGTAAAGATTTTTTTTTTTTTAAACCTGCTTTGGGAACGTGACTGGGGCAGTGTTCTCATTGGTCTCAGAGGTGAGGCTAGAAGACTGACTAGCTGCACTTTCTGAGAGTATTGGGATTCTCACTGCCTAGAGGGAAACCATGAGCTCCCCCATGACTGGGCTTTAGGACAGCGTCAGAGTTCCCTTGCCAAGTGACCTCTGGTCTGGAGCCCTGGTTTGACTTCCCCTCAGCCACCTGCCCAGCTCCGCTGGATCCCAGCCTGCCTCTGTTTTCTCATTTACAGCAATCCCTTCTCCAAACCTGATTAGATGCCTTTGTTGGCGTACACATCTGGTCTTCATTTAGCAGGGATGACACTTAATTTAAGTAAGCGTTTGGCTGCTTCTAAACTAAACAACCAAATCCTGCTGAGAGGCTGATGGGGAGTCGGTAGCTGGATTGTTTATTGAAAGAGATCATACTGATTTATGATTTTCACTTAAGAAATCTATCCCAGATTCTCTGCCCTTAATTGAATGGCTGGGCAGCTCAGTAGCTCCTTAAAGAGTCTACTTCCTACTTCCAGAAAGAGGAGCTCCTCACAGCGTGCACAAGGACTGGTGTGTCTGGGAATGTATCTGCATGTCTCCAAAGAGAGCAGTCACACAGTGGGAAGGCGGGAGCTCGTCTTATCCACATAGGACCCCACTTTTGATCACCCACTAAAGCCTTAGGCCTGTCATGCCTCATCTCAAAATTCTCTAGGGGCTCCCAATATTTTATGAGCGAACTGTGGAGTCCTCAGGGTCTCTGCCATAAGAAGTCCTCCTGGTCAGGTGCTCTTGCGCCTGCCCAAAGTCACTTTACCTTATGGTCATATGGGTATCCAGTTCTCTAGCCAGAATGAATTTCTTACTAACCCTCCAGAGCCAGTAAGACCTGTTTGCTTTGACCTTCTTCACACATTGTGGTTTTATTTTTCTCTGGAATATTCCCCCTCTCTCTCTCTCCCTCCCTCCCTCCCTCCCTCTTCCTCCCCCCTTCCTACCTCCCTTCTGCCTCTCTCCCCCACTAGTCTCTTTTCTTCAAGGCCTAAATCACCTTTGCTCTCAACTCTCTCGATTTCTCTGCTGTAGCTACCTGAAGGATTGCTACCTTCTGCATATTTGTCAGTCTGCTTTGATTAGGATTTTAATTTTAGAGATAGGACCTTAGCCTAGGCTGGCCCTGAACTTGCTCTGTAGACCAGGATGGCCTTGAATTTCTGATTCTTTTGCTCAGATCACTGGGATTACAGGTCCATGCCACTGTGCCTAGTGTGTAAGGTACTGAGGATTGGACCCGTGCATCATAGACAAGCACCCTAGCCACAGAGCTAGCTACATTCCCTGATCGTTGTTTATCCTTCTGCAGAGCTGTCTAACAGTGGTGATCCTGTATTCCTGTGTGTCCCTTGGTGGCACAGGGCTCAGGAATCGGTAATTAAGATTCCCCTGAGTGTTCTATTCTCAACACTCCATGGATGCTTGCCTTTTAAGTCAATGGTTCTCAGTCTGTGGGTCATGACCCCTTTGAGAGGTCAAACGATTCTTTCACTGGGATTACATATCCGATATTCTGCATATCAGATATTTACATTATGATTCATAACAGTAGCAAAACTACAGTATGACATAGCAACAAAAATAATTGTATGGTTGGGGGTCAACACCACATGAGGAACTGTATTAAAGGGTTGCAGTGTTCGGAAGGTTGAGGAGCACTGGTTTAAGTCTTTACAAAAGCCCCAGAGGGAGAGAAGAAAGAAGCACTCTGACCAGTGCGTGTGTGTGTGTGTGTGTGTGTGTGTGTGTGTGTGTGTGTGTGTGTGTGTGTGTGTATGTGGTATAGTGGCAGAGCTGGGGCCTCCTCCAGGACTACGTGGTCTTTGACCCCCGTCTTTCAATCTCTGTGGCATGTAATGTCCTCCGTCATCGGTACTTGCTCTGAACATGCTTGTAAAGAAGAGTTGTACAAATGTCAAGACGTGAAGATGAACAGGAATAGAAGCAAGGAACAAGGAGGGGAGAAGGAAAATGAGAGTGATCGGGTAGGGGCAGATGATGGGAGGCCCGAGAAACCCTGGAACGGAAGAGGTCAGGCTGCTAAGAGGGCAGAGCTAATCCTGGGGGGAAGCTGGGGTTTAGGCAAGCCTTTGGAGTGGGGTGGGGTGTGTCTGAGGTATTGGGATGGTCAGCCTACTGGTGCGGGTGGGGACACAGGAAGTGATTGTTCCTGTCCCTGGCTCCTGACGCACTTAGTGTGGTCACAGCAGACACTGCAAATGTGATGGCTTTTATCAAAAGGGCTGCAGTGAGGAGACACAGAGACCAAAACAAAGCAAGTCTCTTTTTGGTGAGGAGGAAGTTTGAGAGGTTGTGTCTGTCTGGAGATCCATTCACAGGGCAGCAGTGCTGGCTATTTTAAATTTTCCTGCTCGGGGCAGCCTCTGCACTTCGTCTCTTTAGCTTGACAGGTACCTGGGATGCCGGAATGTTCACTATCAGCATGCTGTCGCTCTTCAGAACGTCATGTAACCAGAACTGCAAGGGGTAGGGGGAGCTTTATCAGCGCTGCTTCTTTTATTTAGCAATATGTAGTCGAGATTCTTCTCTGTCTTTGTGATGAAAGCCCATTGTTTTGGTTACCAGGTAATATTCTAGATGTTTGTCAGTTTGTGCTGCCATCTACCCAAAGGCCCTTTGTTTGCTTCCTTCCAAATTTGGTGATTCTAAAAGCAGCTGATATAAACATTCATGGGCAGGTTTTTATGTGGATACAAGTTTTTGATTCAATTGGATAAACACCTAGAGGAATTTTTCTCATTTGAATATCCCTTTAAAGTCCTCTTTCCCCTAATTCTACCAGAGCACTATCAGCACATCTTGAAAATTGTAATTCTGCTGTTGACCTGCCTATGCACACTGATCTGTTGACCTTCCTATACACTGATCCATTGACCTGCCTATGCACTGATCCATTGACCTGCCTATATACTGATCTATTGACCCGTCTATATACTGATCTGTTGACCTGTCTATACACTGATCCATTGACCTGCCTATATACTGATCTGTTGACCTGTCTATACACTGATCTAATGACCTGCTGTGTACTGAACTGTCGACCTGCCTATACACTGATCTATTGACCTGTCTATACACTGATCCATTGACCTGTCTATACACTGATCTATTGACTGGCCTATACACTGATCCATTGACCTGCTGTGTACTGATCTGTTGACCTGTGCTTTTCTTCTCCATTGGTAAGTGGCAAATGCTGTCATGTCAGAGAACTTTCAATAATTTTTTTAAAAAAAAGTTTATTTAATAATTTATTTGTGTGTGGGTATATGTGGGCACAGGTGCTCCACATTATGTGCGTGAAGATCAGCTCAGAAGACAACTTGTAGGCGGCAGGGTTGGTAGTTTTTGCAGCCAGCAGCTGTACCAACAGAGCCATTTTGCTGGCCTAGAGAACTTCCTTTTTTAAATCCAGGAATTGATATAGGGGAGAAGGGAAATTCTGTGATCTGGAACTGAGGACCATTCTGTTGTTGAATAGTTGAGTCCTGAAAGCTGTTTTCCCTCCACATTGGTGAGGTCTTAAGGCCAGTAGGCCTGGGGTGGTTGTGTCAAGGGTGACTCACCTTGTGTGACTCAGGAGAGGAACTGGCCCACACATGACCCTTTCAGGTCTCTGGGACAGGCTGCGATGGCAGATCTTCCAGGTAGGTTGGTACGGAGCCTGCCATTTGAGCAGTTGGCATGAAGGCCCTGACCAGGGGGCCGAGTCACCACAGTTCGTCTTTGCTGCTGGCTTGCTTTCTCCCGTTTCCGTTCTGGGCAGGTTGCTGCCCTGACATGTCAGATGTTGACATCCAGAGTTTGCCTACTCTTTTGTTTACTTATTTTGGCATGTTTGTGAGCCCTCCCCCCTCTTTTTACCTACTCGAGTTTTTAATTGTATAAAGATGGAAAGATTTTCTGTTTGATAAAATGAACAAACCAGTTTTAAGAACAATTTTAGCCACATTACATAGAAATTACAGAGGGAGTCCCTGTGTCGCTCCCATGTCCCGTCTCCCTGCTACTGCCATGCTGTGCTCAGGCATTACAGTGGGTACAATCAATGACCCTACGGTGACCCACTGTTATCACCCAGAGTCCATGTGTCACGTCGGGTTCACACTTGATGTTCCCTTACCCGTGGTGTTGGGCAAATAGATGACGGTGAACGTTCAGGGTCAGAGTTCTGAGCAGAGGACTTTCACTGCCCTAAAACCCCTCTGTGCTCTGCCTGCTTTTCCTTCGCTCTCCCCTTGGCCCCACAGCAGCCACTGATCTTTTCACTGTGTCCACAGTCTCTGGAGTCATACAGAAAACAGTCTTGCAAACTGGCTTCTTGCACACTGAGGCGCGTTTAAGGGCCCTCCATCTTTTTGCCTCACATCTAACTCACGTCTCTTCAGCTGCGATTACCGCTTCATTGTTTATTTATCCATTCATCGGTTGAAGAATGGGCTGGCTGCTTCCAAGGTTTGGCAGTTAACGAATAAAGCTGCGGCAAACATCTGTATGAAGGTTATTGTGCGAGCATACATTTTAATTTCATTTGGATAAACACTTGAGTTTATGGACTTAGGAATAGAATGTGTTTAGTTTTATGCTGTTTTTAAACCAGTCCTATTTTAGAGGTAATGAAACCAAGGCACAAGGAATGTAACTTGACCTGAGTTTCAGTGTGTTAGTCTTTGTTGTTGCCGCCTATACAAAGTCTTATACACTGAATAAATGACAAAGGAAAGTTTTGGAGCTCAAAGTTGAAATGGCCACATATGGCTTTCTGTGGCAGAGTCCTGAGGTGGTGCAGGGCGTCATACAGGCAATAGATATGTGAATGTGTGAGTGTGTGCGTGCGCATGCCCAGTCAGGGACTCCACCCTGATGACCTCATCCAATCCCAGTGACCTCCTACAAACCCTACCTTAGCCTCACCTCCCAGTACCATAGTCAGGTGACGTTTCATCTCTTAATTCTGAACAGTGGGAATTAAATTTTCAATGTAAGGAGCTTTGAGGGGAACCCAAATTCTTTCTAAGCCATAGAACACAGCTCTTAGGGAACAAGCTAGTCTCCAAACACAGGCTGTGTGGCTCCCACAATCTACATCTTTAATTGTCGTGCTGGGCTAGAAACAGGATCAGTTCAGTAGCCATTTCTACTAATTATTCCTTAGAACTACTGAAAGTGCAGGAAGGAGAAAAATTACCAGCTTTTCCCTTCAGGTGTTCCCAGTCTCGGGGAAAGCCCTGGAAACTAAAAACTATCAAGCAGGGCAAAGGGAGTAAGGCGCTAGAGTCGCACAGGAAGTTCAGTGGCGGGGAGGGTGTGTCACATAGAGCCTCTAGGGGAGGTCAAAGCAGGTCGGTGGTCCTCCAGCTAAGAAGGATAGGTGACAAAGAAGAGAGGCTAGACAGACGGTACCTACTGGGCCGTTGGGCTGTCTTCTGTAGAAGAGAGTACAGGGAGACTGGGCAAGGACGCCCTTGGCATTTGACTTTCTAGACAATAAGGTCACAAATCTTGACTGTTGAATGTTGAGTTTATCCTGTGATGGTGACAAGCTACTGAGATATTTCTTCTGTCAGGGAAGAAACGTGGTGAGAGCTGTATGCTCTCAGACAGTGTTGAGGACAGATGAGGAAGGAAAGGCTATCAGGGCTCAAACTAGAGCCCCAGAGTGGGGATGGAGAAGCTGATGTGAGAGATGAGGACCAGGCTGGGAAGGTCTTCGGCATCTGGATTTCTGACTCAGGATGTGTTTCGGAAAGCAGCTGTGATCCCAACAACTGCACAGTGAACGCCTAAGGCTGTAGAAGTAGCCAGTGGCCCCTGGTGCATCGGGTGCCCAGGCGTGCGATGGAAAACTCCATTTTAGCAGACAGGAGTGAGGGCTGCTCCCTGCAGGCGGTGTAGACCTAAAGAGCCATGTTGTAAGAGGGATGTGTGGGAGGAACCTCTAGGAGCTGTCCTCTGCAAACTTCTAGCAAGGGAGTGAGGGCTTTAATTACTATACTACTTTTATGTTGCTGTGACAACATACCTGAATCAACTTGTGGGGCAAAGGATGTATTTCGACTGATGGTTGGGAGGCTCTAAGTCCACTACGGCACAGACAGCCAGAAAACATGGCAGAGCTTGTGGTGGGGGAGCATATTGACAGATTAGGAAGTGGAGAGATACGGTCCCCCACTTCTCTTTAAGGTTTCATAGCCTCTCCAAAACACCCTAGCCTTGGGGAGCAAGTATTGAAAATATGAGTCAGTAAGGAATTCTCAGTTCCCTGGTCTTACAGCCCCAGGGAACTGAGTTCTGCCAACAGCCCCATGAACTTAGAAGATGCCAGGTTCTTCAATGGAGCACAGCCTCGTGGACACCGCAGAAGAAGTCTCGTGAGATCCTCCATAAAGGACCCAGAAAAGGGCCGTGTTGGGAGTTGTCTTAGTTAGGGTTTTATTGCTGTGAACAGTCACCATGACCAAAGCAAGTCTTATAAAGGCCAACATTTAATTGGGGCTGGCTTTCAGGTTCAAAGGTTCAGTCCATTATCATCAAGGCAGGCACATGGCAGCGTTCAGGCAGCCATGGTGCAGGAGGAACTGAGAGTTCTACATCTTCATCTAAAGGCTGCTAGCAGATGAAGGTCTTAAAGCCCACACAGTGACACAACTACTCCACCAAGGCCACACCTCCCAACAGTGCCACTTCCTGGGCCAAGCATGTACAAACCATCTCAGGAGGGTTGACCCAGGGAAGCAGACAGGTAACAACGTTGCGTTGTTTTAATTTCTGAAGTTTGTGGTCATTTATTACTGAACCATGGGAAACTAAAATGGTCCCTACTCTGTAAGCAGCCCCCTCCCGGCAGCAGCCTCTGTTCCTGTGCATTCTTCTGTCAACTGTTTTCTTCAGTTAACCAGGTCTGAGCTTTCCTATTCGCAATACAGCACAAAGTCCATCAAATATATTTCAAAGTCAAATCGCAAATCCCGTGGAAGGCGTAGGATTATAGGTAGTCAATAAAAGGATTGCTGGAGACTGCTCAAACCTGTCCACAGATAAATGAGAACAGGGCAGGGCGAGCCCCACACATAATTGGTGAGAAAAACATTCACCATGCTGACAGGCTGCTGGATTGAAAAGAGGGGGATTTGAATACCTTTGAATATTAAGACGCACCTTTGAGAAAGCCCTTACATAATTTTTGTGAGGATAATCCTCTGTGTAGGAGTGCTGTCATAGACAGAGGTGTAATGA